>NC_058057.1:16676359-16996359 GCF_020085105.1 Siniperca chuatsi
CACCTTTATCCTATGATGAAAACATTTCTATCCTGACAGGAGTGGTCTCTTCCAGGATGACAATGCCCTCATCCAGAGGGCACGAGGGGTCACTGAATGGTTTGATGAGTATGAAAATTATGTGAATCATATGCTATGGCCTTTGACGTCACCAGATCTCAACCCCATTGAACACCTATGGGAGATTTTGGACCGACGTGTTAGACAGCGTTCTCCACCACCATCATCAAAACACCAAATGAGTTCCAGAGACTTGTAGAATCAATGCCAAGGTGCACTGAAGCTGTTCTGACAGCACATGGTGGCCCAACACCTTACTGAGACACTTTATGTTGGTTTTTCCTTTAATTTGTCACCAGTCTGTATATATATATTTTGAGGTGGTCCCAAATTCAATTGACAGCTTTCGCACCAGCCTAAACAAACTGAACCAAACGGGCAAACAAGTTCCTTTGAACTGAACCAAACAGGTTGGGTGTGAAAGCACCCTATAAAAAAAAAGTTGAGGGACACGTGCACAAACAATTATTTGATAAATCAATCAACAGAAAATAATAGACAACAAGTTAGGTGATTACTTCTAGGTTTAAGTCATATTTATATTCTATGTTTCCAGCTTTTTAAATTTTATGATTTGCTGCTTTTCTGTTTTACATGATTGTAAATTGAATAATTTGTGAAAAGTGTTTTGGACTGCTGATCTAACAAAACCATGTGTATAGCTGCTCTGGGTTCTGGGAACTTGTGATAGGCATTTTACAATATTTTTTACATTTTATGGTCTAAACAATTAATCAAAAACAAATTGATAAAGAAAATAATTGTTAATTGCAAGCCTAGACATGACACCACTTCTGTATCCATACTGTATCTGACAAGATAACTGACAATGAGCACTCATTTCTATTTTTCTTGGGCATGTATTTCCCAAGTAGGAAATTACTTCTCATTTTCTGCAAATTCAAATGGAAACGTGGCACTTTAAAGTGGCTTGGTTTTCCTGATTTTTCAGGAGGTGGCTAACTGTGTGTGAGAGGATCTGGGGATGAAGCTGCTTGGGTCTTGTGCAATGCATGTGACATTTTCCATCACAAACATAATTAAATGACATCTCAGAGTAAGCATCAATAAATCAAATGGGGTCACGGAAGGGGATACTGCAGCAGGCAGTACCTTCTAAAAGATGTTTTTATGAGATTTCTGTCTTAGTGAGCAAGCTAAGTAGGGTGCTAAAACCATCCGACAAGTGCACGATCTGACCCTCTCAGACTAACAGATCACCACGATAACAATTAAGCTTATCAAAAATAATTGCTATTTCCTTTGACGTTTTCTGTGTAGCGTTGCCATTTCCAGCTGCTACAGAGTCCAACAGAAGGTTAAAGTGATTTTGCTAATTACTCATTTCTTCTCTGCTGCTCCATAATTAACCATAACCACAATTTCCAACTATTAGTGAGCGGTGACTATGCCTGTCTTCTTGTCTTTCCTACAAAAGGACAGCAAAAGATCAGAAAATGTCAATAATAAAATCCCTCTGGGATACATCCACCCTTTGCCCCATCGTCCATCCTTGGCCATGGAACAAGGGGTGGACGTATCCCATCAAAGCGTTGGCTGCAGACCAGCCAACACTTGCTGCTGGGAGTTTGTCACTGTCACACACTGAGAGAGCTCCATGAATAATCATGACTGTGCAGATGAATGATTACTTGCGTATCTGGAACTCCAAAGAGACAGAATTAGCCAAATATCTGAGTAAGCAAGAGGAAGATTTCAGGAACTTCTTTTTTTCGGGGACAGCGACCTGGCAGACTTATCAAGAAGTGTCTGTGACAGGTGATAAGAGCCTGCATTCACCACCTGACACCTTCTGTCTTTCGCTGGCTTTCACCTCTCCTCCTCTAGCCTCTTTTTTGCTCTTAAAACATTAACCCCCTCCCTCCCAAAGTTATCATTATTCTGCTTTGGAAATACAGTTTGAACAGCTTTAGATTCTTCTTAAGACTTTGTTCAACTAAATTTCGCCTACGTAACAAAGACACCGTGAGAAGGGGATGCAATAAGTCCACTCATGTACAGTATATAAAGGCTGTCTGTTCTGTTAGGGCCAACCAATCCCACCAAATGTTTCCTGACAAAAATACAGACAGACAGTACATCCAGAAAAGCCTTGGAATGTAGAGGAGACTTTCTATAATCTTTGCAGAGATGCAGTCGTGCTATATTTCCTCTCAAAAAGCCTACAAGACATATAGTGCGAGAATGGGTGAAATGGCACAACATGTAAGGTTGCCAGCATGAGGCAGCAGGCACAGCACTTGTGTGAAGCCATTTGATTTTCCCCAAATATGTTGCTTGAACTCCTCACTACAGGGGGTGGACAAGGCGCAGTTTTAATCAGGGACCCTTTGTCAGCTCAAAGAAAAGAGGAAGAGTATGAGAAGAGATGGAAGAGGAGACGAGGAGGAGTTTGGGGAAATGAATGTGTCAAAGACTGATGCGGGTGTTCCAAGGATGTGATTAGTCCTGGAGATGGATTTAGAGTTCAGTTTTCAAGCTGCGAATTAAGTGTGTATGTTTGAGTGTGCCCCAGCTTGCATGTATATTTGTGTGTAAGGGGGGATCGGAGAGGGCAGTGTACAGCAGACTATCTTCATTTTAAAATAAAAGAAAAGACAAACACTGATGTTAAAGTTGAAGGAGGATTGATTCCTTTCTTCCTGTTTCTGAAAGGCAATTTAGGGTTAATGTGAAAGTCACCATGGACAAGAAAAACCTGGTCCAACCAACCTAGAGGCATCGACAGAACATATGGTGTGTGTGCTCACAATGGGTCTGTGTGTGTGTTTGGTTAGCGAGTTTGAGCTTGGATCCAGTTAGAGTTCATACGCATCTTTGGGTGTGTGTAAGCGTTTCCTTGCCAGTGTGAGGATGTGCATCTCTATTTGTGTGTCCAAATGCATGTGTGTGTGTATTGTTTTGTGCGAATGCCCTTGTGCACATGTGTTTTGTTTGTGTGAGTGGGCGGATGCAGGTTCATTGGCTGGGCACATCTGTGATCACAGGCTGTTGTTGACTCTAAAGTTATAAGCTTGTCCTCCGAGTCTTTGCCTGTCTCTGGCTTTCATCTCTGATCCTCCTCTAGTGCCCAGCTGCAGACCTAAACTCCACACAGGTGTCCCTCCCCCCTCTCTCTTTGTCTAAATCCTATTTTTCTCCATCTCTGCCTGTGTCTTTATTGTCTGTCTGAAAATGTTTTATCTTGACCTCCTCCCGAATTAACTAACTAACTTAAATAAACTGAATCAATGGTTTTAACTTGCTGGTTTTATGTTGCAACTTTTTAGAGTTTAACCTATCACTGACACAAGACTAGACCTGTAAATCTACATAGCTGAAGTTGTTGTTGTGGCTTGTTCTATGGACAATGGTACAAGGGGAATTTTTTATTTATTTTTTTTTTAAATGGTTATTTGACTATTTAACTGAGACAATGACATTTAAACTCAGGGCACAAGGTGATTGAAGGGGACAAACCTAAAAATTACACCCCTAAATCACAAAGCAAGACTGTAAAAGTGTCCCAACAGAAACGAGAGAGAGAAACAAAGAAAGCAGGACTGACAAATGATAGCTGATACTGCAACCTAAAGATTTTTCTGACAACCAGCCAGAAATAAAGGTGAATTCAGGTTTGGTTAGTAAGCAGTTTACTGACATATGGTTACATGATTTATGGATAATGAGGTCCGTCAAACTTTCAGAACTGACATTTCCTCTTTAAATAGAAACCCGCTGTTTGGCTTGATTTGGTAAAACTTAGAATGGGTAGCAAGACGTCAAGCTAAGTCACTATTAGAACAGTGTGGTACGCTGTCCTGGGATTCATCCAGGTATTATCTATTCAAAAGGAGGTGCTAATGTTGGACTGAATGAGAAATGTGCAGGTGAAACAGCTTGAATTTTAATATACACACACACACACAGGAGCAAATTGGCGGAAAGAAACTCCTAACTGGGACTGAAATAAATGATGTATGTGCATAGAATATACATGGAACAATAGCTACGTGATCATGCGTGGGTGATGTATGTGAGAGGTCACTAGAGGTCAGAGCTTTAATGTGAAAAGGTTGAGAAGACTTAAGTATAAGATTCCCCACAGAAAAATGTTTGAGATAATGGGCTGTTTCACAGTCAACTATGAACATTGTTGCAAAATCAAAAATCTTGCACCATCCTGCCCACATTTGGGTATCCTTGAGGAGGATATAGTATACAGTTGGAAATCTACATACCTGTCTATTTTCCTTCCAAACATGCCAGTTAAAGTCATCAAAGACTATACGACAGTTTGAGTAGACAGTATATTTTGGCTTGGTCTGATTGCATTAATCTGCATGACCTAGGAGTCATGGCCCATAAATGACTCATAAGGCATTTTCAAGAAGGAAGTCTTTTGCCAATATTTTTACAAACTTCTCAAAAATCTCAGTTCTAGGACAGTGGTTCCCAACCTGGGAATCAAGACCCCACAGTGGTCACAAAATGAATCTAAGTCGAAAGATGATCACACAGAAAAGTGTTTTTAAAGTGTTTTTAAAGCAACAGCATTTTTACAGACAATATCCTGACTGCTTTGCCTTGAAAGCCTACCAGTGTACAAGAATCATTGACACAAAGACAAAGACACAGACACACACACACACACACACACACACACACACAAATGCATACAATGTATACTGACACAAAGATGGCTATCAATGCAATTTCTCGCCACTTACTTGATGTAATATGGAACCTTATTCTGAGAAACTGCACGTTGCCAGGGGAGCTGTACAGAAGCTGCAGACAGAGAGAGAGAGAGAGAGAGAGAGAGAGAGAAAAAGAGACAAAGAGTCAAGCAGTCAAAATCGAAACACCATCTTAATAAACATTGCACAATTTTACCATGCAGTACAGTAATCCATTTAGTGTTTGGAGCTTGACTTAAAATAATTTTCACATCTAACACTTCCATAATAACATAGTCTAGCTATGTAAGGATAACTCTTACTGTGCATGAAACTGAGAGGAAAAAATAAAGGGTATTGTTTTCTTGGCAGAAAGAGGGAGACAATAGGGCATGAAAAGAAAACGAAATTAAGAAAGAGAGGAAAAATACTGTTGAGAAAAGGTGCCACGTGCCCAGGTTTATGTTAATCTTTGTGGACACAAAAGACGACAATAAATGCTGACAGACCAAGGAAATCTTAAAAATGACAAGCTGATACAGTGTTAATACCAGCCAAAATAAGACTTAAGAAGCTCTCACGAGCAATACGGAGCAGAAATGTTGCTTGATTTATCGTCCTCCCACTTTCCCTCCTCCTTGACACAGCTCTACGCTCAGATAGAGAGATGAAAAGACAGTAAGAGAAAGAGATTAAGCGAGATTGGGAGATATACGAGATGGAGAGGGCAAGATAAGGACGCAGTACTTTATTGATCCCTGAGGGAATATTAAGCTACTAGTGTAATGAGAGCGAATGTGTGATGGAGTAGATAATATCATAGTGCCAGGAAGATGAAAGAAGAGACAGAGTGCTGTTTTGTCTGGTGCAGTTGCTGAGCTCTCAGCTGGGCTTACTTGGTAAATTCATGTCTAATGGTGACACGGCACAGCGGCCGAGCTTACCACCTGCTCTGAATCACACACCGTCCATTTTGTCTCTGTGTCTGACAGCCAACAAAGCAAATCAGGTGGAGCAGAACGAACACTAATGGCTGTATGATTATAGAAAATGACGATAGAAAGAGAGAGAGAGAGAGACACGGGGAGCGAGAGACCTGCTGAATTTGTTTAATGTTCACACTTGTGCATTTGTCTTTTCTCTCCAGCTTTGACTGTAACTCTCTCTGTTCCTCTCTCTCTGCTAATGACCACTCTAAAGAGGGTGAAAGAGGAGGGAGTCAGTGGAGAGTTGTAATTAAGCCTTGCATTATTCAAGAGTAAAGTGCCTTGTCTGCAAACTGTGTGTGCGTGAGTATGCGCGTGCACACACATACCCACTGAGCATGCACGACTGTGAAGCGTATGGCTGAAGATTGGAAGATGGGACATGAAAAAATTAGAGGTTGTGAAACAGTTAGTGGAAACAAACCAAGTCCCCCCAAATTTTCTAATTTCCTATGAGAGATAATTGGCTCTGTACTCACTGGAGAGGAAATGTTGGGAGGAGGGGCCGAAGTCTCGGTGGGCTTCCTGAAGCAGCTTCAGTCTGTCCTCCACCGCCACCTGCACGATGATCAGACACAGACAGGAGAGAAGACAGTCAGCTGTGGGCCTGAAAGCTGCACTCAACGAAACAGAACTTTACAGTGGCTGGAGTTGGAGTCATGGTTGGAATGAATTCAATTTCAGTGCTATTAAGGTGAAAGCGGATTTGCTGTAAAACCCCAAGCTCAAGACACTTTTTTTCTTTTGGAGGTATAAATATATACTGTATCATATCTTGGATACAGTTAATATACATATATGCTATGTCATTTACCAATGTATAGCAGCTCACCGATATGTATTGCACTGTACAGAAATTATATAGCACAGTTGAAAATCAGTTTGAACTAATTGAACTGAGGAGAATTTCCCCCAACCCCCATTTGAGCTAGCCAAATATGCCAGCAGGAGTTGTATGATAGAAACTGGGATACTGTGGCATGTAAACACCTTATCCAGATTCCTGATCGGTGTCTGCTATATGCAAAAGTTAGGAGTGGCCGATATGAATAATATTTTTATTATACATATATGTTGTGATAAACTGTAGTCAATTTTCTGGAAAATAGAAACTTTTTTGATAAAATAAACCAGACAAATACCTGACAAATCAAGGTACTTCATTACATTGACGCAAAGTATATACAAATCCAATAATGTTATATCCTGCTCACTGATTTGCAACATTGACCTCAATGACCTAATACACCAGGAAAAACTATAAAATAAAGCTATATGGTATAAATGGAATGGCAAAATCTGTTGGTGGACAAATGTATATTGTCTCACGGAAAATGCTGTCATATCATTCACCTCTAGCACAGGTGTGTCGTCAACTCAAGTTACATAATGGTCAGTCAATAAAACAAAAAGATATGGTGTTATGATCTTCACACAGAAATGCAAGTTAAAGTCTCACATTGAGAATGCAGGGGAACGACTGTATTGTTGCTTTCGTCTTTCATTACTAGTGATCAGATGGAGAAGCCAAATCCAGCACAGTGGAAAATACAGAATACAGAATACAAAACTGTATTTCAAAAACAAATGGATAGCTTGCTTATAACAAATGCTAGATGGTCTTTATATGCAGTGAACTCAGTGAAAACTGAAGCTTCATACAACTTTGAGTTATCAATCACACACATTCACTCCTGCACCCCTGTTAAAGTTGTGTATTGACCTCTCAGGCAGTGCACCTGCGCCTGATGCGGTTGTGGGGTTGCTTTGCTCCATCAGGCTGACTAGCAGGACAGTATTGCCAGTCTGTAATATTGAGACTCACACAAACACATCTCTGGCATTATGGCAGCCAGATCACAGCCGTCCACACAGGGATCCTGGAAATAGGCATAGAAAGGCCAATAGCTCAGTTACTTTCTGGCCACTAATGGTTATTATGGACACTGTCCCACCGAGAGGAAGATGGGAGCCATCTGCAATTGATAACCAAATCATCAAACTACACAGTCAGGCTTATTAGTGAAGCAGTCGCCTTCCTGCAGGCTGAAAGAAATAAAAAGAGCGAACAACAGAGAGACAAAGTGTGCAGTCCACGGAAACTCTGCCCTCCTCTGACTCAGTATTTGAGTTATGGTCATTCTCCAGGCAGAAAGACTATTAGTGGGTGTCTGTACAGTACATGGGAAATATCACAAGCCTACAAATTAGCCCAGCTACCCAGTTTCACTCTGCAGCATTGTCACACTTAAAAAGGGATGCCTTTAGGTTCCAAGATTTCATTTTTTCCTCAACACACAACTCCCTTTCCTGCTTTTTTTCTGCCCACATGCCTTTTTTCTGCCCATATTCCCAACTCATTTATCTACAGCGACGATGCCGCGTGGATGGATACAAGAAAAACTTCAAATGAAGTCTGACAAAATATAAGTTTATGTGATAGTGTCTTTGAAATCACAGTCTTTGTGTGGCTGCTTGCTATCCTTCAAATTGATGCCATCACAGCTGGGCGGTCTGACCTGTATTCAGTCTTCCTACACCTGGGCACCGCAGGCATCACCAGCCAGCTGGGTCAAGGATCTCAAAGGCTCAAAGAGTCTGTCATTAAGGAGAAAAATACTTTGACATCACATTTCTCTGCACCTATCGCTGTCTATACTCTGTCATGATACAAACATATAGTTATAGATGTATAAAATATGAGATAAACTGTCAATCACCGAAAGATCTAATATTTAAATAATCTAAAGGCCTGAAGAGGAAACAGGGTTAAAAAAAATAAAAATAAGGACAATCGACCTTGCGTGATAAAGAGCACATGTCTGAAAGAACTGATACAACTCACATGCTTGCCGATTTGAGTTGTACACTGGTATGCTCTTGTGCTCATACAAACTTAAAATAGAGGATTTCACTCCCTAATTCACAACCAACATCACTTCTCTTCTCTTTCCTTCTGATGACTTGCTAAGAGACTTCTCCACGACTTTCCCTCTAGGGCTGAGACACACATAACTCTGAGAAACAGTCAGCGAGTCCCTCAGCAGACCAAGACATTCAAGTGCTAGAGCGCGTGTGACAATAGTGTCCATTGATGTGTAGTGACAAAGTGTTGCTGTGAGCACAGAGCTGTGTTTAAATAAAACAGGTACACAGGTAGAGGGACAACTCTCAGTCCCTTGTGTGTTCGGCTGACACAAAATGAAATCAGCATGAGCACAGCGAGAGAAACTGAGGGAGACGAAGACAGACAGACGTGAAAAAAACACAGGCAGGCAGTAGGAGAATGAGGGAACAGAAAGAAAGAGGATCAAGATATACTGAAGACAGCATTAATTTAGGCAAGTGTGGACAAAATGCTGTGGGAAGAAACGTGGCAGAGAATGACATGTGAGATGTGTGAAAAATCAAGTCTAATCTAACATCTGCGGATGATTCAGGAGGATTTAAACTACCTGTAGTAGTTTCCATCTCATGTTGAGCTGGTCCAGTTGTCTGGAAGCGGTGGAGGACAGCTGGATGTCCAATGGTGTCAGCTCTGCAGAAAGCTCATTGACGATTCTTACATCCTGACGTAATGGGGCGACCTCCTCTCTGAAGGCCTGAACAGAAAGTTTTGTGTTGTTGCAGGGTGAAAAATTTATATTGTGACTGTATTATAATCATAAACGTAGGCTAACTAATTAATTAATCATGAAGTTTGTGCTTTCACAAACAATAACTGAGTTCCTGTTGTACAGAATGTCAGTTACCCTGTATTTCATCTTAATTGCGCTTTATCTTTTTCTTGTTTACTGTGTTGACCTCATGATCTCTAATGAATGATGATGAATCAAGTTTTAAATTGACTTTTGTTGTGCTATAATTTGTATTTAAAGTGTCTACTGTGGCTGTCAGTATAAACTTAATGCCTACATACTTTGTGTGTGTCACATACCAGAGAGGAGTGAAATCTATTAAGTTATATTCAAAGTGGATGCCTACCAGACTGTCCATACCACGGGGAGGCAATCGTTAAGATGTGAGGTGGTGTAACAGACAGCCAAATGAATGCAACAGTGAAGGAGTTGCCTTTGCTCATGCAACCTGTAAACCATTATGTGGCTATTTTTGCTGCCACTGTTTGTCCCCTGTCCTCTATTTCTCCTTGGCCACTTTTTCCATTTATTGTTTACTGTTTATTAGGAAGTGCTGTCATTTTTCTGCTTGTTAACTCAATGTTTTGCTTGTTTCTTGGCCAGGCCTAAAATTTGACGAGTAGCATTTGCAAACAAACAAGACAGAATTATCAAACCGAGAACATTTTGTTCTGAAAATAAAAAGAGAGGGGAGTGTGGAAATTGTGTGCAAATTCACATTCAAGTCTCACTCAAATTATTGCACACACTTCTGGATGTGTTTTGGCTACTTAGTCAAATCACAATTGGCAGCAAAGACTTTACTGTTAAATCATTGATTTACAATTCACGGATAACCTTATATCTTGCATAAGATCCTGCAAGTTAAAGTAAAGATGAGATTTATTCAAGTTGATTCAGTGCTGCATGTTGTAAAGATGTACAGAGGGGTGGGGTCAGCGCCGCCGCTCCCACCACGCGCATCACGCACTGTGCGTAGGGCACCAAGTGCTGAGGGGGCACCAAAAATAGCCTAATGAAATTTTTTTTTTTTAAATGCCGGTATTATTTCATTAGCCTATAGAAATTTTAGGCACATTTTAGCCATGTATATGTAACAAAAAAGGGGGAACAAGAAAGATATTTAATAATTGCTCTAGTCTAGCCCCCCCCCCCGTGCCGGATGGTCCGTTCCGGTTGTTCGCGCGGGCGCCTGCCTGACGCAGTTTGACAGATTTGAGCATGGCTCCCGCCCGTGCCCGTGCATCACTTTCAGGTAAGTCCATGTTTAATCATTCATAAATACGGGAAATGTGCTGCATGTGCGTGCTGCTGCTAATCGTAATGCGCCTCGAACTTGCTGACGTTAATGTTAGCATTAGCAAACTATGTTATTATAACTTACAACTTCGTGCAAGCTAAATTGAGATTTTACTGTTGAACATTACATATTTTAAAAATAACTGACCTGACGCCAGCTAGCTGTTACTCTTTTTTACTATCTTTCTTTAGATATTGAGCAGTAGTTTATGGTTTATTTTGACGTGACGGTGGTTAATACTTTCTCAGTAACGTTAACAGTTAGCGGTCAGTGCAGTGCACATGGTAGGCTAACAATTCCTGTTATATATATACTGTATATATATATAAAATATAAAATGTCATTATGAATTATATAAAGCAAACATTACTGTTGATTTGTGTGCATTATTGCACCTCATTCTATTATGCTTTATATTAGATTAGATTTAGATTTACATTTATTTATTCATTTAGCAGGTGCTTTTATCTAAAGCGACTTACAAATGAGAACAATAGAAGCAGTTAAACTAACAGTAGGACAACAATATGCAAGTGCTATGCCTATGACCCTTCTCAGTTTAATCTAACGCAGAATTTTTATTTTTAATAATAGATAAATAAGGAATAAAGGGGAGAACTCCTTGGCTGCCATGCTTTCAGTTATAAATGTTTATAATATTTTTCTGGTATAAGATTCTTTGAATATTTTGTCTCTTTCTATACTGATCCTTTTTCTTCAGTATTTCTAAATTATTGCAGGGGCAATGCTAAGATACATATGAGGAGGAGCACAAGGCTAAGAGGAAGATACAGATGACGAGCAGGAGGAGCAGCCATGTACAAGCAGTTCAGGCACACATCAACCCCAGCCGGACAGCAGGTCTGTAGACTCCACAATAGGACCAAGCCCTGATCAACCACCCTCATCCAGCAGTTTAGGGACAGATACACAACAGATAACCACCACCTCTGAAAGCACAAGTCCTGTCATTGAGAGTCCATCAGCAGGTGACAATGTAGAGACCTGTGTGCCCCTTCCAACTGATCCTGCTTTTTGGCCAAAGCGACAAAGTGACATTGAATTTGCAAAAAAAAAAAGTCTGGATTATTTTGATAATTTTTTTATTTTGCTATTCTGTTTACTGTTTACAAAGTCAGCAAAGCTGTGAAGATTTTACTTTCTCTTTTTAGTGTTCTTAAGTTTTATACTGTGATGCTGCTATTGTGTGTTATTGGTATTGAGTTATGTTTGGTAATAAAAAGTTAAACTGGCAAAAACAAACGTTTTTTTTTTTCTCGGGGTCGGTGTGGGGGGCATCATAAAGGAATTATGCTTAGGGAACCAAAATGGCTAGCAGCGGCACTGGGTGGGGTGTCTAACTCCTGACGTGATGTTTTGATCACTATGGTGCGTTTGGTGACTCTCTGACTCACCATGGTCTTGTCAATGTGGTCCTGCAGAGAGTCGATCAGCAGATCCCCCACAGGCTGCCAGGTAGCTTTGACCTCCTCTGCCTGAGTCAGCCGCAGGTCGAGCTGGTCCATGGAGCTCTGCAGCTCCTGGAGGCGTTCCAAGGCTCGCTCCACCTGGCTTTGCCAGCCACCCATGTGTCCTTTCAGACGCTCCCACCGCTCCCTCACCTCGCCCGTCTGCTTGCGAATGGCCCGGGCCAACCCTCGGGCCTTCTCCTCTGGGGTGAGGTCTGGAGGAAGAGAAGGAAGGGAGAGAAAAGAAAGGTGAAGAGAGCAGTAAGTTACTTAGTTGTAAAAGACAGTTTTCATGCCCTTTATTACTCTTTAATATAAACATACTACATGGTATCGGCAGTGATATTTTCTATAACCTTTAATAAGATGTTCCTAATATTATGATATTAATGTTTTCCAATTATTGAAATCATACAGAACATGATTAAAAATGCTTTAACCTGTGTTTTATAGTTTTGTCTTTTATGTCTTTCTGACACAATCTACATACATTTCTGACACTGTAAATGTTGTTTTGTATCATTTAGTTTAAGGTACTGAATAAGCCTTTCTTGGGCATTTTTCCGCTTCTTGCACATTACTTTCCATTATTTGTATGTCCTTTGTTTAATTTCAACTTAGGCAAAGAAGTAAAACTCAAGATGAGGAGGGAGAAGAGGAGGGCAGAAGGTAGATGAAAGAAAAAAGGGTGAGAGACTCAGATGATCTATGGAATGGGGAAGGCAGGAAAGGTGAGAGGATAGGATAATTGTGACATATCAGAGGATGCAGACAAAGAGGAAAGAAAACAGTGGGCAAAAGAGAAAACTGCTCCCCAAATACGCATTTTAACTACAAAGTAAGATGAACAACTGTTCTTAGGTCTCGTCTCCAGGGTAGTGACTGGATTACCATCTTCACCTGTTGTACCTCTGAAATATCTCTCTTTTCCCCTCTCTCCCTCCCTCATATGCATACACACAAGTCAGACATCTGTGAAATGTACTGCAGCTAGCACCTTATGCAGATACACACAATGTGATGGTGTCTGTCTTTTGTAATAAAGAATGTGGAGTACAAACAAAACAATACAAGTCAACTTAGAGGCATAGACAAAACAAAATCACTAAGAGAGACAATGTAAGACAATTGAAGTTAAGACTTTACCGCAGTGTCACTCTGAGAAATCCCATCTCTTCTGATTAAACAACAAGAGCCTCTGATCTTAAATCGGCTTTTTATCTATTTATACAATGAGGCGACGCTTTGATATCCATATCAAAGATCACAGACAACAAGCCTATCGGAATGTGCTCTGAAGTCTTGCCACACCCCTACACAGCCCCTTGGGTTGGTTTAATTATTTACACAGGAGGGTTTTAGTTTGAAGGGAAATGTGCTGACTTTTCTACCGCATCCAACAGAGACAGAGAGGGAATGCTGAATGAGTCAGTGCATATTTAATTCTTGAGTGCTCTGTTATATATTGGCATTATCACAAGCTCAGATTTTAGTGAACGGTGTTTCAAGGACTCTTAACCTCAAAACTGGGCCAAATAAGCCCTTATTTGGTTTAAAGACAACCAGACCGGCTTACTGTGAATGTTTAAGTCCTATTTGGTGCAGAATGTATGGAATGAGACACCTTGCAGTTCTGGTACTCCAAGCTGGTTAAAAAGGAGTCTATGAAGGCATTCTAGTGACCTAGGGGTGTGAGACACTGAACATGTAATTGTAACTGTAAGGGCTCTACTGTATCCTTTCAAATAAAGGAAAAAAATACCCTGAAAATACTTCTGTCTGTTATTATTATTTACTCTTGCTGTGTATTCTTGAATATGTGCCACTTAATGACAGATATCCCTCACATGATGAAAAAAGAAAGACGCCAGGTGACTTCATCTCTCTTGTGTGATGTCAAGGACTGTGTCCAAAATCACTCCCCGTTTACTGTATAGAGCTCTATTTTTATCCTCCGCCGTTTTATTTTAGTGTCTGAGTGTGAAATTTATCCACACCTCCCATTTACAGTGCCTTCAAAATTCCCCACAGTGGAACGAAAAAAGTACTTTCTGGTAACAATCCCATAATAGAATTAGTTGCATTTTACAGATGAGTAAATTACAGTTGTGCAACACTACCCGTCAGTGATGACACAAAATGATGATGATTAGTAAGTGTCTAAAATTTCAATTTACTGCTCACTTTAGAATAAACCCCTGAGGGTCTTTTAGGGAGTAGTGAATGACATGATTTTGGACACAGCCAAGGCGTGATGGACCTACAGATGGGACCCAGTGGATGAGTAGCAAAAGCCTCTTCAAGACTAAAAAGTCAACTTTCCATACCAAAAGACTTAATTAGGGATTAATAAGGGTTTGTTGGGTCTCTGTAAATAATATTATAAACAGTACGGTCTAGACCTGGTCTATGGGAAAACTTCTGTTATGAATTGGCACTATATAAATAAAATTGAATTGAATTAATGTATGTAATGTAAAAATATGAAAAGTGGTTAATATGGACTATAAATGGTACTGCAATGATAGTTTTAGTAACATTTCTTATTTCAAAATAAGGCCTTAACATTTTTACATTAAGTTAGAGCACAGTGTGATGAAAGCTGAGCTCTAATGTAAAATGATAATACTCTTCTATTTCTTTTCCAGACACTGACATAAATATAAGAATGGCTTTTATGGAGAGTGTAAATGTACCAGTCTTTGGCTGCAGGTTCTTGCGTGGCTCTCCAGGACCCTCGATGGGCTGATCAGCAAGAAACATCCGGGCTTGATCCAAAGTACTGACCACCAGGTGCTCACGTTCCTTCAGTTCTGACCGTATCGCCTGCAGGAGAGATGCAAAGCAGTGGGTTAAAGGGGCTTTAGTCTGTAATACATGACATCAGAAATTGCTCTCTTCAAAAGCAGTCATTAGAATTCAATTTAACTCTGTGATGATCCTAATAGATGCATGTGAGAAAAGACAGTAAAGATTTAACAATAAGTTTAAACCAGAACAAGCCATCTCAATGAAAAAGAGTGCATTTGTAAGCAGTTTAATTATAACAGAAAATTTGAGAAAGGGGTAATTAATGCATTTCCTCTGCAGGTATGTGCATGTTTGACTTTTGTCTCCTGATCTTGTCTGTGCCAGTGAACTCCAAATGAACCTGGTGTATTGTGAACAAGGTGTTGCATCCAGATTGCTGCTCCCCCCACAGAAATATCTACTAATCAACCAGTTTTGCTTAAATCAGCTCCGACTTTCACTATATTACGAAAGAGGCACTTGTGATTAACTCGCACTCCCACATGTGCATATACGACGAACAAAGAACAAGAGCAGATGCTCACGTTCAGCTTATGGACGAGATAAATAGCACTCTCAATGGCTAATTAGGCGATTTCTGCATAGCGAAATACTGTCTCTGCCCAGCCTTCCCTTATTAAGAGGAAAAGCAAGAGGTAAGCGAGAGAGAGCAGCTATGTTCGGAGTGTCAGCGGGAGTGGGAGCTCTGAGAACAGAGCAGCGATTGAAGGCGAGAGTACGGGGTCAAACCGGGCATTTCCTTGAGGTCACTGTGAAATTAACTGAGTGAGCCGCATAATAAAGTGAGTTGCTATAACGCTATAACCCTGCATGAATTATCATTACAGAGCCGGCTAGCTATACCACATATCTTGCTCATCTTCTTACACAGCAGCTCACACTGCGATAGACAAATTACCAGACACACACAAGCATATGGCCATCCACACACACTCCAGGTGCTATAGTACATAAAAACAGATACTAAAAGTTCACAAGCCGATTTGACGGACACTTTTCTTAACCTCATGTCAACTGGTCAGCTTCGCCACAGCTCACAGCAGGCGGTAAAACTAGATAGAGGGAGTGAGCATGGCATGTAACAGTATAATTATTCTTGTTTTAATAAGTGTGACCCCGGGGGACTCCATTGCCTATCGGAGTGTGTGATTGCTTTGTGAGGAGGCGATGTAGTTTAAGA
This sequence comes from Siniperca chuatsi, assembly GCF_020085105.1. Classification (NCBI taxonomy): domain Eukaryota; kingdom Metazoa; phylum Chordata; class Actinopteri; order Centrarchiformes; family Sinipercidae; genus Siniperca; species Siniperca chuatsi. Next base: position 16,692,483 of record NC_058057.1, read on the forward strand.
TGCTGTGAAGCAAGTTGATTAGATGTGACGACTCACTTTGATAAAGTCTCACACCTATCAGACTTATCAAACAGACGAGTGCAGCGAAAATGAGATGCCAAAAATGTTGGTTTTTTATTAATGCCCACAACATTGACTGAGTGGCAGATGACAACATGCTGGGTTCAGTGGGATCGTATATATACTGTAACATCTGAAGAGATGAGAAGAGGAGGGAAAGAAAAGCAGGGTAGGAGGATGGGAAGTAACAGTCTGCTCGCAGGCCTTTAGATGTGCACACTCCTTTTTTGTTCTAGTTTGAAAATAAAAAAAGCTAATTTCAGGAAGTAAGTTTCTGTAAAAGTTAAGTTTAGCCCACTGCGATGACAATTTCACACTGCCTCCTGCGGACAAATGTACCCTCATGCTGAAATAGAGCATCCTGCTGAACACAAATTAAATCACCCCTGCTAATAAATGGTTTGCTCAGTTCCAATGATTTCCTCCCAGCTCACATGGAGGAAACATAATAGGCAGGTAGCTCAGAGAAGGGACCTTGAGCGATAGAAACTAAATGAGAGGTGATTGAGGAAGGGGAAAAGGGGTGTGTATGGGGAGCAGAGATTAGAAAAGGAAGGTGGGGAACTAAGTTGTGAGGACAACTACCAGAAGAAACCAACTTCTTGCTTTTTCATCTGCTTTTTGTTTTGCACTCACAGATTTGTTAGTGGCTTAAGTCAGGCATTAGAAGAGATCTGAGTATGAAAAGTTGTTTATTCAGAATTTTTTTTAGCAAGTGAAATATTTTGATATCAGTTTTGTAACAGCACACAAATCACAGATAGCAGTTCAGCTTGAGCACAAATAACATCCTGGTGGAAGCATCCGTGATTGGATAAATCAGGGATGCCTCATAACAACCAGATGCAAAAGGAAGTAACATTTACAACATCAAACCAGCAAGCTCTCTGGTCCACAGTATGCTATTCCTGTAGTAACAGTGCATTGTTTTAGTTGTATGAAGACATGCTAATTATCCATCACAAGTGAGCAAACTTTATCTACTAATGAGGACTGTGAGATATGGTTTAAAGCTCCAGAAAAAGCAAGGAAGTGGACCTTGAGTTAATACTGTTTTGTCATAAATGCTACACATATTAGAGTCATAGCAGCTGTTATCGGCTGATTTCTGATCACAATTGAGCAGACGGGTTTGACGAATCATTTCAGCTGACCTGCATAATGATGAATACTCAAACTGCTACTGTCTACATCTTCACCGACTTTGTCCCTGTTTTGTATTCAATAATGGTGATTAAAAGTATATATAGAGTAGATAGCATATTGAATATCTGAGTGTTCCTTTAATCCTGGTTCATAATTCAGTATCATCTACGGCTACATCTAACTATTATTTTCATTATCAACTTATTTATTAATTAACCGATTAATTGATTAGCTATAAAATGTCAAAAACGTGAAAAATGCCCATCCCGCTTCCCAGAGTTCAAAGTGACATCTTTAGATTGCTTGTTTTGTCGTAAGTTATTCAATTTAGAATTATATAAAACCAAGAGAAGTAGCAAAACCTCCTAAGTGAGGAGTTGGAACCAGAGAATTTTTGGCGTTTTTGTTTTTAATTTCCTTCAACGATTATCAACATTGTTGTCGATTAATTTTCTATCGACTGACTAATCGATTGATCAACTAATTGTTTCAGCACTGAAATTATTGTTAAACGGCTTTTAGCGTTTGATAATATGATCTTGTGATATTGTTCTACAAATTTATATTGTTCAAATGAATGATTCCAAGCAAGCTATAATCAAAGAACGATCAAAATTGGTAAGTTTTTGTTTTACACATATTTAGAGTTTGATCTAATGTAATGCTTAACAGTGGAACAAAGTTTACTGCTTCAGACAACAGTTTTACACGTTTAAGCCCTTTAGGTCCTTAAAGTACTCAGAAAAAATGGAAATCTGAACATTTACAAATCCATGACAACAGGGCAAACTCCATCTGCTGATAAAGATCATGTGAGATGACTGAAAGCTCAGGAACAGCTACTAAATGGACCTTGTGATCAGATTATTTTGTCAAGTGCTGGTTCCAAGGTCAAGAATGAACACTGAAGCTCAATATTAATATCATGTATCTTGCTTAATGTAACTGTATTACTTGTCTGTTACAATAATTGTATGACAGTAGTGTTCCGCCAAACATATTCCTTCACTGTTAAGTGGCTCATGAGACACAGACAAAGCCACAGAAGGTTGTAACAATGGCAACACAAGTAGTGCCAAGTAATTCCCTCTGTTAGAAACAGACAACTCTCTGTCTGTCATCCAGCCATTGGGTACACTTGCAGTTCAGACAGACGACAACACCAAAGACCTTCCCCCAACACTCAAACAAGTCTTTTTAGTGAAACTTCAACACGTTCATATTATCAGAGTGTCACACAAGGACACACTTTTTAGAGGGAGCATGAGCAGTAAATATCAAACACATGTACAGCTTTCAGGTTACAAAAAAAGCTTTTTTCCCCTAGCAAATCCCAGCTGGCCTATGAATGATAAGACAAGGCTGTCTATGTCAAAGATAAAAAGGGGCAGGACTTCACTTTGCTCTTTTTCTTACAATAGTTTTTAGCACTGGCACATTAGAATATGGTCTGGGCTCCTGTGATTTGTGAAGACCAGATGAATAAAGGACTCTTGTCAGTCCCACAATACTTATGACATCTAGCTTGTAACTATGAGTGACCTTGGTTGTGTCTGTGTGGGGGTGTTTGTGTCCAGGTCTGTGTATGTGTGTGGTGTATGGCCGCTGTAGTGCAGCAAACTCTTATCACAGCGTGCCCTGTGCTGTGGTGGCGATAAGATAACATCACAACACAGCTACTTTCAGAGCTCTGCCAAACATCCCTCTTCCCACTCTCAAAACCCTGCTATCTCAGCCTCTCTGCAATATTACCAGACCCCTCATCTTCTTCCAGGAAAAAATAAGCCTCCTAAAAGGACCACTACAATATACCAACTCTCAACATCAGAAAAGCACCTGACAGGGACTCGAGGGGCCTTCACAATATGGGCTCACTCACATCCAAAGAAATTACAAATTGTCAAGAAACTGATGACTTCTTATATTTCTCTAGAAAATAAAAATAAATAATAGAAGCAACTATTTTTAGGTATTTGTAGTGAAGGCAAATGTTTGCACTTCTGTTGTCAGAGCCAAATTATATTTTGCAACTGCATACAGTTACACAGCTCATGAAGACGCTTAAGAGTGACTCAGCCTGAAAATGTAATTGGTCCTTTGCCCTTAACATCCAATGTAATCTCGAAATAGCTAAAAGCTATAGATAGGTGGATGGTGTTTGAAATCATACTCTGACATGCTTTACTAATCTACTGCTTCTAGCCTTGGCCATTTTTAAATAAGTAAAATACCCATACACTTGCATGTGTCAGAAATCACCCTGTGACTGCTTTGCAGCTAATAAAATAGTACGGCACGGTTAAACAACAATGCACACATACGTTTTTTCAGTGTCAGTTATTGACACAACAAAGTTATTTTATTATGTTCTTTAAAATATGTACTGGATATACATATTTTACAATGTTGTGTTACTGCGACTGCAATTATTTGTTGGTCACTTTGGGTACGTGGAAACAAGCTTCAAACACTGACATATATTCACCTTTTAAGTTGATATGGCAAACTTGTTAGCAAACAGCTGCTTATTTACATATCCAGCAAACACAAAGCAATATTAGCATTCATTTAGAGTCATGTTTCTGTCCACCTGATGAATGTAGTGTCCAATGTTCACTCTCTTTTTAGCTCTGTTTATGGTCTACACGAATGCCTGAGGGAAATATCTGGCTGCTAAATGTTCCACTATATGGTCTGTCTGCTGTTTGGTGCTGGACAGGTAGTGTGCAGTCGGTTTTGACAGTTATTTTGCTGAAACAGCTGCCGGCTGTGGCTGGAAACGACACTGATAAGTGACACTGAGAAGTGAGAGTGAACAAAAACAGTAAAGTTGTGGACCGTAAAACCAAAACAATGCGCTGAAAGACACTAAAACATTCCGTACAGCTGAAGGGAACTTCAGAGTCAGATTAAATTTATCTCCAGCTTCATCATTGTGAGCAACACTTTTCTTATACATGTTGTCATTTGAGCCATTGTTAATACAAAACCATCGATTTTAGCTGCTTTAATGTTGCAATGTTTTATACTGCTGAGGTGTAGTGTAGACATATTCCACTATAGTGGAGAATAAAGCTGCAACATTTAGTAAGCCACGATCTTGACTCAACTAAAACAAAACTGTATTCAGCCAGTAGGGCTACAGACTGTCAGGACACAAGTCCAACAACATCATGAAACTGCTGCCAACAAATGCAAAGGAAGCAGACAAAAACAATTCAAAGTAACTCAAAGCGAGGCAATTGTGAGTTTAAAAAAAGTCCTTCCTTTCCTGAGAGATAAGGTAAAGTCCAGCACAGCAGTTTAATCCATTTCATTCTCCTTTACGACCTGTCCGTTCAGGCGCAAATGGTGCTAATCAATCATGCAGGCACAATGATTAAGATGGGTTCTGCAGCGGATTATTAGACCCTACTCACTTTAGACAGGGTAATTTTAAGCTGCTTAAGCATATTGAGACATATTGAGAAATTTAAATGGAATTGCACTTTGCCTGTTTGTCTTCATATTTATTTGTTCTGAAACATTTAGAGGAGCATTTGAAAAGACCAGACTGGACTGTCCTGACAATGTAGACAAAAAGCCAACTGTTGCTGAAGGACATGAGTTGTTAAAAATGCCTACAAGCACTTGCTCCCTTGCTCCCACTCCTTGATCTAAAAGCTGTTAATGTAATAGAGCAGATTGATGAGTTTAATCAGCTGGATGCTGACAAAGGCCCTTTATTGGATAATTGAATGTGCGATTAATAAATGCTATTATAGCCATTTTATCAGGGAAAAACACAGACACAGATCAATACACAGAGGAGAGAGCAAGAAGTCATTCAAGAAAGTCAGGCCAATACACCTCCCACTCTCTCTCACACACTTTTTAAATTCCTCCTGCGAGTTGCCACATGAACAGCTGCTTTCAGGCAGAATCTAAAGCAAAACAAACAGGTGAAAGTGCACCATATTTTCTACCTCTATAAACCTCTTTCATCCTCTTTCTTCCTCTTTTCTCTTGATCTAATTTTGCCTCTGCTTGCCAATTCTTGTCCATCACTTTCTTCCCTGACTGTCCAGACCACTGCGCTCTCATATTTTTCTTCCCTCTGATTCTTTAATAACAGCAATATCCGTTGCTCTCTGTTGGGCTAAGTGGCTTAGCCTTCCTCTTTTATCTCTCCAAGTCTCCAAGAAAGAAAGAAGGAAAAAAAGACAGGTTTTTCCACTTAGCCCTTTTAAGCCCTCCCTACCTCATAGATACCAATTTCCATATACTGTATATACATTTCTCCCATCACACTTACAGAGCAGCTAGTGTGTGTGTTATCACTGAGTGGCTGAAGTGTGTGTATGTATGCATGAGCACAGGGGACGTGGATGTGTGTGTGTTGGTGTAAGCAAGTAATAGAGCATGACGTGTTTAAAGCCCAAGCTTTTTGTGCTGCTCAGCCCACTCATCCCTCTCAGGGTCGGCAAGACCTCCAGGCCAATCTATTAAGAATACAGAGGAGAAGGAAGTGAAGGGGAAAATATAACATAGTCAAAATGAAAAGTGAGCCTGCAACTCCCCTGTTCCATTATTTCCTATTTTGGCATCTCAAAGCTGAAGACCTGGAGATGAACAAGGGACTGGATAGAGCATGGAGTGAGAAATACTGTGTGAAGGCAAAGAAAAAAGAAAGCCTGTAAAGAAAGGAGACCAACAGCAGGATAGACACCACAGAGAAGAAAACGAGACAGAAGAGCTGAAAGAGGGTAATGAGAAAAGGAAGGTGAATGTGGAGATGAAGGAAGATTATATTCTCCTGCGGTTATTGTGTGCTTTCAGTCCCATTCCTTATCTAATGGGCCTTGTCTGACATGCTGGGTTGAGGCCTGTCTCTGGTCTCTGTCAAACACAGAAACCGCCTCAACATCATCTCAAACCACACAGGACAAATTTAGATTAACCTGGACAGTTGTTCATTGTCTAATGGTTCAAAACACATACAGAACAGAAACCCAGATATTGAGTCCTTGATTCTAGGTTAACTGGCAAACAATTTGGCAGAATATCTCTCTTTCGTCCCATAATTCCAATCATTAACACATTCTTTTTAAACTCAACATCTCTTTCCTTCACATACATACTACATATAATGAGGGACAGATCATCGCCAAATTGTAGTTTCTGTTCCCTGGATACAGCATATTCACATGATCTGGCATTATTAAGTTTTTAGCCATGATCTTAGGGAAAAATACTCTTTCACGTAATCTGTTCTGTTTTTCAATGATGATTCTTCATCAAATCCTTTAAAGACTATACTTAGCAGGCATTACAGCTGCCAAGAAATTGATTGTCAGCCAATGCAAACAGCCCCACTCTCTAGAGCAGATCAGTTATCTGCCTTTCTCAATATTTTGTCTTTGAAATTACTGGCCGCACCAAGCACATTGTTTTTATATTGGTGCCTTACGTTCCCGTTTTTGGGGGGTTAGGATGGGGTTTAGAATTCCCATATAGTTTATAGACTTTTATTAAATGTGTAAATATTTGTTTTTGTTTATCTTCCCATCTCAAAACTTTTATTTTACTTTTTCTCTTTATTTATGTATTACTATTGAGATGCGTTTGATTCACTTCCTTATAATTGAAGACATATCTCATCTCAGCTTTTTTGGATACTGATTGCATCTGTGTGCATGATTGCTTGATTAGTCTTGATTAGTATTGTATCTACCAAAATGTAATAATAAAACGTAATGCAATATATAATTACATAATAATAAACTCTAATAAAACCGTACACATCCTTAAAGTGCACATGCACAGGGATACATACTGTATGCACACACAGATACAAATGTGCTTCTGTTAAACGTAGGTCTCTCATTTACACCCTAACGCATTACATATGTAATGAATGTGTGTGTGTGTGTGTGTATGTGTGTATGTGTGTATGTGTCTGTCTCAGTGTGTCTGTGATCCTGCACCCACGCATGACAGCACATGTGTTTACTCTCAAGGCGTTTTGGGGAACAAAATAACAGTGTGGTGAACGGGGTGTGGAGAAACACATAACGATGTCAAGAGCAACATCAACAGTAGTGGCGGCCAGCAGACTGGGAGTAAACAGTAGCCACAGGGTGAGTCATCTATCTGAAAGCAATTACACGCCAATGCACTATCACAATAACCAGTGGTTACAATAAATAAAACAGTGGGGAACACGGATGACAAATAGTAGTGATGACAAAGGTGTGAATGGGTCGGCACAATGAAGGTATTGATCGCTTGTTAGATTAAATGATACAGTTTGGTATGAGGGTGATAAATAACAATAATTATAAGAATGAAATAGAAGGAACAACAGCACTGATTGTATAGTAGTGATTTTGATATTGGTCTGCACTGATACAAGTTTTGTGCATGGCGACTGCTGAGTGACCATAAGAACACTGCTGATTATTAACCATAGAGACATAAAACATCAAGTCGTGGTTGCAATCTGTAGTTTAGCTTAACTTACTGTAGCCACCATGCTGACCAGCCTGATCCTTAATAATGTCAGGGTGATTCCTGCTACTGCTTTACAATCACAGTATCTTCCTGTGGTTTCAGTCCTGACTGTTCAGCAGATGTGTAGAAACTGAATACAGTAACTGAATGTATAATGAACACTTGTAACAGCACTTTAAAATACTGTACATCAGCTGCCTGGGTTATCAACTTCGGTTGGGAACATTACAGAGTATAGGTAGAAGATTTTTTTCTATTGTAAGGTACTTTGTCCTATAGATAGTAACCACCTGAGTGATGAGTGTGTTTTTGTCTATATGTATATATATGCTATTTTTCATGGAAGACATCTTTGACATGTCACAGTAGGACAGTGCAGGTATAAATAATAAAATTAATGATGGCTGAATTCTACTTCTGTTTCAAGGTCCTGGTATTGTGCATGCTGGCTCACTGTGGCACTGCCATGGCTTACAGAGCCATCATTATTGTTATTAGTAACACCTATGCTTTTCCTACTATGACAAGTCAAAGGATGACAATGGTTGTGTAACTTAATATGTGGCATGTTATCAACATGATGCTTATTTAGATTCTCAGTCATCCAATTCCTTTGACGTAGAGACCCTGCACACCCACTCAGGTGTTTTTGTTTATTCCGGCTAATGAGACCTCTGCTCAGGTTGAAGATGGGTGAAGCTAGGCTGGAATTATGTGAAATCACCCAACTCCATGAACCAATAGGAATGATAAACTTCTCCACCTGGCACAAGCAGAAAATTACTAGGAGGGTAAGGGAGATTGAACACACCCAAAAAATCTTTAAAAGAGGTCAAATTAGGCAAAATAAGTGAAAACACTTTATTAGCCCATTTAAGTAGGGTCTTCAATACTTTTACTTTAACATGCTTAATACATGCTTAATGTATAGAGCTTATAGTATAAGTAGAGAAAAAGAAGAAGGTAGAAAATAATAGAAACACACACACTCTTTTGTGAAGACTCAAAAACTCAACTTTTTGGAAACTTGAAGAAAACAATGAGGGACATGGTATGATAAATCTCGTACAGCGTGGCGGGAACATTGCCTGTGGCGACAGCACGTACCGTGCAGTGGTTCTGCTGTTGCAGCAGGGTGGGGACATCTCCGCCGATGGGCATCTGCTTGGCCAGCTCCTCATCCTTCATGCAGATCCACCTCCATAGCTCCTCCAGGAGGCCCAGCAGACGAGACCAGCGCTCAGCACTCGCCTCCAGATGGGCTCTGCCAACATACAACATTCCCTTAAACTATTATTATACTGTATGCATTTTCAACTCATATACTCATATATTGAAGCATATACAGTTTTGTATCAGTAACAGTAACTATACTGTAGCATTGCTTCTTCCTGTTTATAATACAGTATTGTCCATGCAGGTTTGCAGTAACATAAACATAGAATTAGCACCTATCAAAGACTTGTATTTATACAGAAGTAAAGCAACATATATTCTTTTATTTTTAGGAAATTGATTATAGAAAAAGGTTTAAAGCTTATAAAAACATAAAAGATTAAATCAACATGACAGCCTTTATTACTACAAAACCCCTGTAAAAAGCTGACCGCTGACCACTCAAGAGAGGTTGCTGACCTTCTGCAGTAGATGTTATTCGTAAAAGGGAACACATTTGGCTGCTAATTGTGTGGGTGGTAGCATGCGTGCAATATGTGTTATTAAGCACTTTTGTTTTTCTCCTCTCCTCTAGGCATAACGTATCTGAACACTGTGTGCAGAGACCTGCTATCGTCTGCTCATTGAGTTAGCCATAATTACATGTGTACTGCTTTAACGGTGTAATGGGCTGCATACAATCAACACACACTGCACCTTTTTTTTATGTCCCCAGGTTTCTCTTCGGCCTTTCTAACCTTTCCCCCTGCCCCTGTAGCTTTGTTGTGTTCCTGTGCTGCTTCTCTCCATCCTCCATCCTCCCTTCTCCTCTTTGTCTTTGAACATCTCCATCTAGCCCTGTCAGCCTCACTTCCACCTTCACTTTCTTCACACTTTACATGCCCACCCATCTCCAATCTTATTTATTTATGCCAAGGCTGTCGCTGACGCGGCACTGTCTCTGTCCTTAGAAGTTTATGTGCCACTGTGGTGGCTCTCAGGTCCTTTTGGAGCTGTATTTCATCCCTGTGCTCCTTGTCGGACTGTGGAACACAGGAGCTACTGTATTCGTGCAGCTGGTAGGAAAGACAACAACCCACATGAATATTCCACAATATGCTGTGGTTTTCCATGAATTTAAGACATATGAGTGATGTTCCATCATGAATAGATTAGGGAATGGTCCAGTTAACAGCAAGGGAGATATATTATGAGTTAAGCGCAGAATACAGCAAATTCGTGAGTTAACAATGTATAGTGGCCTTGGACTAAGCCCAACTCTTGATTTAAGCTTTATGTACTTTTGCAGAGTGGAGAGCGAATCTGTTATTTTTAGAAATAGTTTTGGCTTCTTGGGATTCAGTGATTGCAACCTTTAGTTCTTGAGCTTTCTTTTGTTCTTTTGTTTTCTCATTTGATACATGCAAATTAACCTCTCTTCTGCAATGTGCAAATCACTGGTTAATCAAAAATAGTAAACTGAGGCAGAGACAAACTTGAACCACTGCCATGATCGAGACCTTCTGCCAAGACGTTTTTTCTTTCCAGAGTTGAGAGCAGCAAAAGAGCAGAATACTGCAATTTGAGCTGCATGACCATAAATAACTGGAGAAAGGATAAAAACATTTCTATTTGTAAGTATTGGATAAAGTTTTACTGACCGGATGTTGGCTGATTTGGCCTTCAGGTCGCTCCAGCGTTGGTTCATGTCATCCAGTCTGTGTTGGAGGAACACAGCTTCCTCTGAGCTGCCCAGAGCCTTGACCATCTTCGACTTGTTCCCGTCCACGCTCTTGTAGATGTCATTGTGGGCATCAATCTCGGCCTGGATGTCCTACAAATACACAGACAAGAAGAATTGTCACAAGTGACCATTTCTTCAGGGAAACTGAAGTCTCTGAGCAAATGTACAGTCAATGACAGCAGTAAAGCAAGTTCACATCCAAATCACCCAAAATTGGACGTCACAGTCTTCTGGGCTGTCACAGCTGATTATTCATGCACTGAAAATAACGTTGGATTTTGTCACAAGGACTAGCCTTGAGGGAATTCACAGCGTACTGCACATAACATTTCCAGCAGGCAGAGAAGTTTATATTTTCATGGAATGTCCTCAGGGCACTTTTTGACTGTTTGACTAAAAAGATTTTAACTTCTACCCTTTCACTGACTTCGAAGGCACACCCCACCCAGGAGCAGGTCCCTACGCAATGTCTGCCTCCATACTAATACTGCATTAGGTTGTACCAGGGCTACACCAAAGCAAGCTTTACTAATATAATACTGGGATAGAGTATAGTATACTGATGTATTGCAGTGCTATTCCTAATTGCTGTGTTTATGTGTGTGCGTGGCTGCAAGAGGCTACTACATTCAATACTGTGACGAAGCACGATTTTTCCATGTGCATATGTGTGTGAGTGTCCTTAACAAGGCAGCTCTATTACACAACATATCTCAAAGGGTATGTTTGAGTGTTTGTGTGTGAGGGTTGAATCACAAGGGGGGCTGATGTAAGCAGAGGATCCTGTCAAATGTTTTATTTTTAGAAGTGTAAAACTGCTCCATTTTCTTCTCTCTCTCTTTCTCTCTCTACTGGGACTCCCCTCAGTTCAACCCATCTGAACTGCAGATAAAGAAAAGACTCCACCACCATATGGATGAGTGTAACACTGCCTGCAGCACATATTTGCAAATGGAACAAAATGAGTGTAGATAGCCTATAGCCTACAACAGTAAAGTAATAAAAAAACTTATTTTGGTCATTGTGCGTGAAATGACCCATCTTCAGTGCCTGAAGTTGTTGCTTATGTATCTTTCTCATTGGGGCATAACACATTGGAAATTATGCAATCAACCAAGTTTCATTTTACAATGACTGTAAAACTGCCTTATCTAGGAAAATACAATTAATTTATTGTAGTCTCTGTGTTATTAAAATAAATTAACAATTACAAAAAGAGGTTATTAACAGTTAGCAAAAGAGTGTTCTCAGCTTTCTCAAAACTGTAAATTCAGCTAAAGTATTCCAAGTTAGAAATGTTCATATACTGGATACATTTTACCCAATGTGCCTGGAAAAAGTGAGCAACCAAATCACACACATGTCACAAATAGCTACACACATAAGGAGACAATATATAATACAGGGAACATACCATAAAGAAATCCCCATTATCACGCATACACACACACCAATATACACAGGGAGACACACAGTGGATGTATGGTAGAGGCACAGTACATGACAACATATGGCACAGTAAGTGGAACATGTAACCACAGCTCAGCTACTCTGGAAACTGTGTGGACAAAATACAGTCCAGCTATCGTAGAACCAGAATACACACAAAACAACTATCAATTACCACCGTCATCAGTGGCACAGTGCTGCAATTTACTGAATGCCAATAGACATTTCACAAAGGCTGAAGCAAATCTCTCCACTGTGATCAGCAAGGATAATCACCCGCTGGCCTTTTGACACAAATCAAATGCCTCTTAAAGGTCATTGAGGAGAGAAAGTGAGAGAGAGAGACAGACAGGCAGAAGGAGAGACAGAAAGAGAGAGCGAGACAAGCATAGATAGACAGACACAAAAAGAAAGACAGAAGGACAGACAAAGAGTGAAAGACAGAGAGTCATTCTGTCACTAAGCCAGCTGGCTGTGTTTCAAGTCATTACCCAAGTGCTTTCCTTTTCTTTTTCTTTAGCACTTTTACTTCCACTGAAAGTAACACTGACTGCACACACAGCACAGGAGGCACTGACTGTGTGGGCATACAGAGGCACATATATTAATTTACAAAGCTCCCTTTAAATTTAATTTCACCCACTGAAAGACTACTTTGAGCCAGTGGTTTATGTATGTCAATGTGTATCCTGAGGTGCTTAAGTGTGGTTACGGATCACTTTCTTTCTCTTGCTCTTTAACACATACACAAACACTACAAAAAAACGACAAAAAAAATTTATGTGCCACAGGTCACCATGCCAGCTACAAAAATGCCTCTGTTTGCCACTATTCCATGTTTTATTCATGGGTTATTGATAGAAATTAACTCAATATGGGGTTTTCAGTTCTGGCAAAAGATCTCAAATTTAGCTCTTTAACTTCCATACACCTACAAGGCAACAGAAAGGTTAATGGGATCTGGAGCTCATGCACACTGTAATAAGTGATAGAGAAAAATAAATTGTTGGCAGTGGGCTGGTTGGAGCACAGATAGGATGGCAGAGTCTCCCATGGAAACTGAAGTTACAACCTCTACTTAGAGCTTTGTGAAGGAAAAAGGCATTAAACGCACAGTTAAGCTATGGCTGAAGTAAAATATGCACTAGAACACTGTCCTTTTGACGATAATTTTACCCAAAATAAGTATTTCATGTTGACAAACAACAATGACCCTTAGTGGGCTAAGCCATGTTTGTCTTTAGCCCTTCATAACACAATTACTGAAAAGGTTTGCTTTGACAAATTAGGCCCAATTGAAGGCTCTGGGTCTTATTCTATACTAATTCTCTCTCTGCATGGTAGCGCTCTCTAATAACTAGCAAACCAGGCCAGAACCGATTATTCCATTTTAATGAGTCCAATAATGACTGCTCAGACCTCATAAAGTGGACCAAATTAGGTCCACAACTACAAACACAAGGGGAGACGGAGAATGAATGGTGACTGTGTTTGTCTTCATAGTGTTGAAAAGACTGCATTTAAAAGCCACTGTGAGACTAAGACCACGCTTTCATCAAAAATGCATCCTTAAATTAGTAGATATATACCTGTTCAAGCTTTCTGAGCAGCTCCTGCAAGCTGAAATTCAAGCCAATCATATTGGAGTGTGTGCACTTACTCCTCCCACTCCCTCAAGTGCCTACATCTTCTTTACTGTCATACAGGTGGAAGATCGGCAAGGAGTCAGCACAGGTAAGTAAGTCCTCCCGTGGTTACGGTCAAATCGGATATCTTCAAGGTCAGGGTTCAGATCAATAGTAAATCCAAAGTATGAACAACCTTGAATCCAACCACAGACAAACCAAGCTCTTGTAAAAAATTCAAATACAAGAGGATCAAATCCCGGTCGCAGTCCCAAAACAGGCAATTTACACACTTCACACACCCCTTGGCAGCACTTGTGTGCGCGTGCCGGTGTGTGTGCTCGCCTAATCCCACCACATGTTCGTAGCATCCTTTTGGGAGAGGCAGTCAAGCCGAATGGGGGGTGTGTGTGACAGCTACCCTGCAGTCATGCTTCAGAGCTGGGACTGGGATTAACAGGACGATTGGTGCCACTGGAGATTTGACAAATAGAGGCTGGAGGCTGAGAGTGGAGTTCCTCTGACCAGGAATGGGGCACTGAAACTGGGAGGGAAATCCAACAAATCTTTGATGGAGGTCTGTAAAGTGGAGATAACGCTTTGTGTCTTTTAGGGACAGGCAGGCTGATGTAAACCTCCGAGGAGAGGTCTGGCTTTCTCCTTCAACTTTGCTATGCTTCCCTTCCTCCACTTCCCCTCTGGACATGAAGGAAGCTGTTTACACGATGTCCGGTAGTCCAACCCAGGGCAGGGCTGGGGCATTTGTTCACAATTACTCTGATAAAACGCACTCCATCCCTGCCAGTCACATAACTCCACAGGCTTCAAGAGGATAGACGGCAGCACAAAGAGGCACGTGGTTTACCCTTGTTCCCCTGAGTAAAGGTAACAGGCTCAGAGTCACCTCAGTGTCTGCTTTACTACCCGCCCCTCGGGTCTCCAACCCCGGTCTGGTCTCGCTCTATCACACCCTCCTAATCACTGCCATGACCGGGCCACTTAGTCAAAGAATGCCTTCTTCTTTTTCTAGAGCCACGTGTTCGCAGGGAGCTGCCTCAAGACTCGGCGTCTCGATCCTGCGCAGGGAGTCTGACTCGCCGGCCTCTTAAGAGTCGAAGCTCTCGGCGATTATCTCTTTGCCGCTTGAGAAGGAGGAGAGGTCGATCTGTTTGTCATCCTGATGAGGAAACTTCTTCCTCTTTGGCTTTTTGTCCCCCTGGGGGTCACACAAACACCCAGGCTGGTGTCTACATCCCTCTCTCTTCTTCCTCTGTTGCTCTCGTACTCTCTGGCCACTAGCCCTACTCTTTCACACAGCTGTTTATTATTTTGATCAGTATCCTCCCTTTCCCCTCCTCGCTCTACCTCTCTCTCTCTCTCTCTCTCTCCCCCCTGAACTAACTCCACACAATACACACCCACTTCCTGAGGCCTGTACAGGGCAGAGAGCATGGTAGAGAGAGGAGAGTTTCAGAGAAAAGTGAGAATTACATATGGAATTTAGTAGTAAAAAAGGATCAGTATTCAAAAATAAGAATGGCTAAAAGATAAAAGTGAGAAAGTGGGCACAGTGCAAGTGCAAGACGACAGAAACAGAGGAATAAAAAGGAAAAGGATTTCTGGGAGGGTTAAAATTGAGAAAGTGAGGGGCCAAGTGAACAGAGCTCCACTAGTGGAACTTTCCACCTATCTAGCTCAGGAGTGATGAAAACATAAACACAAAAAAAGAATGTGATGGGAGTTTGGGATGGTGGGGTGGCTGGGTGTCAGGACAGGGCAGATATAATCTTCTGCACAGAGAACATTATTCATGCGCTTTAATCAATGAACAATACCTTTCCTTGACAGCTCGTATTTAAATTACTGCACAACTATTCAATTCAATTCAATTTTATTTATATAGCACCAATTCATAGTTCAGAACTGAACTGAAGCGTGTTACAGTTTAGATCCCACAATTTGAATAACATCAGCCTGCAGATGACGGCATTATGCGAGCCCTGCAATTCCTACTATAGAACAATAGCTAAATGCTTTAAATGGGTTTATGAATAGGGGTTATAACATGTAGAAGAGGCTTGGGTAGAGGCTGTGGTCTATAGGGCTATGTTAAAGAGGTGCAAGTATTAAATTAAAATGCATTCCATATATTAAACCTGTATGTGGAAGTGTTTGTGTGCTAGTATGTGCTGGCATTTTGAACAGCAGGGTAGACATGTGGTGTGCATCAAAGACATGCAGACAGATGGATGTCAGATGTGAAAAAAGAAATAATACAATACAATGTTGCATATTCATAAGAGAAAGACTTTGAAGTGTGCTTAGCTAATTAAAAGTATTTGCATACTCGAGGCCCTTAAACAGCATTTTTGATGTATGCCGACAAATATATACTATTTGACGGCTTTCCAGTGAAGGATATGAAATTAACTGGTGTGAATTGGCACATTTGACAAGCATAACTAATTCAACAATGTGTGGAAGCTGAGATTAAAGGGGGGGGAAAAAAGAGATGAAACAACCTTTTTGTGAAACATGATCGAGAATTTTGGCTCACCAAGGGTTTTGATAACTTTGTGCAAGCAACTCCTAGACTGTCATTCACAAAAACAGATACTTATTAAGAATGCAAACACATATATGGAGCTTAAGGCAGGAGACGTGGGGGTTAATGTTGGCTATATTACTAAACTAAGCGGATTAGGACCATTACAGGGGTAAGAATGTAACGCTTCCAATCCCTCGGGCAAAAAGAGGAGAGCAGAGAAAAGTTGACTGAATGAGAAGAGAGAGACAGTGATGACAAGAACTGAGGAGTAACACTTATACCAAGAGGTGGACAGGGGAAAAAACATGACAAATAAATAATACAAGTCATCAGAGCAGAGAAGAAAATGTCAGAAGAGAAAGAATTTGAGGCAGAAAGAGAGGAAATGAAAATACAAGAAACAAAGTATGTGATTTTTTTTGGGTACATCTGCCCATTATTTCCCAGTGAGGATCAAAGCAGAGAAAAGAAAGGAGAGGAAAGAAAAGGTTGAGGCATTTAATTGGAAACTGAAAGATTTATATAGTGTAAAATCAGGGTAACACAGAGTGAAGGCAAATTTTTTGTGAAACATCGGAGGGTAGCATTATGTACAGGGCATCTGAGTCTACAACCTGTTATTTCTGTCCTCTCCATCATGGCTTTGGTTGCTGTACTTTTCTGGCTGCAGAATCTTTTAGCTCATTGCACTATATACACCTTTCACTTATACAGATATAACCATGATGGATAAATACACAGGATAACACAGTATAATGCTACACACATGTAGCATTATACTAAAAAAATATATATAAAAAATACTGCCCTGTAAATTGGATAATTGCACATGAGATGAATTGCATAGGATTCAAGCAGGGAATTCATAGGATAATTGTACAGTTAAAATTTAAATGATGTTAGCAACTAGCTGGTGAACATAATGGAACATTCAGCAGCTAAAGAGCCAGATATTTCCCTCTGGAGTTGGTGGAGACAAAAACAGAGCTAAAAGGAAAGTGAACACTGGACGTATTCACCAGATGGCCAGAAAAAGGACTCCAAATGAATGCTAATGTTGCTCTGTGCCTGCTGGATGTGTAAATCTTGAAAAATAATTCAGGTTGTATGTGATGTCTTTGTGTAATATAATGAAAAGAGCAGAAAAGACCAGGAAGGTTGAGAATACTATGTTGTGTAGCTTTAGATCACTTCAGTGTACCAACAATAAAAGAATGAATAAATGTGCAAAAGCTGTTAAATCGTGTTTTCTACTTTTTCTACATGTTTCTACTTTCTTACTCATCCAGGCCAGTTGCATATGACATTGAGTATTTTATTCTTCCACTAACAGAAGTCAAAACAGAAGAGACACTACTGAAAGAGAACAATTTGGACAAAAGAAAGAACCAAAAGACAAGCAAGAATACTGAATCTTAAATATATTTAATTAAATCCTCAAACAAATGTAGCTAACCTTGTCTCACTATAAACCAGTTTGGCTTTAAAAAAGAAAGAGAGAGAGAGAGAAGACGGAAAGAGAAAATGTGAAAGTGTCAAAGAGCAACAACTGAAACAGAGGAGGCATTAAGCAGAACAGTTTTGCTGTCTCAGATGATGTCAAGAGGGAGCAGAGGCCTTGCTGTCTAAATAAAGTTGGGCAACAGGATCACAAACGGAGCAAATGAAGACCAGAGTGAACAAACACAAACACTGCCACATAAACACAGATACACAAATACACCCAGAGCCCTGATGTTATGTGTATGTATGTGTGTGTGTGTGTGTGTGTGTGTGTGTGTGTGTGTGTGTGTGTGTGTGCGTGCGCAACTGGCAGACAGAGTAGTTAGAGTAGTTCTTCTTTGCTGCTCATTTGGCAGTACAACAAACCTGTCAAACTGAGGAACAAATCATAGTGGGTGTGCAGAGATGAAAGAGCACCAGAGCCACCAGAGCCCTGTAACATACTGCTGTATGTTACAGGGCTCTGGTGGCCTGCATTCAAATGTATATAGAGTACACTTCTATTTAATTAAATGTGCAGTTGTGCTATGGTAGTAGCTCTTTACACTTGAAGGTCATTTAGTGGAGCTCAATAATGTAAGCCTTTATTTTCTTTGAGAATACGATCACAGAACGAAGAGTAGCTTTAGCCGTCATATCCTGCACATGCTTTGCTTTTGTCAACACAAGGTTAGTACAGCTCCCAGTTTGATTGTTGAGTAAGAGGATGAATGGAGAGAAATTGTTTGGTAGATGAATAGAACAGCATTGACAAAATGGTGCAGTTAAATATCATGTTTGCATCATCTGCACTTGTTTTACATCCTGTGTCACCCAAGTAAAGAATTATCTAACATACCTGTTCTGGACCACATATGCATATGTTATATATATACACCAGCTGCCAGGATAGAAGCATGTTGCAGTCTCAGAGCTCACACTGCTCAGATGATGTGCTTATATCTGACAAAGCTTGTCCACAAGACTCTAGTGAAGGCCTTACTAACCTAGTTTCTGTCAAAATCTGAACTTCTGTATGTCTGCACAACTCCAGATCAAAATCAAGATAACTCCATAAGAAACAAAACAAGAGCGAGAAGAGTGAAATGGAAATAGGCAGAACATGAACAGCAAAGTCAAAGCAATAAAGCATGTGCCTGAATCTGTGAACTGTTAATGTGCACATTAGAAAGCCACTGCCTGCCACTCAATTGACAGCTGACCTCCACTGATGTGACAGAGGTGCCATTAGAGAAGACAACTGGAGTCAAAGGTCACGCAAATCACTAATAACTTATTCCAGGGATCCAATAATGGAACATGAGTCACATCCTTGTAATCGTAAGCAAGAAAAGGGGCATCCTGGAATTCATATGTAAGCTCCTAAACAGAGAAATTGAAATTGATTAGGAGCGCTGTATGCTGTTGACCGATAATCAGCCATTGATAATGGTGGGCCTATTGTGTTTTTGTGTGTTTACAAGACACTTGGGAGATGACCTTAAGATACTGTATTATTATCATCAACCGGTAAATCTACTTTGTACTTCACACTTATTTTATACTTATACCTACTTGGTACTTAATTTATTTTCTGACCTGTTTTATAGTATATTATATTTTTTGCTTAGTACTTCTATTCCTGTGTGCATTGACGTGATAGTGAGCTGCTCTAACAAAAGAGTTTCCCCTCGGGGATCAATCAAGTATTTCTGATTCTGATTCTGAAGATTGAGGTAAAATGCAGAGGTTCTTAGATGCCAATTCTTGTGCTCGAGAGGAACACAGTGGCTTTGAGGTTGTGTGTATATGTGTGTGTGCGTGGGGGGAATTTATCGTATCAGTGGTCAGCGTTACAAATACATTGCGTTTCCTGTGACTGCTTAACAATAAAAGCCTGTCTTTTGCCAGTAGCAAACATAGAAAATGTTCTTATTAGCATTAGCAGCAACTTAATACAGCTCTGACAAGGCTGTAGGAAAGTAAAAAGTAAACAGTGAGGCCGATATCTATAAGATAAAATTACAACCGTTATACTGGATTACATGCACAAATCATTTCCTGTGAATGCATCGTGCATAGGTCCCCCCGAAATGGCAGACACCGCCACTAACAATTAAAACTACTATATAGAGAGGTAATTACAGTATGTCAATATACTGAATGCCTATTGCTAGAAAATGCCAGCCATAAACAGTATCAAAAATACGGTTTGATCTTAAGGATTAAAACTTTAACACAGTTCAACACTGAAACTGAGGTCTCCAAGATAGGAAATAATTTATTCGTGGATAACAGAACTTTTTAAGCAAAAATATTTCCAGTCATTGAATTTTGAGGAAAATCAACTTGCTGAATTGACTGGATTTTAAAACCAGGGGCCTGCTGAGTTCTTATCACCCTGCTCTTCACTGGCGTTCAAAGACTTCTGCACCTCCCTCTTTCCTTTTATCACTGCTTTCCTCCAGCGGGGACATCTCTTCCACTTTCTCTCCACTCCTCACAACTATCTGAAGTGCTCTGCCTCCCGGGAACTGAAGATCTTGACCGTGGTGGGTGGTCTGTCAGCACGTAGCCACAGTAGAAAAAGAAAAGTCATTGTGACGTGATCGCTTCTGAAGCTGCTGTCGCCTCCACAAAGGGCCAAGATAGGATTACAATTAACGCATGAGCCCGCCACCTGCTGTATTTGGTGGGGAGGAACAGGGCCTCAAAAGGTTAATTGACTGCACCAAAAAGAGTAGTGCACTAACAAAGTGTTGATTCCTGCTGTAGAAGACCAAAACTCAGAGGATGGTCCTGTGAAGTTATGTCAAAATAATGGGCTATCACACATCATAACTAAGACCTTCCAGTTGGAGGTAGAAGATGAGTGATGATAGAAAAGCTAAAACAATAACAATATGTTGTGCAACACACTCCCTCTCTCAACACACAGACTAGGACAGTCACACACAGACCTCGAAGAAAATGAAGAAAATGACTGGTATTGTCATCATGCTATAAAAACAGCAGAAGCCATGGTCTGTAGGTAGACAAGTGATGGATGGAAGGAGATAATGATGTATTAGTACATGCTTAAGTGAATGAAGTAGAAAAAGTAACAAAGAAAAATTAAGAAAAAGTGAGAAAGACAGCAATAATATCAATAAAAGAACAGATGTTTTCATTAGAATACCCTCAAGAAAGCAAAGACAAATGTACAGAAGGTGAAGCGTTTAGTTAAGAAGGCATGACAGGATTACCTTGGGTTATTTTCCAATCATTTGAATTGTTTGTTTCGGGACCAGAGAAAACGAAAGATGACTAACAGGCAGTGTGGGAAAGGGTGTTTTCAAATCCTCCTCTGCCCCTACCTCCACCAAAAAACATTCCACTGAAGTTTCTGATAATAGCCCCAAAATCCACCTGGTATTCAGAAACTTCCCAGTGAAGTCACATATTCATCAACATCACTACTATCACCCACACATCCTCCTTAATATACTCCCTATGTCAACTCAATATGATTTTAAAAGAAAAAAATACTCTTTGCTGATACATTTGCTTCATAAATATTAATTCTGCCCTGTATTTCACCCTAAACTTCAAACATTGTCCTTGCCTTCAAGAGGCAAACTGAAGAAAAACAAAAACACCATTCAGAGATACAAAAGGATGACCTTAAAATCCCTGGACAATGAACTCGTAAAAACTGACCCGCTCTTCACATATTGTTTACAATTGCCTTTTATTGAAGTGTGAGACCTGCTGTTCAGCTCTGGTGTGACATTTACTTTCCCTCAGTCTCTGCAACAATTTATTGAGAGTTCACTTCGTTCAATGGAGGGGAAGAGTTTCCCAGTCAGAGCGGCCCTGCTGGGTGGGGCTCAGAGCTTTGAGCGTGCAGAGATGAAATAATCTGACAGTTTCTTGTGCACCCTCAAATAACTGCCCCATCGATCTTACAGATAGCCCAGCTGGGATTCTGAGATGACGTCTGGATGAGAATTCAAGCTTCATTACAGTTAAAAATCTTTATATAACACGGCTCCCGTTGAATGAACACCGTTTGGATCGATGACCACAACCCACGTTCCAATCTGTTCTGTGTCAGACTCAATTTAATGAAAAATACTACTTGTAATCAACCACTCAAACAGCATACAGAGAGCAAGCAGCACTGATTTGATGATAGATGATGCATATTTCCATGAACCAAAATCACACAGTGTAGCGGTGTGTGTGACTGCCTACATGCATCCAGTAGTTCCTGTCCGGCCCCTCGGGGACGAACCACTGGGTGGAACTCACAACAGCTCTACAGTTCAGGGGAAAGATAAAACCCTGGAGTTTCCAAACACCAACCCCCACACTGTTACAGTTCAACACAGCAGTGAGACCAAAAGCAACACCACACATTCAGATTTATTCAAGTCAAAAAATAGGGCCGTGGAACATTGTGTCTATCAGAGAACATTTACAAAATTGCTTAAACAAAGAACTTTTGGGGAGCCCTGGTGGCCCATGGGTTTAAGGCGCTGACCATGAACTGCAGCGTTCACAGTTTGAGTCCAAATGGGGACTTTTGTTGCATGTCATTCCCCCTCTTGAGTCATATCTAATAAATCACCAAAAAAAACACCAAAAATAGTTAAAAATAACTTTTATAAAGTTTAAGAAGACACGCAAAGGAGAATAAGGGGGGATTAAACTAGAAAGCAAGATACATTTTTTATTAAAAGAGAAAGAAAGGTCAAGAGGAGGAAAAATCAGTGAGGAGACTAAACTCCTCGGCCCTGATAGCGGAGAGGAGGGTGCAGAAACTGAAAAGATGTCCATGAGAATCAAAAACAGCTAACACATCCCTGATGGGCACTGAGTCGATGTCCAGTAAAGTGTGGCTGAGATGATGGGTAAGATACATGAGTATGTAATAATACGTGCTGTATATCATGCAAAATATGCCAAACCTTACCTTCTCTTCCAGCACTTTGTTGGGATTGCGTCCTAGGTTTACAAGTCAAACAAACACTAAGAATTCTTTACTAAACACTATTAGACCCATGCCAAGGTGCCAAACAAAAACAAAGCCGGTGTTCAGTGAACACACAATAAGACAGTCCGGAATACCTATGTGGGGAATACGAGACAGTGAGGGGGAAGCGATGACATTGACATCGTAGGTGAGTAAGTGTATGATGAGTTCTTTTTATTGCAGTGCAGTTTTATGGTTATACAGCCTATGTTCTCCACACCCCTGTTTCTCCATCCTACCCCTCATTTATACTTTTCATCCCTTCTCTTAGTCATATTCGTCTTCCTCCACTGCTCCTATTAACTCCAACGCCTCTTTCTTCCCCTTTCTCTCCTCCTCCTCTTCTATCTCTCGCTTTCAGCACCTCTATTTCATCCTACTCAAAAAAATGTTCTCTCTCTCGTCTCCTCCTCCCAGTTAGTTTATTGCTCAGGGAAGGTGAGTGAGATATCTAACCTCCACAGGTCGCCCTCCCTCTGAGCTTACCCCCCTCCCATCACCACAACAACTGGCTGACGGTTGGCTTATTACTTCCTGGAATGTTTACTGTAGTGGAGCTGCCAATAGCATCACAGTGTTTTCTGTCGTGCTGTGCTAAATTACTTCAGCCATCACTCACGCACGACTCTGGTTGGAGTTTCTGTCTTCATTTGTCCTCCTCCCTTTTCTATCCACTACTTCCCTCAACTTCCCTCTTCATATATCTCTCTCCACTGCTACTGTTTTAACATTCACTCCATGCTGCTATTTCAGACCACATAGCAGAAACCATTCGCTGTTCTTGAGTGATATCACTAATTTTTTGGTGTGTAATCTACAGCATATTGATATCCATCAGATTTAGAATAGATTTGACTCAGTGTCGTCTCAGCAGGATCACATTTTTACCCTGGTCTAAACTGCTTAAATTCTCATGTACATGCCTGGAGTTTCATATTCAGTATCCCACTGTGAATCCATTACAAGTTTTGATGAATGTCATCAGTGTACAGCACCACTCTAATCCCCAAAGATGGTTTGCACACTCCAGCGCTCAATTTTCTTTCTATGGACAAGCACTGAGCCTCCTTTTTTTACTCCACTGGGCATAAGGTGAAAATAAGAAAATTGAAAGGAGAAAATGTGTCCTGTGGTCCCTATGGTTTATCTCTCAAAGCTCTTCATCTCTAGAAATGCATGTCTCTTTTTCATCACTGACAAAAGCAATGTTCTCTCGTCATCGCCATGTAGATCCTATTCTTAAATGAATCACCATTGCCCATTTTTCTCCCTTCTCACTAACACAGATTTTGGTTGTTCCCTGTGGACTTTCACACAGACAGAACACAGGGGAATAACATCAGGTTAGGTAATATTCTACGTCTTCATGGCCTTACCAGGTTTCTCTCCAGGGATCAGATCCAGCTCTATAATTGTAAACCCTAAAGTCAGGACAACAAACTCCTCCAAACTTGCCAGTGCTACTACTCCCTCCAGAGGGGGAATCAGGACCATTTGAAAGAACTTTTTTTCATTTTTTTAGCATGTACACCTCTGCTGGAGTTTGAGAGGAGTCAACCACCAACACTGGTTGCCTCAGGGCTCCGCTGTCACTAGCAACACTCAGCAGTTTTCCTGAGCTCTCAACACTGATAATTACCAACAAGCAAAAAAACTTTCAGACAATATGTTCTAAATATTCAAAAAAGTATGAGTAAGGATCTCCAAAGCTGTTAGTTATACTGGTTGGCCAATTATACATGTATGTATGTTCTATTTAGTAAATGCAATAATGCCTCAGCACTCCTTAACAGATCTGAGTACACTCAGCTGAACAGCTTTCTTTTGTCTTTCTGAGATACAGGGTGAGGCAGATGTTATGAAATGTAGATTTCATGCAGATATCCGTCAGTTACAGTTCAATATTCAATATGCTTTACCACTTCACACAACCCTTAACATTCAAATCCAGCAATTATTCATCACACTAATTAGCTACACACTTGACTCCATACACAACTTGTTCCTGCTACTACTGAGACGTATTCTGTCAGATGTTAACTGAGGCGCAAATTGAGTTCTGAAGATTCATTGGACTGGAATAACTCCCAACATTAGTATGGGTCAAATGGTGGTGGTTTGTGTGATGTTGTTTTGGGGGAATATAAATTGAAAGTAATTTGTCTCTGCTGCTCTTTGAATTTAAGTTACAGAATATATAGGAGTCACACACTATTGTGTGCACTGCCATCATTCCTTTCAATGACATGACACCTCCAACACAAACGCACACAAACCACACAGTTCATCATGTACGGTAGTGATGGGACAGTGGGTGTTATCAGCTTCCATGATAAAACTCAATCATTCTCTTTCCTGAGGACACAGGGTCAATCTAGGACAAGCAAGGGTACAGATACACGAATAACAGATGTCAGATCAATATGGGAGAATGAATACATTCAACAACCCAATTAATTGAAATGAACAGCTGTGATGCAAAATGCATCTATTATGAAACAATATCATTTGACATCTGTTATATGGATGTCTTCGCAGCCATTTCTCATCGCTGAAATCCTGAGGAAATGGCATTTTTAGGGTTTCCAAAATTCAGTGCATTTCCATTCGTGCCACAAACATTTTGTGGCACGAGCTCAAGGCTCATAAATACTTCTTTAAAAATAGATTATTTAAAAATAAATAAATTAGAGACACCTGGATATGGCCATGGAGTTTTAGGAAAACAAGATTTGTTTTAGAGTTTGACACCAAAGACTGCCCTACAATGTTGCTCCAAATGGCACTTTGAAAGAAGTTAAGTTGCATGTGCATTATTATTGTAGCTGCCGTCAGAGGCAACCCTCATATATTGTAGTTCATAATATGCACTTTATAGTTAAAAGGTCAATAAATAGTTAAAATCTTCAAAATAATCATTAGAATAAGTAAGTAATATATTTTTTGTTAATACATGTCAATTCATTTCATATTATTCAGCTAAAACTATAGAAAAAGGGGGAACCTATTTCCTTTTGTTCCGCTAGGGAATTATTTAATTGCTGCTATCAGGATATTTCTTCCGGTGCACTACATGTAGAAGAGCCAATTTTCACATTAGGAGATGCACACATCTTTATGACTGTACATGAAATGGGCCATGAGATGTACAGTTAATTGAATTAAATTAATTTATTTATTAATTTTTGGTGATTTTTGCAACAACACATGCCCAATCAGCACGTATTTGTTTCATTACTGAAAGGGCAGTTTTGAAACACAGTGCAGTATCAAACTTTAGAAAAACTGGCAGGCTGTAAATGAGATCTCTAGGGGCCACGCGTTGTTTGACAGGGCCAATTATAGAGGATTTGCCTTTTCTGTGTATAAGCACACAAAGATTGATAGTGTTATATAAAATCAGTTTTGAAGTTACATACCTTTCACTCAGAAGTTACACACCCCTTTGATCAATCAATGAAAAAAGTTCACTCCTTCCTTGTCCTCAAAAAGTTTGTGCGGATCATAACATTGTAACATAACAAACAAACAAACAAACAACAGACTGAAAGGGATGAAAACATTACCCCGTCCAACAACATGACCTCGCTGTGGAAATCAGGGAAAATGCATTCTGATTTCAATCAAATGTATGAGGACAGGACGTCGCGACACAGCTTTGAACTTGCACTTATAAGTACACCAGAGGGTTATTCAAATGAATCTGCGAGAGAGACGGGGAAGGTTGGGAGAGAGACGTAAAGATCAGAGAGACAGAGTGTGTGTGGCCTGAAAAGACTGACATTTCCTTTTCGCCTTGATTCGCACAGAGGGAAAACGTTTTGAGCCTGTTCGAAAATATACACATCCCCCAGTTTGATCTGTCTGCGCCTTTTCTCTTCCTCAGATGAATTAGACACTTCAGAGCAAAGAAAACTCAATTAGTCTAATTAGACTGATAGACACAAACAATGAGTGTGGAAAAGCAAGATTGAAAGAGAGGTGTGCTAAAAGGAAAACAAGGTGTTTGTGTGTAGGTACGCGTGGCAGTGTCTTTGTGCGAGCTTGGAGTGTGTGACTGCACGAGCGCACCACTTACAGTAAACACTGTGGGATATGTGTGCTATCTAAAAGAAGTTAATGAACAAACAACAGCTGCTTCCATAACTGAGGAGCAGGAGCATGAGGAATGGGAGGAAAATAAGAGACATGAAGAGAAAAGGAGAGGAGCACTGCTTGTGCTCATCTGGGCCTCTGCGGTGTCTGAGATGGCTCAGCACTTCAAATGAAGATGAGAGAGGGTAGGTAGGGTGAGAACAGTGGCAAACACACACAGACTGGGCCAGCCCCGTGGAGGCTACGCCGCACACATCTCAAACAGCACTGAAGGAGACACAAATGTTATGTAAGTATGCCTTGTGACTTCAAAGCCACAGATGGATGCAAATATAAATGTTAAACATCATTCTGTATGCCTGGGAGATCTGTGTGAGTCATGTTGGGTCATAAGATGAGCCAATGACATGACAAAGTGAGATCGGCCATTTGAATTGATAGGAGAATAAGTGAATAGTCAGCATAAGTGTCAGAAATGTACAAAATCAGTAAATCTAATACATGACCAAATATGAGCTTATGCCTTGAGTGTAACCACTAACCACTAGTCGAACAGATAAAATTATAAAAAGATTACGTTTGAAAAAGGAGAGACAGATACAGCTAAAAATGACATCTGCCTCACTGCCTATCCAATGTCTTCAAATTTCTTTCTATTGAAAAATATAACATTAACATGTTTCATATCCGCACTTCTGACCATTACTTACCACTTTGGGCCAATGTTCTTGGTCAATTTCCCAGAAGCATGGAAAGATCCATTAATAGATGCATGAGCAGGAATTTTTAGATCGTTATTGCATCTGAACTAAATATTGATTTTGGGTTATTGCTGGCTTGTCAAACATCTTGTGAGTGTTGACAAAAGACATATTTACTCGTCACTACTGAAATCAAACAAATACAAAGGACTAGAGATTTGGGATTAAAAGCAATCATTAAGTTTTATTAGTGTTATAAAATGACCTAAATCCTTTCATATCATCACCATATATAAAATGTCAGCAAATGTTTCCAGGGATGTCTTACCTTAGAAGCTATGTTTTTCTAACCTTTTTTGTGCACTGACTTTACCTGTATTTGCAAACTGGCTTAACATTTATGCAGTCACATCTCGTCATTAACAAGCGAGAACAAACTGTCCAGCTCTGTTACCGAGCAACCCAACTCTGTCATCAAGAGTTTCCACTCACTTTCCTTCATTACACTCGCCCTGTTCTTCATCAAGCCCATTTCTCTGAAAGGTCCAGACTTTTTACAAGGTTACAAACTCTATATTGCAGTGGATGTTTTTCAAATACAAATTAAATTACAAAAAAGGAAGTGAATGAAAACATTTCTACATGTGGTGAATGAAGCCTAAAGCACCAACAGAGATGCATAGTAATAAAAAATTAAGCAATGTTTATTATATTAACATTGAAGTAAGTGATTGCCTGCATCATGAATGTGTTGCTAGTAGTGCCAATCCAACTGAGAATCAACGCCCAGTCTACAAAACATTTCAGCTTCCAAAACTGTGGACAAGACCCTAGTGGTCAAAATCACTTCATGTAGCTTTAAAGACCCTACAGCCAAAGTTGGATTTTCTACCACACATTAAAGAGTGTTTAAGATACGTCATAATTCGAGATGGTTGCTGTGCAGTTAAGTTAGATAAGAATTAAGACAAACAGATAAGAAGTGATAAACACGGAAAAGAGGGGGCTGATATCAGTGTTCCCTTAGATATTCTTTTTAAGATGAGTATTCACAGACACACTTGCATGGATGCATCCACACACACACTCACATACATATTAATACTGTCTTCTTTTTAATCTGCAAGTGGTGCTTTTGATCTGCCTCGATGAGGAAACGCATATTCAAAATCAGCAAGAGCGAGAGATGAAAGGCCTGTCCAATTATGGTGAACTAAAGCGATCCGTAAAATATGCAGTTGTTCATAAACACTTGTACACATTAGTTTGACACTCTGCGAAAAGTCCATACGCCAACGCATTTACAGCAACGCAGAGGTTAGAAATCGTTACGAACACATAAATTAATCCTGTTAATCATTCAAATGGAGAGAAGGCATAGTCTGACACATCATTAATACAGTAATACAACATTTTGACTGCAAGAAAAGCAACACAAAAAGACAGAACTGCTGCAAGAATCAAAAAAAGGTATTTTAATAATAAATTAGGAGACATGATAACATGACATGATAAGTGAAGTGTCTTTAGAAAGCTTTCCAATATTTATTGACACAAGTTTGGATTGACTGTCTAATACTGTATAAGACTATGGCATGACAGAGCTGTCCAATATGTATCTGACATAATGGCTATATATAGCACACACTTAGTGATATGAGCACACACCCTCAGAGCTTCCTACAAATACTGAATAAAAGAAATACAATAAGCCATTTTTTAGAGTACTGTAAATAGTTAACTTTCTATTGTTGGCATGGCATCACTTTAATGCTTAATTTCAATGGATTGTTCTTCATTTAAATGGATTCTGTGGATTACTTGTTAGCTTGTCATCAATTTCATGGTTTGTTTCAAAGGCTTGTCTAATCATTGAGGCTTATGCTATTACAGCTGTAACATGTAGATGCTCTAAATAGAGCAAAAAGCTGACTTGCCAATGACAACTGAAACAGCCCTGTTTTCAAAGGATATTTTGTATTTGGTAATCCCAAAGTGATGCAAAAATGACCAAAGCAGCAAATTTAACATATAACAAATTACTTTAATGGAAGTAATTTATGGCATATAAACTGCATGTCAAGCAACAGGAGTCAACAGCCACGCTAGCGGCACTGAGAAGCTGCACTTAGGCACAGCAGTGCTTTGAACTAAATGCTAATGTTGGCATGCTAACACCATCTTAGTTTAGCATGTTAGCATGAAATCATTTGGTAGTTAGCATCATACACAAATTACAGCTGAGACTGATGGGAATGTCATTAGTTTTGCAGGTTTTTGGTTATAACGCAAAGTAGAGGACATTTTAAAAGTTTGACTTGATGGTGGTGCTAGATGAAAAGTCAGGAGATCACCAAAGTTATTCATCCCGAGGGGTACATGAATGTGTATACCAAATTTCATGGCAATCCTTTCATGTCATATCATCACCTTTCATGTCATACATCATTTCTAACAGCGATGATAAGCTCTTTAATGTAGAACATATTAAGAAATGCATCAGAATATTAATGCAGATCCTTTAAGTGGCAGTAATATCTGTCTGGGGTAAGTGTGAGATGACCGCTAAGATCCATTTTCATGCCTATGATTTGCATCTATTTAGTGCTTGCGGGTATGAGTGGTGTCAGTAACTGCTCACCTTTTGATACCCAATTAACACTCCTCTAACCCACTGTACCTTTAGAATCTAAATTAAGTAGAAGACAAGAGAAGAGCAGGACTGATTCAAACTAAAAAAAACTTATTTTTTGTTTGTTGGCTTGACAGATTCAGCAGTCTGCAACAGCGGGTTGGAGACAACAGAAGCCAGCCAAAGGCACGATGGGAACTAATAACTTTATAGTGCCAACACACATACTGTAAAACAGAATGAAAACAACACCAAAGTAAGAGTATAAAGCACTGAGGCTGCAGTGGCTGTGACGTGAGACCTTTAAAATATATTTTACCACACACATAATCAGCGAGGTGGAAGATGAGAATGAGAAAGGCAGAAATGCCTCAAGTCCAGAAATACTCAGTAATATGAGGTGATTAGTCATCTGTGACTATTATTGCTGAGCAAATAAAATTATTCACATGGAATAGATTCATAACATGACATGTAAATTAAAACTCAAGACTGGTTCTGTAGTGCCTGTAATTGCAATTATAGAAGCTTGTCCATATTGTTCAGTAGTGGATGCTGTCCTCAACATACTGTAAAAACTATAAAGTCTGCTTTTTATGGTTAGCACACAGTTTCTTGGAGTTGAAACAGCAGCACAGATCTTTGTGCAACTGTGTACTGTATATTAGCATATGCAAGTTTCTGACTGGCAGCGCTTAAAAAAATAATAATACAGTTCCCCTTTTTAATGAAGCCTGAACTGCTGAGCCGTCCTCCCTGATGATAGCAGCCTCTGTAATTGAACCTAGTATGTGGCTGAGATCCTATTTTTCCAGGCTAAAAATAATAAAATAATAACATGCTTTGAAGAATCCAGGACATCCTGGTGATAGATGTTTACCATTACGATTCTTCCACACACATACTTTTTAAAACATTTTTTCACTGTGTGACGGCCTTACACTGAGTCGGCTTAAAGCAGAAAGAACAGTGGGCACAAAACATGTCTGAGTGAAAAGAAAAAGGTAAACAAAAAACAACCATTGATGGCTATCTGCACTCAACAATCAGAATGAGTGAAACTTCAAAAAAGAACATTACTGGATTATATTTTTAAAACCAAATTTAAGGTTCCAACTCTGCGCTTATTTTTTCCATTATTCCCCCCACCACCACCACCACCACCATGACTGTCATCAAAACCACTTGGAGGCTGACGGCGGGATGCGATTTACGCCTCATGCTTCTCTGTTAGTCCACTTAACCCTGACTGGGAGAGTTGTGATGCAGTAATTGGCTTGACTTAAAGCCCAATCTCTAAATCACATTGCAAGCAAACTCACAGTCACACACACACACTGTCAATATATCATCTAAAATGTTACTCCACTTGACCAGTTCTCCCTGATACAGCACTCTTCAGACACATTAGGATGCTCCAAGTTTTCAAAATTGACACAACACTAATAGAAGCCCATGCTGAGAGCTCTCACACAAAAACAACAAACATACGAGCACATTTCACAAAGAGTAAATGTACTAAATGCAATGGTCCAGAGTAATGGTCAGCATTACAGAGCTTCTCTTCCAGAGCAGCCAGTATTGATTCAAACTCAAAAGAGGTACTCTAAAAGCTTTAGGACAAGTGAAGTGAGGCTCCACTTGTTTTTACATATTGTGGTCCTGCAGAGGCAAAGATTCAGCACTGCAGCACAGTGAGGCCAAATTACAAGCTCCCATCTCTACCTGTAGATACACATTTGTAAGAAAAATATACTGACAGGGTAAATACTGTTCTGTGCTAAAAGGTTAGGCAATGACTTGTGTATCCCACGTAATCATTAGTCTGATTCTGGCTAGGTTGACTTTTAGACATTTAGGAGTCTCTACTATCAATCTAAGCTAAATTAAGCAAGAACTGATGACTCTGTAATGTTGACAGGCATACAGGAAAAAGAGACTATTAGCAACTCATGCTAGTTAGCTATGACTGCCTGGCACAAGAGACAAGGACATGGCACGAGAGAAAAGTACATTAAAATGTGAAAGCAAATGAGAGAAAAAGAAGAAAGAGCTGCACAGGGAAAAGGCAAAGAGAGATGATCTGATGTGACCCACTATTTTCTTCTGCTTATCTGTCCGAAAGCACAAAAACTATTTTTTGTGCAAACTTAATTTATGTGCAGCAAAGTGAGGGGAAGGGTGACAAAAAGACTATGGCCTAATTACAACACTGGCTAAAAAAGCAAATTAAAGATGACTCTTTTAATGGGTTCAGCGAGAAAGACAAGGAGCAAAGTGGAAAAGTACAATGAGTTATATCGAACCTTGATTCTTGGAACAACAAAATTTAAAAAGATGCAGCTCAGGATGTTCGTTGCCTTGGCTGTGGGAGCACAATGTCAGTACGTTTTATTCAGATGACCCCTTCATCATGTAGAAATGTGTCTCTACTGTGATTGGCCGAGCTGTGACTCTAAAAAATGGGTCCATCCTTGGGGTCTATGGAAGGCTGGTTTTTCATATCACAGCATTGTGGTGCAGACACAAGGCATATACCACTTTCATGTCTGAAGGCATAACATTTGTGGCAGTTATATGAATGGCTTGGGGCACTGCGAAATATAAACGCCCAGAGAGTAATAAAAACTAGAAATGATATGTATTTTTGAGAAAAGATGTTGAGTAATTATCATGGTTGATTGATTCTGATCTTATAAAATACTGCCATCTACTACTACTGCCTTTTGCCATCTCTCTCTGCCAACTCTTCTTTATTTCTTTGTTGCTGCAATGGCTACTCTATGCTGATTTGTTAATGCTTTAATTCCAACTAAATTGAGATAACAGAGTTGTATTTTCCATTAAATAATTGTTTTTTATTAAGTCTGCCATTTATAAACCTGAACCTTGAACCTTTTCAGGAAAGGGTTACTGAACAGAAGAGAGGGAGGGAGTAGATGTCTTGTAGTTTTTTGTTATGTGCTTTAAAATTCTTGTAGTTTCTCTAAAATTAGGTTACCTCATATAAAATGTTCATGCTTTAAAATTGTTTCCTACATAAACTCTCTTAATAATTCTTAATTCTTAAAGGTCCAGTATGTATCATTTAGGAGGAGCTATTGGCAGAAATGGAATATAATATTCATAGGTATGTTTTCAATAGTGTATAATCACCTAAAAATAAGCCGTTTTTATCTACATAGGGAGCGGTCCCCTTCCACAGAGGTCGCCATGTTGCACCGCCATGTTGCCACAGTTGCCCAGAATGGACAAACCAATCACTGGCTCTAGATTGGGCCTTTTGCGCTTTTCGCTTTACATGTTTGGAAGGGGAGGGTGAGGCGAGCTGTATTCAAATGGTTGCAAACTGCAATTTGACTGCTAGATGATCTGAAAATATGAAAATCACCAAGTTAGTAAGTCACCTGCCAACAGAAATATGCAGCACATAATACGTCATCATAAAGGTCATCCCATAAAACTGGAATGCATCAATAAAACAAAATGCCACAAAAAGGCAGCATGACAAACAAGCTCACCGACTCAACCTTCAACATCAATAAAAAATGTAAAATGAAAAATAATATCAAATCAATTCAGATTTTTTCTCACTGATACAATAATTATAACAACAATCCTCTACTGAGAGAGGAGAATGATGAGGAGCTGGAAGGTGAGTCCTTGAGCAGAGCACAAAGTAAGAGCAAGATAGCCAAGTCTTTTCATGTACTGTGGGTCTGTATACAGTCTGTAAATGTGTCTTGTACAGTGAGTCACCCTATTTATAAAATAAAGTTTTCCTAAAAAGTGATTTTACAAACATATTGCTACAAATTGGTCTATGTTGAGAAATCAAAGCATTACTGGACTGTGAAAATTTGCCTAAATATACATCTAAACATACAACAGCATTCCTCAGGCAAAGTTTCTTGTTTGTGCCGGCAGTGTTGCTGTGGGTGTTTCTTTCTTTCCAAATTGATCTTCCATGAAATTTAAAGCAATGTGCAATTTTTTTGATACATGTACCCATGAAGAGGAAAACATCTGAGATGCTGCTGACAGCATTTTAATCACACTTGTAAGTCTAATCACAAGAGTTTCCAAAGAACACACTTTATATCATTGAGACATAGCCCTTGTGCATGCATGTGTTGGCTTCTTTGACAAACTACAAGCATGTGTAATTTTTAAAATATAGTTAAAAGTTAATAATTAAGTTTGACAAGATTTATTTTCCTTATCTTCTTAGTAAACATCTCACTAAAATAAGAAAAAAGACAAAACACCACTGTAGAAAGCCATTTAAGCGACTGATTTTTTTATATATATATATAAATGCAATTTTAGTGATTCCAGTACATCATGGCCTGAAACAACTTAATCATTATAAAGGAAGCAGCTACTTATAAATGTCAGTCGAGCATTAACAAGGCACTCAGTACACTCAGTACAGTGAGGTAGAGGTAAGAAAGAGAAAAATGAAACAAATGGAGAGTTAAAGACAGAGTGTATGTTACATCTTAACTGTGCAGCCAATCAGCGTTCACAAACACTAGTCAACACCTCCATTGTTAAAGCCATTTATCAATCTAGTCTGCTCTGTGACAAACTAGAAAGGGCGGCACAGCTGCTGAGTGCGCACACCTGATTGTGTGTGTGTGTGTGTGCGTGTATGTGTTAGTTAATTAAAGTATACTAGTGAACTGAGCAATTAGGTGATGAGTGACACGTCTATGGGAAGGTTGGAGCCCTAAATTGATTTACCACCTGCTTAAGGCCCAGGCCTGTCAGTGCAAGTGTATAAACAGAGATAAGTGGGCTAAGACAGAAGAAAAAGTGTAATCTCATACCACCCATGTTTAAGTCACTGGGGCACATCAGGCCATTCACAAATAAACTTCAGAAAAAAATGAAAACAAGTCAACAGACGAAATCGAGAAAACCTGCACTACCGCCTATTATTGGTCTGTACTGAAATTGGAGAATAGAAGTGAATAAAACCCACAATAGCCTGGGAAAAATTGAGTTATATCACAGACATAGTCTAAGGCCATCTTCCATTACAGTTACCACATATTTGTCCCCTCCAGTTCAGTACCTTTATACATGCAGTTTCCAGAAACAATTCAGCAACATAGCACATCAGCCTAATATCCTTACTACTGGGAATATACAATTTGGGGGTTTGGGAGCCATCCAATCAGACTTACAACTGTTTCATATGATGAAATAGTATTGTGGCAATGATATAGTCTGCAATGCACAAGAAAGTATTGGCTGGACATTACGATCCAGTGTGAATTCACATCCCAGTACTAAGTGCATTACATCTAGCTCAGCTGTAGTTGTTTTGTTTTTTTCTGTATTTTGTATTATTGTACTTTTATAACAGCAGCGCAGAGCTGCCTCATTAATTTCCATCAAAGACTAACTCTGGGCAGTGTTTGAGTATTCATCTTGCAAATCACACAGTCAGCCCAGTCAAACAATCATCTGCTTAGTGTGTATACACGCACAGGAACAGCGACCAACAATAAGCATTTTGTTTCTAATAAGTAACCAAAGATCATACCCACAGAAAGGGTCAGCAGGCAAGTTTTTAAGGAAGCCAGATACAATTACTCTAATGTGTACCATTTAGTGCAAGCCACTTTTATTAAAATTGAAGCCATTCAAAAATCAGTACCAGAGATTTGAATGGCTGGGAAAGAACAATAAACAGCCTCTTCATTGAAGCTAGACTATAAATGTGCATAAATGCTGTCTCCTCTCTCTAAAAACACTTTACTCGCAGTCTAGCCCTTTTTTTAGCTTGACTGACATTTGCCATAAAAATGAAAACTTTTCGTATAATTGTTGGGCTCGTAAATCACTTAAGTTGGATAGATTTCATGCAGGTCACTTGTTTCCTGAGCTTTCTGGACCCTGTCTCTTTACAGGTATTTCTGATTAGCCTCTGTCTCTGCTACTCAGGACCAGTCACCACTGTAATTATGGGGGGGGGAGAAGAACCCAAAAAGTAATGCATTGTAATTTTGCATAATTTTTCTAAGGTACGCTGACCAAAATATAATAAACAAACATTAATAAAAACCTGTTTACGTTGTTTTACTTCAGCCTAACCTCAAACGTTATGCTGGTTTGGGTTAATGTTATTGTTGCGTAGGTGTTGTTACGTCATAAAAACAGTTAAATAACAATATGCTGAGGAACATGAGGCCTGACAGGACTAGTAAAAGGGATAAATGTGGTTCATGTAGTAGTGGTGAGGTGGCAAGGGGTACAACTTGTTTCAAGACTATCGTAGAAAAGGTTTCAGTCGTAGTCATCTGGACACTGTTTTCAGAATCAAGATGTTTCGGCTCCCATCCGGAAGAATGAGAATGACTGAAGATGGGAGCCGAAACGTCTTGATTCTGAAAACAGTGTCCAGATGACTACGACTGAAACCTTTTCTACGATAGAACACTCCTGGACGAATGAGGGACTACACCGTCTTGTTTCAAGACTGTTTTGTGTGGTCAGCTTTAGTCCCTGTTTGCTGTTATGAAGCTGCAACCTTTATGCAAACTGGCTCTGGCACTTCTTTAGCTGTGACAAAACTACCAAAGTATATCTCCGCTTCATGTGTAGGGTAAAATGACATTACTTGTTCCTTCATTATTTTTCCTTTCCATTTCCTCTTGCTTGCCCACTCACTGGTCCTTTTTCTCTTCCAACTGGCTGCCAGTGACACTGTCATGGCAACCAGCTTTTGCAGTTCATGGTTGCTTGCTGGATAGTATTGTAACCCATAAACAATGAAGCCCACGCCTTGTTAATGTTGTCAGTCTTTTCATACAAACACGACATGTTAATTACTATGGAAAGGTATGGACACCTGTTTGAAGTGAGTAGCCATCTCAAGTGAAGGAATGGGGATTTTATTATCAAGTCAAATAAGATGGAGCATGAGGTTGACAAGAAGATTTTTACAGTGTCCACAGTCACATGGATGTTGAACAAGAGGTACCTGAGCTTAATGGCAAAGGTCTTTATAGTACGGAAGTATATTGACGATGAGCACATAGAAGAGCAAATAAATATTTAAGAAAAACTGGGGAAGTCAGTAAAGCTCTAAAATGGAGCTGTTGGATAAGACAGAGAGATGCAGCAAAGCAAAAAAATATTATCAGCTAGATTCCCAAAGAATGTACTTTCAGATAGTCATGATACCAAATTTAAATGTGTCACTCTGTCTGCTACTTATGCTGATCTTGAGACAGTAAGCTCCCCATGCTGCCAACAAACATTATAAAGTTAAGAATTAATATCATTGTAGTGCTAACAGGAGACTGAGTGATACCATTGCTGGACACTAATGCATCTTCCTGCCAAACAGAGAGGAAGACAGACAGACAAGGAGATACTGTGAAAGTGATGCCACAGTGACAACAAATGGGCCAAACAGTTGGTCTGGGCTTGTGATAAACATTGTGATTTAATACTGATACTATATGAGCATGCAAGTCTCAGTCCACTTCAAAGCTTTTTTTTTTTTTACATTTTATTTTGTTTATTTATTTCACACACTACCTGCCAGTGCTTCCATAGATAACTTCACATGACTGCTATTTTTTTGGTTTGTTTGCACTGCACTACTCGAATATGGCTTGCAAATTGTGACAAATGTGTTGCGTTTTTTTCCCTTGGAGATCTGATAAAGTTTATATTGTTGTAAGTGGTGCTCTTTTCTTTGAAAGGGTGGCCAACGATGCTCATTTTACCATTATTCCTACATTCTTTTTTATTATAAACAAAACGCTGTTGCAGCTGTTGCAAATGTAACACTTGACCTCCTGTGAGCAGGATTAAGAACCGCTAACTTTTTATGAGTTCTTAACAATCTAGGAGCATCTATGCAGCATAAATATATGCATTCACAGTAAAAAATTCAAGTTCAAACAATTTGAAGAAACACACAATTCATTTAAATTCATTTGGATTCAGCCCACGTTGGCTAATTCTAAACTATGTTGTATAATTGACATGGTTTCTTTCATTCTTGGTGCCGTCGTTGCCTCAGTCAAGTGACAACCTAACATTACCATAAGACATTTTACAACGTAAGCCTTACCTTTTTTACACCAACAATTTTTACATCACAGGTGTCGAATCAAAAATATTTCGTCATGTTACTTCTCAGATTTTTGGTGTCATGATTAGCCAACAAGCATAACTCGCTACTGAGAGCAACAAGGCATGCAATGGGTCGTACGGACAGTGCCTTTTAGGAACGCCTCAAGCTGGAGTACAAGGCACAGCCTGTTGCGTTTATACACTGAGAATTCTGAATTTGAACAAATGATAACAGATCGAATACTTTATTTTTTCCACGCGTTCAAACAGTAATTCACATTTTGAAGAACAAGTGACAGCCCAGCTAATATATAGGCACAGAGGTTGGGGTTAAAGGGTAAGTAATTAATGTAGTCAAGTACAGTAGAGGTAGTGTGTGTTTAATGACCCACATCCCCTCTGTGAGCTGGGTACTCTATCTCTGTGTGAGAGAGGACATTTAGCAGTGGGGTGTAAGGCCATCCAAACTGAGTTATGATCACAGACACAGACAGTACGGCGTGAAACTAGACAGTCAGACACTGGTGATGTCAGAGGGAAGGTCAACAGGAGGAAGGAGAGCGCCAGATGGATCGAGAGTGTTCGTCCATTGCCCTGTCAATCATTTGGTTGCCATGGCACCGTCTGGAAGAGGGGGGGCCTAAAATGGGCTATAAATAGAGCAACGCAGGATGGAAAGAGGACAGAGGACAATTATGATACATCAGCCAGGGGTAACAGTGTGTTCTTGAGTGTGTGTGTGTGTGTGTGTGTCTGTGTGCGCACGTTCATTTTTCCCAGAGTAGTTAGTGGTAATTAATGGTCTCTCTCCGGGATGGAAAACATCAATCCAAAATTAAATCTTGATGAACTACCACAAATCGACAAACTAGAGGGCAAACAGAATACACACACAATTTGTAGTCCTGTAGTGTTGTCTTTGTGAGGACCGAAAACATCATTTTGACTAAAATCCTATTTTGCTAAACACAAACCCTAGAATTAACCTTAACCTTGACCCACTTGTTAAATGTGACCCCAAACCCAGATAATCACACTTCATCTCAAATTGTCTCAATTTGGAGGCTTCCCTTGATTTGACTATTGCTGTGTGAACATTGAGTCCTCTCAAACACAGAACATACACACTCATACACACACAGACTGACCACAGACCACCTCAGATCAGAGTAGAGTTCAGCAACCTGACCCGGGCTGTTTTGTTGTGTAAAGCTTTGGGCTTGGGTTGGATTATTTTCATATGTAACTTAATAAGAAAATCCTCTCTCTTTCGCTCTCTGACTCTGCCAATCATGTGCGTCAATGCATGTCATGTGTTGCAAGTAGATAAGCAATGCCCACTGGTAACCTATAAACCTATGGCTTATCAGCTAGTAGAAGTTCTATGTGTTTTGTGCTGGTGGGCTGCCAAGCCATATAATGTGTTGGTCTCTTGCTGTTGTCAGATAAGGTATTTTATATTTGTGAGAAAGCCTTTCCAGAGCAAACATGTAACAACTTATGAAAAAGAAATAACAAAAATATAACCTCGGTCTCGGGTCGGGTGTCAAATCCGGCCGTACCAGGCAGGTTCAGTCAGGTTGGGTCTGAAAGAAGGGGGTACGGGCCAGGTTTGGGTTCTGGGTTTTAGGCTTGTGCAGAACTATCTGAGTGACTTACATTTCCTATCCTTTAGCTTCACCCAACATAATCCCTGCCCTCTTTACCCAAACGTCACCCAAGGCCAAATTCTCAAAACCCTCATTCATAAATCTTCGGTTTTACAAGTGAACACAGTGTATCCTTTGTATTCAGAAAGGGCTGTACAGTAAAGGAAATGACACAAACACACACACACATATTTTTGACAGATTCCTCTCTATTGTCTTAAGCATACAGGGTTTTTCAAGGGCACTTCGCAGTGAGTCTCAAAGAGATGATCTAATTACTGTCATTAGCAACATCTAATTGGAGCTTTAAAATTAAAAGATTAGCTCTAGCGCTAACTGTGCTAACCTATTTTAGGGTTTCAGAGAGCAAGAGAGAAAAAAAAAAGCAAAAATGGAAGAGCAACAGAGTGAGACAGACAGAGAGAAAGAGAGAAAGCTTACTAGCCCATCACAGAAAATGAATTTGATTCTGGGTATATCATTTGCCCTTTTAACCTCATAAATAAACACACAGTGGCTATGAGAGGCAGAGGGGAATGCAGTGTGTCTGGCCCTACAGCCC
Source organism: Siniperca chuatsi (assembly GCF_020085105.1). Classification (NCBI taxonomy): domain Eukaryota; kingdom Metazoa; phylum Chordata; class Actinopteri; order Centrarchiformes; family Sinipercidae; genus Siniperca; species Siniperca chuatsi. The sequence goes on from NC_058057.1 coordinate 16,732,940, forward strand.
CTTCTCTACCCTTTCAGCCTCCACCCCTCTTCACTAATTAACAATTGTTTTAATCCTCCTTTAATTCTGCAGACAATTGCACAATTTGTGCGCATGTTTGTGTGTGTGTGTGTGTGTGTGTGTGTGTGTGTGTGTGTGTGTGTGTGTGTGTGTGTGTTGCACGCTGAGGGTCCCTCACACCATTCACCAGATTAGTCGAGCTACTCTCCGCCAAGCATCGCCCACAGCGACCAAAGGTAATTGCTTTTTAATTAAGCCCCCGGTGCTAATCCCAATGATATTTAGCAGGCACGAATTGGCACATATACACACATTGACATACACAGACACTGAAGAGGGGACAGAGACTAAAAAAGGGAGACACTCAACAAGACCTACCCAACTGTAAACTGGACAAATGTGTAATAGGCTTTGTTAGTATTTCTCTTTTGTCCATGGTGGGAAGCAAGGCAGGCGGTGAAAATGAAGTCGTTCATGTACTGAAGCAATAAATGAATTTTCACCCCATGCCCAATATGAGAATATCCTTTAGGCTGAAAATGAGCACACTTGGATCAATTCTGGACTCTGTGTGTGTGTGTGTGTGTGTGTGTGTGTGTGTGTGTGTGTGTGTGTGTGTGTGTGTGTGTGTGTGTGTGTGCGATTGTCTCTCCAGTGACCCTCAAATAAGCCTTGTGACCTCAAAGATGGAAAAAGCATTCATACACTTCGATCTGGCATTTCTTCCTCACCCTTTTCATGTCTTTTCTTAATCTGTCGGCTCTCGTCTCTCCAACGCTTCATTCTCTTTCTTTCAATCTTTTCTGCCTCTTCTCCATGTCCCACTTATTTTTATCACAATATCCCTCTTTTTTCATTTTCTATCCTTCCACAATGTCATGTTTTTCTTTAATAAAAAAACACACACCTGGCAGCCATTTTCCTTTCATGTCATGACACACACCTCTTCTGCCTTTTGAGTCACCCTCCTTGCTTCCTTTTCGAGGAAAGCCAGACTCATCTCCTCCTATGTGATCAGTGAAAATGTCCCTCTTTTCAGACATTTGGGTGATAACTATGAAATATGCTGAACCAATGAACACCTGCACTTGCAGCACTGTAGTAAATCTAATTTGATTCCTCTTCCTCTTCATGTCTAACAGCTCTGAATTTCCTTTGATGTCTTTGGTCCAATGTGTGATGGTACCACTCAAGTGGAGTTAAAGCTTGTGTTAGACTGTCTTTCACAAACACTTTCATTGCTCACACTGATCCTCCCCTGTCATCTCTGATCCCTCTCTCAACTTTCTTGAATATCACACATTTGATGGAGCTGTCTCATGGCTAATCTTTTAACCACATTGTGTGAAAAGAACATTTCTGATTTGAAGTGTCTTTTTAGTTTTACCAAAAGCTGCTCAGTGCATAAACTACATGTCAACAGCAAGAGCTCCTTTGGGTAAAGTTAGGATTTTAAACAAACTTTGCTCAATATTTCTGTGAAGTGAGTCTGACTACCCATCATACCGATCAAACTATTTTTCCACACCGTTTTACTGAGTTGTATTTCTACTGTGGCATTTGGCTTTGGCTGGCTGTACCTTCCTGCAGATTACAGACTATATATAGTGCGATTTATCTTTAATCTCCCTGTGATATAACAGCAGAAAAGACTTTCAACTGATCTTTGTTTTTGCCGCACCACAATATTTACCTCTAAAGGTATGCTCAGCACACTATCCTCATCCTTTAACCAATGCACACTGCTATTTCCGTCATCCCTGTACCTTCTCCTTGATATAATTTCTTCTGTTGTACTTCTCCTTCTTTGTTGCTACCTTTAGGTGCTGCTTTTCTTTCCACTCCTTTCCACTTCAGTCAGCCAACTGACAGCCGTAAGTCAGGGGTTTGCCCATCACAGAAGTCATGTAAACTGGAAGTATAACTGAATTTTCAATGTTTTGATCAACAAGGTATTCAGATGATTTGCTAATTAAGGTCTTGTTTGACATATTCCTTAATTTCATCATAGGCTCTTTATGGCAACATGCACATTGTAGTTGCTGTAAAAGATGCAGACTCATAAAAAAGCTCTATAGAATTAAACACACATGAGCTGTTAAGGCAAATTACATATGATGTGCAAGTGGGGCATAGTTTTGATGGAAACTGGCCCTCCAAGGATTGGACCCTGCATAATTAGATGTTGCAGTGTCAGAGAAAGCATTTGATCAATGTTTTAGCAGCACGTAATGATCTGCTTCATAAGCATGGCATCAAGGCGGGCTCAAGTAGCATGTAAGCCATCTGTCTAAGACTTGAGGAAAAGCTGGGCAGAAGGTTTTAGGAGGATGGGAGGAAAAGAGGGAGAGCATGAATGATTTAAGAGTGGCATGCAAAGAGCAGATGACGGCATAAATAGAAAGAGGAGGATATGAGCCAGAGCATATGCTAACTTACTGAGGGGTGGTATTAGGGAAATTGGTACTAAGAAGAGTGATAACAGAAGAGGAAGAAGATAGGTACAGAAAGAGAGGAGAGTGTGGCTACATACTTCTCAGATAAAAAAAAAAAGCTTGCTTAGTTCAATCAAAAAAATGTTGCGTATGATTGTACAAAGCGCCTATGAGGTTGGTTAACTGATCAAAGAAATGTTTTTCTCTACAGAAAGGGCAACATTCAGAAACAGAATGACAGCAAAATGAAGACATTCGCTCAGATGTGAATAAGAGATCTGAGGAGTGATAAATTACTGAAAATGTGCGCTGTGTCTTCCACAAAACATAAGAAATACAAAATAATTTGGGCTCAGTACACCACAGAAATTAAAACACCAAACCACTGAGACGCAGCAGGAGCAGACGTTATCTTCCAGCAAATGTGCCACTTCTTTTTAAAGAATTAATTACCCTTGACAAGAGAGGAAATATGGCCAAAAGGTAGAAGAAGAAAGAATGACTGTTAAAGTCAAGGTGAGTACACAGGGGGACAAGACGAATGAAGGAGACAAGAGGAGAGAAGTGACAGGAAGTAATGGTGAGAAGAGGAAAAACCAATATAATTTCTAGGTCAAATCTGCATAATAATAATTGGGTCAATCCTCTTCTGATCATTTTTCTGGCCTAATGCTATTGATTGTGTGTGTAAGGCTGACTGAGTGAGGGCCACTATGTGTCTGAGCGAGGATTACACAGCGTAATCTCTCCTACAATCAGAAACTGTGATATTTGTCAGCACTACAGAGGTACAGACGCTCATATACACACACAGAGAAAACACAAAATGGACTGTGAGTCAGCACTGTGTTTGTGTGCTTACCATAGATATTGGCAGGGTGGGACACTGGCGGGGTGCAGAGCTCAGGCCCTGTGCCCCCATAGATGGATTGTCAGGCTAAGAATAGAAGGAGCAGAAAAGGAAAAATGATTGCACCCCTCATTTTCTTTCCCCCACTTACATCGCCCCCTGGATCGCACCCTGACTCAGTGTGGCAAACAGTGAAGGGAGGGTGAGAGGGAGCTGGAAGATCAGAAAGACTTCAAGCTGGCAACAAAAATCACTGCCTCCTGCCTCCAGTTCAATGTGCCCACTTTCCTCTCTCTTTCTATGTTAGTCTCTAGAAATCTCTCAGTACTTTTAACATTTATTTTTACAGTCACTCTGCTCTAGAGGAAGAGATGATCATGCTATTACGAAAAGAAAAGAAAGGAGGGCAAAAATCTTGGGACGGAGTTGAATGCATAACTATGTGGTATGTGTCCACTGAGCCTGCAGGACCTCGTCATCGCTATTCTGTCTCAACTTGGTGTGAACCGGTGCGGGAAGTCTGGACCGGCCACAGATGATGATGTCAGGTGAGTCAGAGAGTTCTGGCCGAGTCTGCTGACTGAAAACAAACAAGCCTCCCAGTACAGCTGGATATTCAAGCTCCTTTTGAGGACCACCTGAAATGTGTCTGTAGTATCAAGTATAAAATCAAGTACTGTACTGAAAGTTAGCATTAATAGCTTTGTCTCGTCTTGTTTACATATTCATATTCTGCTTTGAAAACTAGGCACTTCAATCATGATATTTACCGATTCAGAGAACTGTGATTGTCATTTAAGACATATTAATGCAACCATAATATAAATACACATGTAATTCTCCATGGAAAGCGTCTGTCTCCCCCTCCTTTTCTCTCTTCCTTCCTGGCTACAAACTGTTGTTTACCCTGACCATCACATGTTGAGGGGCTGGGTGGTTACAGAGCTTTACAGCACCATAAAGTCTATCTGATGATAAACCACCATTAGCAGGTTTAGCTTGCTGCTGGGACCTGCCTGAAAGCCACTAATGGAAGTATGTGCACAAAATCCATCGATATAGTGCACAAAAACGAAACCCAACACACACATGCATTACTGGCTCAATAAATGGGTTTACTGGATGTGGATGTGGGAGAGACAAGGTGGAGAGAGAGAGAGGAGAGAGGCAGGGAGGTTGAAGGACTTTCTCTCCATTTATATTTGCATCTAATAATAGAAGATATAAGTTTATTACAAATTTAATCTAATCCAGGATGGCATTTGCCAATCACATGGTGAGTTTCTCACTTATCGAACGGTCACTTGCTGCAGTAACGGCAATTGAGAACAGGAGAGCAGCTTAACTCTGGGATGTATCAGTGATTTAAGTGCTATTTCAAATCACCACTACTGCCAATAGGAAGTCCATCTGCGGTGATTTACATGTAATGTTGAGTGAGAGCAGAATCCCGTCTTCATTTTCTATTATTGTCCCTTCTCTCTCCCAATACCGTCTTGATGAATTTAAATGATCTGCATTTATGAAACTGTTTCCACATAATTCTCCCGCCTATGACTCATCACTCATGCTAGCTGCAGAGTAAGTGAATGTGTGTGTATACTTGTGCTTGAGTGAGTAAATGCGTGCATGCATGTGTGTTTAAGTGCGAGAGAGAACAGAATGCATTGTGGGCATGTATGTCCGGAAAACTAAATGGGTCTAAGCATGCGTGAAAGAAAATGTCTTTGATTTGAGTGTGAGCCAGGTCACAGAGGGGGGAAGTGGGAGGTTATCTACCTAGCACCTGAGGCTCTAACTGCTAATGTTAACACTTGCTAATAACCAAGAGGACCTCAGTGGAGTGCAAGGACGGGGAGGTCAGACAGCTGGGCTCCATGCCCATGCCTGAGTCCACTTTCCTGGGGTAGCAAAGAGCCGCAAGCAAAGGTAGATGGCGTGTGGAGATTATTTACCAGACAAACAATAGGAAAGACAAGGCATGACTCCATATTGTGAATGCTTTAGGCCTGTTTCTAAAATGGGTTTTGGCTGGACACACACACACACACACACACACACACACACACACAGTAGGAGCCAGTGCCACAGTAATGAGAGTAGGAGGACACTCCTCAGGAGAGAGGTGGGCCCTTCAGCCAATTCTCAGCTAGTGATTACACACAGAGAGACAGAGCAGAGCAAAAGTGAGGAGATGAAATGAGCTGCTGGGGCCCACTGTATGCCTCAGTACAAACTAACCAGGCATGCTACTCAGAAGCACTCTTTACCATTAAACTACTCATGTCACAAGCATGCAAGCAAAGAAGTGAGAACACCAGAGAGCAAGGATGCAAGGCTAGAGGAAGGTGAAAAGAATAAGGACATTACAAGGATTCAGGGAACCTCACATTTACATTAAAGGCATTTGGCTGACATCTTTAATGGGAGTGAGTGCGATTCTGTGTGTGGGATAAATATACTGTAGGACCGTACACATAAACAAAGCTTTAGGGAACACTGTATAGATGTAAAATTTCTCTAATAGCCTACAACCTCATTAAACATTATTGCTTTGAATTGGGAAAGTGGGAGAAGAAAACAATTTAAACACCAAATAATAGATGCAATTCTAAAAACTGTTAGAGTTAAATGGCTTCTGCTTGCAAAGACTGCAAAGCTCAGTATTATACATCAACATAATGAGTGCCATTAAAGGGGCACACATACAGAAATACACTCAAAAGCTACCAGCAATGCACGATTAACAGAAAAAGACGACTAGAAGGTTATGAGACTCAGTAGATTTTATTAACTTCCCATAATTCATAGCTTAGTGAGCAGGCACGGCGGTCACCCTGCTCTATCCTGCCACTGTTGAGACATAGCGAGGACCAATATGATGGAGGTCAATATGTTTTAGAAGATAGGCTGGGCTTTGCAGCTTAATTGGACTGCCAAAAGTAAAATACAGCCTGCATGTAATATACAGCCTTCATGTGAGCCTGAGCCTGATGACAAGAAGAATGTTGACTTGGTCAGTCAGATCAGCTGAACATTATTTTATGTAGATTTTTTTTCAGCTACAGGATAGTATGAATACAGTATGCTCCCCAGGAAAATATATTAAATTTAATGCTTTTCATAAAAAGCAAATTATTTCCCAAACTTCTACTAATTACAGTGGTTAAATTTAGTATGAATCAATATAAATCTGCTTAAAGAAGGGCCATTAGTTTATTGAAGTACTTATTATCCTGAATCAGACAATAGAGCCATGTGGGCTTTTAGGACCAGCACTGTCCTGAAGCTGAAAGAATGGCCGGACCCCAGAGGGTGAGCCCGAGCAAATCCATCATCAAGAAGTCACTGTTCCAGTCTGGCAGCCAGTGAGCGCACCCCAGGGAGGCAGGACAAGCCCGGCATCACTGATTCCCTCAAGGGAAGGCCAAACGAAGCTGGAATGACTGATGCAACCCAGGGGAGGTTAATCGAGTATGGAATGACTGATGCCTCCCACCGGTAGGGACGCAGTCCAGGAAGGTCTGGCCTCTAAGGATGTTGAATGGAACCAAATCAGCGATTCAACTCCAGAGTTGAGTAAGTTCACAATGAAAGAAAGAGCAAGTGTTGATTTTGCAGATACTGTATACATGCAGGGCTGCAGCAAGGATCTGATTGCACTATTTTGCCCAGAATTGGTTAAACAAGCAGAAGCACGCACAGCATTCACAAGATAAATAACTGAGAAAGGCCAGGAAAATTATAAATGCCTAATGCTCTGTTTATTGCTCTCTCTTGCACTCGCATTTTTCATTAAGTATCGTCCTTGTGCCATCTCTCTATTCCTTTCTACGTTTCTCTTTTCTTAAGAGACTAGAGAGGTAAGCAAAACCTGTAAAATACAGTAAACAGACTTTACCCGTGATCACACTTCGGCAAAAATACAAAGAAAGACAAACACAGGCAGTAGAAAAAAGGGCGGAGCACTAAAGAGCAATGGATTTATGGATTAAGGATGGATTAAGTCGAACCACCACATGTTTTTTTGAGGCATGATTGAAGCAGGCAAGCAATCAGAAATGCATTAGTCTCTCACACTGTCAAATCTCAACAGCTGATCCCCCCCTGCCCTCTGAGAGCGGGTCAATGTTGTGCAATGCAAGAGAGACAGCAATGAAGTCCAGCAATCAATAATGAGTAACAGTGGTACAAAATGACACCAAGTTCACCAAACACCAGTAGTCGTTTCCTAAGGTGAAATCGATAGAGCTGACAAAAGGCTGTAACAGGTTACAGAGTGATACAACTGACTTTTTCATTAAACATCAAGAACAGTTTGTTCAACAGTTTTCAAATGAATTTGTGTGGCCGCAACATGTTCAGCGCTGTGTGATTTCAGCATCTAAATGACTTCACCGTTACAAACTCAGTTAACAACTTTAATTAAGAGACTTAAATGTTCATTACGGCCATTATAGAGCAAACTCTCTCATCAATCCTTTCACCACAGAGGAACTCAAGTCTACTATCACTAACGTAATATACAGTATCCTGTCTGGATGCTTCTCACAAACATAAACTGCAAAAATACAGTATACTAACTCACTCAAAAACAACACAACACATATTCTTCTCTGCCTTGTTAGTTTGTTTATGCCTGCACCACTATAAAGTCAAAACTCACTTCAAAACAGAGTGTATACAGACAAAAATATAAAACGTACACACACACACACACCACAACAGGGATGCACAGTTGGAATCATTATTTGTTATGCAGAAAAAGTGCCAAAAGTCCTAAAGTCAGTGAATTATATATATATATATATATATATATATATATATATATATATATATATATATATATATATATATATATATATATATTTAAACGACAAACTGTGGAGGTGACAGAGTTCCCAAAACAACATCGGCTGGAACAGAAAGTCTTGACAACCAAATGACTCATGAATAAAAAGACTAAAAATAGAAGAGAAACAATGGATGAGGCAAAGATAGACTACTTGGTGAGCCACTTCTTATTTTTGAAAAGAAAGGTCATTTATATTGAAAAAAATACACATACAAAGCGAAAACTTTGTGGCAATCTGCTGATAGGCATACAAAACACAAACAGCCTTTACGTCAGTAAAAATAGAGACAAAAACAAATCCAAAAGCCTGAAACAGACTCCAAAACATGCAAGACAATGAAAGTTTTGAGAGCGAAGTGAAATCAATAAAAAAAAAATTAAAAAAAATAAACTGCACACATCACAAGTTTAAAACAAATTTCCATCCAATTTACTAAAACAAAAAGAAGAAAAAACAAAAACAGAAACTCTCTGTCCTCCAGCCCCCACTCTCATGGAGTCCACATACCTTGCAGAGTTTCTGGTAGCGTGGCGAGGAGATGGCCATCCTCTGGAGCCTGTGTAGGAAGACCACCACTTTCTGGAGGGAGGTCCGGACCATGGCCATCATCTTAAGACTGCTACAAGTCTGTAGCAGCCTGCTCCTGGTCCGCATGCTAGCACTGCCCTACCCCGCTCATATTGTTCTCCCTCTCCCACTCCCTCTCCCTAGCCAGCCGACCAGACCCCAGCCAAGCTGACGTGATGCGCACACACACACATGCACACACAGAGATAGGAAAATACACACACACTCACAAGCGTACTCAGCTCAGCATGCCCCCACGTTTCGTCACATGTACACACACCCTACACACAGTGAGTGCAGCCTCAGTTAGCTCTCTTTCTCTCTTTATAAACAGTCACTCTCACACAGCTCTCAGCATGCATACACACACACACACACACACACACACACACACACACACACACACACACACTCTGTCACACACACACGATGATGCAGGCGAGCAGGACAAGACGAGACACTCACTTTCTCCTCCACGCGGACATTCACACGCGCGCTCCGACTGCAGAGCCAGAAGAGAATCAAACAAATCACTTGTGACGGCACCCTGCAGAGTCAGAGGAGGGTGACGAAGAAAAAGGAAATTAAGAAGAAGAAGGAGAATTAAAAAAAATCAACAAGGAGAGTAGAGAGGAAGAGTGGAAAGTGCCGGCAAGCAGGGAGGAAAGGAGAGAGGAAGGCACGAGTTGCACTGGACAAGAAGAAAAGCTGGTCATTACGCGGTTCACTTTTTAATGCCTACTACTGATCCGGAGAGAGAAAGAGAGGGAGAGAGTAGATGGTACTCCTTTTGGACCACAGAGACAGACAGAGAGAGAGAGAGAGAGAGAGAGAGAGAGAGAGAGAGAGAGAGAGAGAGAGAGAGAGAGAGAGAGAGAGAGAGAAAGAAAAGATGAGAGAGAGACGGATCAAAAGCAGCAGTGTAAGGGACGACAAACACTGCCTCTGCCATGAAGGGAGAATGACATTACGCAAGGCAACCAACAGATCAATGAGCGAGAGAGACAGAGAGAGAGAGAGAGAGAGAGAGAGAGCGAGCGAGAGAGCGGGGGGGCAGATGGAACGAGAACTGCACAAATGAGATGCACACACACAATAGAGTTACAAAGAGGGAGGAGTTATTTCGGGATGGACTTGAATCATGAATACAAAGGCTGAATAACTGTATTAGCAAATATCTGTTTGACAAAAGTGACTGTGTACTTCCGTTGACACGTTAACGAGGAGCATTACGTTAAGAAACATCCAATCATATAACTTAAATTACTTCTAATGTGTGTGCCACTAATGCCGAACTAAAACCATAGAGTTGCAGTTGCAGCTGAGGCACATGGGTATTGTAGTATTTAAAGTCATTCGCCTTACCAAACTGACAAAAACATGAAACGTGAGGAAAAAAAACATGATTTCTCACAAAGTTGAGATAGTTGACCTTAGCAACAGTGGTTAAAAAAACAAATCAAGTACTTACTAGCTTTTTCTGGAGCTTTCATTTGCATCTCACTGTCTTCCTCAGTAAATGGAGTTTGCCATGGTTGTTGTCTTAGTCTCAGACACCTGAGCACGTGTGTTTGTTATGTGTTGTGCTTGTGTGGCACAAATGCAGCTTTCAAACAATTAACTGAGAAGAAAAGAGGGAGGCCTTACTGTAAAAACCGCAGATAAAAGACGCCGAAAAGGAAAAGTGGGAGGAAAGCAGAGCAGGAGGAGAGAAGGTAGGAGGGCAAGGTCAAGAGAAGATAAAAGGCTTTTAAGCATCTTTTATCAATGCAGAAAACGGCTAAATCTTTACAGAATAAATCTGTTGGAAGCACATAAGTATTGGAGAGATGACATTAAGAGACAAACAGGCAGGAGAAGAAAAAGAGAATCACGTAAAAGCAGAGATACGTGCACAATTAGCAGAGATTATCATAAAGCAGCTGCTGAGCTTCTGCAGAGCTACTGACCACACAGTATTACACACAGGTGAGTATTTTAAACCAATCCATGTTGTCTATGACTCTTTCTGTTGACTTTTATTTGAAGTGCTGCTGAAAAACACTCTCTTTCTCCCGACCTCAATACAAGAGGCATTTATTTGAAGTGAGGATGAAAACCTCTGTATCGCCCAAGAGCAGCACGCTTCACACCAGCAGTTCCCCCGTAACTATGACTCTTGCATTTGAAATGAGCACAAACTGACACACATACACAAATGGTGTATTCAGTGTACACTACAGCATTTGGTCCCTGCTTGCCTCGTCCCTTTATACAGATAAAGGGAGACTCCAAGGCAGAGAGAAGAAATGAACACAAATTCCTTTAAACCAACATGCAGCTTACCTACACAGCCAGTTAGAGTAATCATCATTTACCGACAGGCTCGTGCACATAGTCACGCTTACTGAAGAGCTCTGTTTAGACAAGGTTTAACTGGCTACAGCACCCATTTCAGTCATTCCACAGAGTATCGACTCTTCATAGGGAATTACAAGGGAGTATTTTGTTGGCTCAGTTTTAATGGCATTGACAGTACCGGGTCTCAACTAAGAGGTTGTAGGAGGCATGTATGTCTCTGCTGCTCACATTGCTTTGCTCAAAAAAAAAACAAACAAAAAAAAAACCACACACACACTTAGGCAAATCTAATGCTGACAGCCTAACAAGTTGAGCTTGATAAAAGCTGCTCCTCCAGCTGTGTTTTCAGCTTGATGCCATTATTGATATACCTTTCAACATGTGTGAGATGATAGAAAATTAGTTTGCGATACCATTCTCACCAAGGTATTTATCCCTTTAATGTCTCTGGTTTTATTGGACTATTGCAGACAATGATGCAAATAAATGAGCAGGACTGCTTTATGACAAGTTTGGATTTACACAGGATTTTCTCAATCATGTTTCCAGAAAATAAACTATACCACAATATACCGAATATTCATAATGCAATATAAAATGACATATACTGTAATAAGAATAAGATCTATAACAAGATTTTATCTACATCGCCCACCTGTAACTCCAATGCCAAGATCATGAAACAATATTACATTAAACCATTTTAAAAAGACTATGTTCAATCTACCACAGTCTATAAGCAAACACATTAATAGAATCGATAAACATTTTGGGAAATATGATTATTATGATTGGTATGATTATACTATGATTAGTATAATCATCCACTCTCATGTCTGTACATTAAGTATTTAGCTAGAGCTGGAAATTCCATTAGCTTAGCTTAGCATAAAGAGTGGATAGCAGGGGGCAAGCTAGCTAGCTTGGCTCTCTCCAAAGTTCAGAAATAAACCTGCCAACAACTCTAAAGCTCCCTAGTTAACACGTTGTATCTTGTTTGTTTCATCCATACACAAACTAAAATGTAAAAATAACAATTTTTGGATTTACAGGGAGATCGGTGGTGAAACTGTTTCTGTTTACTGCTTCTAACCGCTTTTCTTTACGCTATGCTAAGCTTATCACCTCCTGGCTCTAGCTTCCATACTTTATGGACAGACATGAAAGTGGTATCAATATTCTCATCTCACTCTCAGCAAGAAAGCAAATAATTGTATTTCCCAAAATGTCGAACTATTCATTTGACACACCGCAGTGGTTTTATTTTTCAAAAAGAATGGTGATTCCTATGGTCCAGTCTATCATTAGTGCATCACGTGTCAGAGCCTCAGTTGAGTTTTGTCCTTAATTCATTCAGCCTCTACATTTTCCGTAAATTTCAGTTAATGTGCCACATTTGTATTTGCCACCGCTCCCAAAAACTCACCAACTGGGGGCTTAGTATGAAAACAGCAGTAAGAATGACAATGGCCTGTGGCCAACAATTGTTATTAAAGTAACTCGACACTCAACAGCGGCAGAACAGTCATTGTGAGTTAATAAGAGTTGGGGAGACAGCTCTTTATGTCAACGCATGTCCTCTAGGGCTCAAAGTCTGTCTCTGTTTCATTATCCCACTTTCTAGACATGAGTGCCATCCATCAATCTAGACTCCAACTGAGACAGAGAGATAGAAATGAGAGAAAAAAGGGGATATAAATAAACACAGAGGGTGATGACCAATTCAGAAAGATCAATCGATATGTTGGTGTGAGATATTAGCTTTTGAGTGATACTTAAATTAAATTTCAACTCAATTATTTTTTTACCACATTTACCACACACTTGACCTTTGAGATGACTTTGACAGACTTTTTAGGAATAAAATCCAATAGTATACAGTACGTGTCCCTTGAAATTTTGAAAGGGATTATAATGATGGATTATGTTCGATACAACAAATATAGATCACTGTAACGGGCAGATAAACGTGATCTCCCCAACGATCTGAATTGTATTAGGGCAAGACCAAATCCAGCCAGGCCTCAACAATGAGCTGTAAATGAATCCTCAGACATCTTTGTAGCCATTCATTCAGTCATTCATTCATTCATTTTGCTCTATAACCTTGGCCTGTTTTTAAATAATTGGACACTGGAAATGGGAGTGATTGCACTGTGGCATTCATGACAGTGAAGACAAGATTGTTAATATTGGACTTAAACATTTGGTTCTGAAAGATGTACGACATTGCAGCATTTTCTCAGGAACAAGGAGTTCTGAAGCTTGACCATTGACCATTTCTGAAAAAAAAGGTTGTGCAAATAAAAGCCCTTCAGTGTACAATCAGAAAGAGATGAGAACAAGACTGGCAGGGTCAGCATTTTTGAAGAAGACCTTTCAACTTTACTAGGATGTAAAAAAAAAAAAAAAAAAAAAAAAAAGATTAGTGCCTATTTTATCTGTTGAAAGGGTGAGGTGAAGTGATTTTGGGATTAAAACGTTACATAAAGCATAAGATGACGTGTGTCAAGAGATCCCTGAGGGAAGGTCTGGGTAAATGACAAGCTAGTGAGAGGAAGCACAAACACACACAAATGCACACACACACACAGAATTCCTAAGCAGCATAGATCAAGAGGATCAATGAGCCGCACTCAATGCATATAAGCACTCACACGCCCTCTGCATGCCCTCTCATTCACACACCTTAAACCAGCAGCTTACACGTGGATGCACCCACACACCCCTGTGTCAGTTCTATTGGTGAAGGATGCGTTAATGAAGGATGACACTGAGATAATAGGCTAACACCTGTGCATAGATTCCACACACACACAGTATCTCTACAGCCCTACCTCCAGTTGTCGCCTCAGCTCCTTCACATGGGCGGAGTCCTGCGACAGGTCTTCCCTCTGGGAGGCGTCGGCCAGAACGTTGACTGTAGTCTCTGCCTCCTGGAGCCATTTGAGGAAGGACTCCAGCTCCCTGAGAGACATCTGCAGGCCCTTCAGTTCACTGTCCAGCTGGGCGTGACGGTCACTCGCTCTGCCAATCAATAACGATGAGTCAAATACGTGACTATACATGAACACATGATTTATGAGTTTAACTACTGTAGCAGTTAGCACATAATACTGGCAGCAATATCAGCCCATCATGTGACACAATCAAACTGTATGTGCAGGTAAACAGGTGAATTTGTGTGCACCTATTGCTGATGCTGTTCCAGGCAGCATTGTGTTTATCTGTGACCTCTTTGATCCTCCTGGTGTCGTCAGTAGAGTATTCCTGCAAAAGATGATTGGACAGCTCGTTGAAGGCCGCAACTGTAGATTGGCCTCGGCCCAGGTCTTGGAGGAATGCCTGTAAAACAATCAACACGGAGGCATTAGGATCATCATGACACTGAAAATGTGACAGATGTGACTCAACCATTAAGTGTCACTGTGAAGGCCCCAGTTGCCACAACTCTTTTTTATAACATTTATTTGCATTCACTGTTTTCTATATATTGTAGTATATTTAGTTATACAAATTGCTATGCAAAAATATTAATGACCTACTATCTAAACGTAATAAAACTTTAATTAAAATTCAGGCACTAAAAACACAAAGAAATTTGTTATTCTACGGCTCAGCCATCTGACAATGTTATTTTAACCTCTACTTAATCAAGCAGGTTACATAAGACCCAACTGTTATTCATGAGGTCAGATTATTACTTTAAATTTAGCATTAGCAAACAAGTCATACATATATGACCCCGGGGCTCCTGTTATTTTAACAAAAAGGTACACTTCACTATTTTAAATGGACAATTACTCATCATTACAAGACCACACAAACCAGGAGCAGATAGCTGTGCATCTAACATGCTGGATTCTGTTAAACTCAGTTGCCCTCTAGTGTTTGGTACCTGTAATGCATCAGACACACTCAGAATTTGTTTCCTGAAACTCTCGGCCAACTCATCATCTCAAATTAAAATGATGGATGATGTGGGTGTACGAAAGTTATTAAGGTTCAAAGTGATACTGCAGAGAGGTGATTTATTCATTCCCACCTTGTACAGACTTCTAATACTTTATGAAGTAAAGTTTGGTTTGGTCTAAGATTTTTCTCTCTATTAGTAAAGTGAGCAGACAAATTCCCTTGAGTACATTTCTAGTCTACCGTACTGACAGGGATACAGAATCACAGTAAATGACCTCAGAAAGGACAGGCATTAGACACCCAATGAACATGGAGAGAAAGTTTATCAGTGAAACTTTTCCCTAACCTTGTTGTCAGCAAGCTGTTTTGTCAGGGGATCTCTGGACTGCTGAAGAAGGTTGTGGAAACGTCCTTCGTTGTGCCCAATAAGAGCTTTCACCTCCTTCCTCTGCTCCTCCCACTGATTGCTGTGGCAAATCATGTTGTCCAGCTGCTGGAGCCGTGCTTCAACACCATACTGAGTGCTGTCCCACTGACTGCGTACCCTCTCCACTAGAGACAGATACATATTCAACAGGAAGAGACACACAGAAGGTAATGATGGTGACTTTAATACAAGACATTGTTAAGTGATGAGCATAAATACAAATGCCGTTTGAAACCAAACCAATTAGAAATAAAAACAAGCTGCATATTTTCAAAAATCCTGAAAATAAATGTACAAAAAAAAGAAAATTCTGTTGTCTTTGGCGCAGCTAATATGTTTTTTTTTATCTGGTGTCTTTTTTAAACTATTCAGTGGCTTTTTAGTGTCATCATCCTGCCTTGTACACACGTTTTTCAGTAATGGATGTGCGAACATCCAGATTAGAGGTCTTGTTTTTGATGTTCTGTGCCAGGGTGAAAATGTCCTCTAGCTGGGGGTGACGCTGTTCCAGGTCACTCTTCGTCACCTGCCAAGATAAGGCACAAATACACACAGACACAGTGAGGTGAAGTATATAGCTCATGGGATTGTATTTGGCAGTTAAATTTTACAAAAAACATGTACTACTCCATTAAAAAATGTTCATCACACAAACATATCCACAACTTCTCTCTGTCTGTCCTCTCTGCTCCCCATTTCTCACCTGAAGACGTCCCATAGTGGTCCGGATCTCCTCCGTGTCCCCCACAGTGACAATATTTGACTTTAGCATCTGTGTGATGAGGAGAAGCCAGTCTGCCAGTTCGGTGGCTGTCTCGTTGAGGTCGGTGGGCGCCACGGTATCTGGTGTGTGCGGGGTTTGGTGGTGGGGGTCCTCGCTTACCAGGCTGGCCATCTGCACGGCTGAGGGGACCGCAGACACTGGAGCAGAGGCGAAAAAGGCAGGGAACTAAAGGCAAGTAATGTTGACATATAGAGCTTTTTTAAAAGGAAATGATGCAATGAACATTTAAGATGTTAAAGTGAGAGAGGAGGTGCTGTCAAATAGCTCTCAGAGGATAGTGGCATCACACTAAATCATGATGAATGAGGCACCGGGGCTTGTTTTAGTGTTACACAACCAGGACTTTGTTGCTCACCTCTTATTTGTTATTTCATCATGCATTTTCATGCTCCAGATTAAGCCAAGCCAATAAGGAATTTCAAATCTGCCACCTGAGTACTTATTACCTCTAATATGAGTACATATTTATATGTTTGTCGTTTCTTGTTAATGATCAAATATCAAATTTTCTCTGTCTCATTAAAAGCTTAATACTTCATTGGGACCGTGTTGAGCCTTTCCATTCCTACATCATTAAGTGCTAGTTATCTTTACCAAGCTGCTGGTGCTGGACGGCATGTTGGTGCTGTGTCCATGGAGAGACAGGTGACTGGAGAGATTCCCTCAGTCGACCATCCAAAGCTTTCCAATCAGCTGCCAGCTCCTCTACCTTACTCTAAACACATGGAACATACATTAAAAATATTAGCAACAGGAAACAGAGTGTATCCAGCTTTACATAAAACAGCCAACTAACTTGAATAAATTCTGGGAAATAAATTTACCTAAGGTGGGGTAGAGGCACTTTAACAGTGTATTATGGTATAATTATATGCTACAATTAGCAGTATTTCTTTATTCAATCATTTTACTATGGAAACTGGGACCTTTTCCTGAGGCAACAGCTGCTGTCGTCTCTGTAGCTCTATAGAATGAGCCAACAGGTCCTCCAGGTCCTTCTTCCTGTCCTTCATGGAGGCCTCCAGAGCCTGCAACAGGTAAGAACTGATTGACTGAGGTACAACATTTGGGTCTATGATAAATGGATTTTCAGCGAGGTTAGGTGTGTTGGTTCTTGTGATGTATTCAAACGATCTACCTGTGCTTGGCTATGGCTCAGGCCTCTGGTAATGATTGTCTGGTGTGTGACGACGACCCAGTCAGTGAGTCTGTTCATCCTGTCCTGGAACTGGGCATGACTTTGCAGGTTGGCCTCCACCTCCCCCACTTTGTCCAACAAGTCATGGGTCACCTGCAGAGGAAAGGGGGAGTAAAGAATGATCGACGAAGGAGGGAGAAGAGACAGCAGAGAAGGAGTCAAAGAGCAAATGAAGAAAACAGAAGATGTTGTGGCTGTCACGATGTTGTAAAACATGGTAAATATGAGCTTGGATGTAGCGTTGATACAACTCTCACCTTGCTCCAGTTGAGGTTGATGGCTCTCAGTTTGCCAACATGCTGGTCTCTGCTCTGAATGCTCACACTCGGACTGGCCAGCAACTGAGGGGCGTGCTTGTTAAGCCATCCGAGACGTTCATTCTGAGCATCCATTTCCTCGGCAAGAGCCTGCAAGGAAAAAAGCACTGATCTTTACTTCCACAAAGATGAACTGATTTGGTGATGTACTAACAAATGAGAGTAAAATGAGTAAAGGGAAATCAAGATGTAATACTGTGAAGGTCAGCAGCAGAACATAGAGTTGTTCCATATAGCCACATAACGTCATTCATTGTATTTTTCGCAATATGTCTCCACAGAGGAAAAGTCTGTCTGAGGTTGTTGTCAGGAAGGAATGAAGACAGAAAACATTGAGTTTTTGTATTTCCTTCACAAAATTGCATTGTTCAAAACAAGAGATGTGAGTTAGGTTCCTTCTGTGAATGTTTGCTAGATTTTATAAGTTTTGCTTGTGATTGAGACACAGATAGCAACTTGTGGGTACAGTGAAGCAAACACAGAAAAGGAACAAATGAAAATACAAAAACACAGTCAGCGCTGACCATAAAAATAGCAGAATCTACCAAGTTCTGGAGCAGAAATAGAAATCTCTGCACTCCCATGAATCACGCTAACTTGAGCATGTTTTGGGCCTTGCCGTACCTTGAGTTCTCTGAGGTTTTTGTCAGTGGCAGTGACGGGTAAGAAGCTGACAGCGTTTTCTGCCTGCTCCAGCCATAAAGCCAGCTCCTCGCGTCTTCTCACCAGGTCTGACAGGGCCGGGTCCCCTCCAGCCAGCCTGCACACACACAAACACACACACGTACTCAGATTAGGATCTCCATTTCCCGCAGGTTGCAGGCCTAATCCTAAAATTTACATTTAAATTACTGTTATAGACTGACTGATAATGTTAGCCTACCAAAAAAACAAAATGTTATATAGTCAAGACACAGCAATGATATGTATCATATTAAGTCAAAATCCACATCTGACCACATTCCCTTAATCTTTTCAATCCATATGTGACGTAACATCCTGTGTGTTTCCAAGGATACATTACCTGCGCTGTCTCTCGAGGACCTGACAGTTGACAGCTCTCCAACGCTGACCGAGGGTGTCTAGCTTCTCTTCAAGCAGGGATCCATCAAGGGATGACAGCTGTCCAATTATCTGCTCCCCAGTGCGGGTCAGTACGGCCAGGACGGGCTGGTGGCTGGAAAGACCTTCCTCCAGCTCCTAAAATATGTATAAAGGAATGAAAGAGAGCATGAGGGACAGAGAAGGAGAAAAAACTCCAAAAGGTGGAATGGGGGTTCAATCAAACAGCATAAGCCGATTCACTCAGGGCCAAATCCCCTGCTCAAGTCCATCTCTTCAAGCAAATCTCTGATTGACACATTGGCATGATTTGTGGCACATCAAGATTTAAGCTGCCACATCTCTACTTCCACTAAGAGCGATTTAACTTGCCAAGACAGACCCGTAGAGTAGGGTGAGTGATTGTTAAGTCCGCTAAAGTGTGAATCAGCTAATTGATCATTCAATTCTCATCCACTTGATCCCTCATCTCAATCTCAGCAACTGTGAAAACATGTAAAAGAGCTAGACAGATGTAGTGTAGCTCAAGCTTTGCAAATCACACTGATAAAAGGTGTTAATGGTAGTGGTGCTGTCAGCGATAATGCAGTGGCTTCAGAGAATTTAATTCCCCTTGGAAATGAACTCGCTACTTTAGTAATCAAACAGAACAAAATCAGAGGCTCCTTCTCATCTTACTCTTCAGTTCACTTCTCTCCATTTCTTGCTCAACATAATGAATAGTTAGATATGCAGTGTGTCTGTTTATTCAGTACAGTATAGCACCAATTTTGTTTTCCCTTGGGGAACAAAATGCAATTATTTCCTATCTAACATTTCCAATCATCTCACTCCTTATATTTCAAACATATTACTACTGCATCTTGGGAAGGTAATAATCTTGCTTTGAGCTTGTAAACATATGGGAAATTGTGGGTCTATATTTGAATAATTAGCGTTGGAATACCATGAAAGTTTTCTATAATGTTGTAAAAATGTGTAAAAATACAAATCAATATATTCTGCACTTAGTGAGACTTACAGATGTCTCCAGGGTGGTGTGACCAAATGCACATGTAAAAATCACACAAAATACAGCAGTATACATTTAAATTCAGGCAGTCACACACACTTGCATGAAACACATATTCAGACCTCGACGCTCTCCTTCCGCCTCCACTGACCTCTTGGTGTTGTCGTGCAGAGTCCAGGTCCAGCTGTCCATCAGGGCCAACACTCTTGGACAGCAGTGTCTCTGTATCAGTCAGCCACTGGCTCAGGTCATTTGTGTCACAGTGGAACTGCCTCCACTCCTCTATGGCACGGTCAAAACTCCTGCAGCGGAAGAAAGAAACACACACACACATCACACTATTGCCATGATCTACAGGTAGAAGCAACACGCCAAGATATGCAGCAATGCACTGAATGTAAACATAACTTTTGTTTGTTTATAAGAAAACTCCACAGGGCTGAACTCAGAAAGCTGAAGCCTCATTTTAGCATCAGAAAAACCTTTGGATTTCCTGTGGATTTTGTCCCCTCACTTACTTTGAAAGCACATCAGGAAGGGATCAGGAGGAATGATTACAGCAAGCAAAAAGAGTTTCAATGTTCATATGGACACCTGACTATTATTTTAAGACAGACTTGAAAAACTGCAAACCTATCCTTTAAGTACAAATACCTCAAAAATGTACTTATTATTTGTACTTAGTTATTTTACACCACTGAGTAGATGTCATTCCCTACTTTCAGCAAGAAGTGTGTTGTGCTGGTGTGTACGTATGCGTGCGTGTGTGTGTGTGTGTGTGTGCGCGCGTGTGTGTCACAGTACCTATGATAAATGATTCTGATGTTTGTGTGGATACGCTTTTCTTAAATGTACATTTTCTTTGTTATTATTTATCTATTGTGCATTGGACACTATTTCCTTCATTCAACTAAATATCAAACACACCTAATAAAAGGAACCAGATACTAATGCCAAAAACACCCACTGGGAAATTCCACAGTTTGTGATAAGGAAAAATGGCACACTTCTATTAAACACCAGAAAATGTCATAACAATCAGGAACCCGTAAATAAATCAGCATAGAACGAGAAGCTGATACAAAAAA
Organism: Siniperca chuatsi; assembly: GCF_020085105.1. Classification (NCBI taxonomy): domain Eukaryota; kingdom Metazoa; phylum Chordata; class Actinopteri; order Centrarchiformes; family Sinipercidae; genus Siniperca; species Siniperca chuatsi. The sequence goes on from NC_058057.1 coordinate 16,753,791, forward strand.
CAGATCTTGATCGCATTGATGGTCTGCATGAGGGCTATTTCCTCTTACAGCAACGCTTGGAGCACAACAAATCTGATCAGAGAGACAAGGTGAGGAAATTAGTTTTGGATGGGCAATTTCACAAAATATACTCCACTCTTTTGATTTTTAATGATGCCCAGAGGTTATTGTGATTACAGACAGTGCTTCAGCATTTGTGTGCAATCTTCAAAATTAGCTTACTAGTTCATTCTAGCATGTGCACACACTGTGCTCAGCAAATGTAGACTGTTTATGCCCAAGGAATTGTGTTGATTGTAGTCAAGGTCACCCACTGTGTGTGTGCATGTGTGAATGAGTGAGTGAATATGTGAATAGGCATGAGATTGTTTATGCCCAAGGAATTGTTTTGATAGTAATCAAGGTCATTGCGTGTGTGTGTGTGTGTGTGTGTGTGTGTGTGTGTAGGGTGCTTGATTATGTGCCCTGGTCTATATCTTTATCTGTTCCTGCTGTCTCCTGACTTGCAGACAGCTGGCATTTAATGTTCCTGCAGCTTCAACCACATATCCTGACACACACATTCACATCTGAAAATAGCAGTTTGTTCGCTTCTCTCCTGTGTCAACAACCTTATTACTAGTCGATGAGTTTATATACAATGTGATCTGTTGTGCTGGATGTGTGTGAAGTTGGTGCACGCACCCCTTGCGGTGGTTGTACATGCGGTTGAGGCGGTCCCACTCGGCATTGAGCTGTGTGAGGGCATCTCCGATTTGGGCAACCTCAGCAGTCGAAGCATCCCTAATGGTATCAGGCTGGCGCTCATGGATCCCTGTCACCTGCTCACCAATACACTCTAGATTCTCTTTGATATTCTATAAAAAGACAAATACAAGATGAAGGAAAGGGGACAGCAAGGTGGGAGAGGTAGGGTTGGGACTATGAATTAAAGCAGTGGCTAGAAAGTTCACACATTAAGAAGGATGTTAAGTGGAGCTAACATAAGAAAATCACTTGTGGCAGCTGATTATCTGAGACAGACTAACTTCAATATTTTACTGATCACTTCTAAAGAAGGGACAGATTTGGCCCCCTCGTCTTATTCCGGAGCTTAATCCTTTATGGCGCTGAGTAAAGCCTTAAATTCCTAAAAAGAAAAAAAACCTTCTAGTCAATTTTAACTCCAGATTTAAGGTCTAGGATGTCTGAACACTTTGCTTAGGAATGCCCTCTACAAGGTGCAGAACTAGTGTTTTCTATTAAGTTATTCATTCTATTTCTACTACAAACAAATGTTCATGCGTTTTTCTTGTTTAACTTAGTGAAAACTGCTATACTGAACCAAAAGCAGTGCAATATCACAGATCATTTTTGTGACATGTTTACAATGCCAATTTGTGACTTAGCAGGTTGGGTATATATATGAGTGACGACCCACCCTCAGTGTGTCCTCCTGGCTAGAAAAGTCTTCATAGAGCCCGCCACTGAGCTCAGAGGAGTTCAGGAGCAACTCGTTGTCGGCCATGGCGAGGAGCACTTTGTTGATGTCCAAAAGGTAGTCGGACGGACTCAGTGAAGGAGCGCTGCTACGCTCCACTGAAGACATCTCCTACACCACACAGGAGCAGGAGAAAAACACAGGGCAGAGGGAAGTCAGATTAGTGAAAGAGGGGAACCAATTGTGCCACATGATAATACAGCATGCCACACTATGCTAAACTAACACTACAGTCAGTCCAATCACGCACTTTCAGTGAAATGCATATGTGAATCCCTCACCTCGACTGAAAACTCTCTTATCTGCTCTGTGAAAGTGTGAGTAGACGACGACTCCACAGAGACTTCCACCTGCCTGATTCGTAGCGCCCTCAACTCCTAAAGTAGGCAAACACACACACATTGACCAAGCTGCAACAGTGCACAACTAGCTATGCACTAGCTATGTTTTCTTAGATTAAAGAAACATTCCCGAATAAGCCCTGCTTAAGGAAGAAACATATGTTTTGATGCATCTCACCCTGTGAGCAGAATATTGGCTCTGCAGCCGGAGAAGCAGAAGTCTCAGCTCCTCCCTCTGGCCCTCGTCTGAAGTTTGTTGCAGCAGTTCTTCTCCTCTTCTCAGCAAGCCTTCCACGCTGGCTTTCTCCTCATCCATCTGGTGCAGAGAGACAAATGAGTGAGTTCAAGAGGCTGCAAATCAGATCCAACTTATTTGGAGATTGTTTTTTTAAACTACAGCAGTCTTCAACACATCTTAAATCTATCTATCTATCAATTCAGTTAGCAGAGAAAATAACAACCTACACACCAGAAACTGACATTAGCTGTAAGTTGCTCCTTTGCTAAACCAGCAAAAAGCTGTTCAGACGCTGTAGACACTTCTCAGGAAAATACTGTTTAAAACACAATAGGAGCTTCCTGACTGGCACACTGACCTTGCTTTGGACTGGTCAGGTTTGTTTAACGTCATACACCTTGATAACGCAGCTTGAATTCCAGACTTGTTAGGCCTTGAAATGCCCAATCAAAGCTTGTCTTATCAGGTGGCAGCTTTATATAGCCTGTAGCCCAGCATATTCTTCATAGAAAAACTCATTCTCAGTTCTCATTCTCAGAAAGAGAATGAGGAGCCTGCGGCAATTTTGTGTGTGTGTTTTCAAATATTTCTGGGAAATTGCTAGATGGCTAACCTTAATGGAAACCAAACAATGGACAGGGCGCTTATTTCTGCAATACTACAACATTTGGGGTTCTAATTTAATGAAGCAATTACTACTTTGCTGCTCATGCCTTGTCTATGTGTACACATCTCATAATATTACCATAAGTATCAATCATCATCATTGTGAGTACTGTTTCTTTGAAAGTAAAAAAATAAAAATAAAATGCTACAAAAAGGATGAAATTGTATACCATGTCATCATCCAGAACGTTTGTTTGGTCCTGCTGCTGCTGCAGAGCCTTGAGTGTGTCCTGGAGCTCTGCCTGAAGCTCCTTCACCTCACTGATGTCCAGATTATCAGCAGGGCGACTCTTACTCTCTGCTCGGATCTCCTGGCTGTGAATGAACTGATGAGACAGAGCAAAAACACACCTCAGGTCAAAACAGGTAAAATAAATGCAATTATCTGACTGCACGCTCAAAGAGAGTGCTCAGCTGTAGTAGAATTTGTGATAATACACTGACTCCAAATAAAACCTTGGAGTATTTTCTCTAAAAAGTCTATGTAAATGTAGTTTGGATTAAATTAATTATGTCCCCTTTGTCACCGGTGTCCTCACAGTTTGTACTACTGTTTCTTATACCTGCTGAGATACCTGCTGGTCCAACTCCACACCACCTGACTCCAGACTGGTCATCATCTGAATGCCAAAAGACAAGGAACAGACAGAGTGACTGTACAGACTATACCACATGCTTTGTATGTGAGAGTTTAACCTTTTTGTGCGTACAGCAGGATTAAATTCCACACTGAATCCAGGTGATAATGGATGTTGGCTTGTTTGATGCAGCGATTTTAGGTTTACATACAGTTTGTGCTTTTGTACCTTGGCAGTTTTGATGTGTTGGGAGACTTTGTCGAAGTTGCAGTTGAGCTCAGACAGTTTGGGCTCCACCACATCTCGGCAGGCGGGCCCCCTGCTGGTCATCAGGATGATGGCCTGGTCCTTCACATTGTCCACACGCAGACTGATGTCCTCCAGCTCCTCTAGCATGCGCTGAGGACAGACCACAGAGTAGCTGGTCATCTATTTATCTATTAGTTTGTGCTATCAGTCATTTTCTCTCAGACTGGATAACACTGTAGCCTTGGTTCAGACCAAAGAGCTTATCACAGCATGTACTGATCAAGGTTAGCAGGCCCAACCGCCAGCTGATATTTAGTGGAGACCTTCAGTTGTCATGGCGAGAGGAAGGGAAGGGTTAAGAATTTAATATAACTGCAAGATAAATTATTTGACACTACCATAAAAGACTCAGCTTCTCCTCTTTCCTATTTCCATAAAGCAATTCTAAACTATTACATACTACAAAGCTTGTTATGGTATCAGCTTTGCCAATTCTTACATATTTTCAGACTTTACAGTCAATGAAGAATAGTATAAACTAATAACTTTGTACTGATAATATGGAAAAAGACAGACTGGTAACCTCACAAGTTTTAACTATCCTTTATGTACCAGGTGTACTGTATCCACCTTTATTCATACTAACGTTTTCTCTCACAATGTAATGACTCCCTCTGCCTTACCTTTACCACCTTTTCCCTCTCTGTCGGGGTGAGCCGCTCAGCCTCATCCAGGTGGATCTGGGTCTGGTAGAGCCAGGTGCTGATGTGAGCCAAGTTCTCATCAAAAATTTCCACTTCATTCTGGTGACTCTGCAGACATACAACGAAAAAACAAAGGCTCAGTGTTTCCATTAGGAATACAAACATTAATTACTGTTAAAGGTCCTCCTGTGTTTTCCCCATTTTCTACTTCATCTAAAACAAGACAATTTAATGATTTTCTGAGCTTTCCATAACATTTACATGACTTGCTGCAGTACACAATTACAAGTTCAAATGGTAAATATATTTTACTGAAAAGATGATTTGCATGTCCATGTTTTGTTGTTGATTTGTTGATTGAAGTTTATTTCTTTGCCCAGATACTGTAATCACTTACACAGCATAATGAGGAAATGTTTTATTTGGGTTTGAATCTTTCAAAGAAACAACCTTGTAATGCCATTTTTTTATCTTTCCAAGGTTGGGCAAAAACAACTTTCAAATTCAATGAACTTTTTAGAATTTCAAAACTTATCACATGTGCTTAAAATATTCCAGCACATTTGATATGTCTTGTGAATGCAGTAATAATTGAAAGAATTCTCATTACACAGAATAATTGCATACTAAATGGCACAGCTAAGGCAAAAATACATTTATTCACCCAAGAGTAACCTTTGTTCACTTGCAAATGATGGCAAGTAAAAGTCTTGTTTAAGCATATAACTATAAATACTTAAAGCAGGTGGGAGAATCTACTTACTCAGAGAACATTTAATAAACAACACAGCGACTTTGTATTTATTAAGCCTTACTGTATAAAATATTTGCACTCACTAGCACAGCACTAAGCCAGTCCTCAGTCCAGGTGCGGATGCGGCCCCAGGCTTCATTGAGCCCACAGAGTTTGTCCTCCAACTGAGCCTCGCTGCCCTCCACCAGAGTCTGCAGACCAGCACTGGTCTCCATCAGGCTGGACAGCTCCACCTTACGACGCTCTGACTCCTTCAGCAGGCCCTGGTGGAGGGACACACACACACACGTATACAATGTAATATACAGTATATTAAACAGGTTCATGTGGTGGCCTCCATGTTTCAATAATTTATTGCCATATCAGCTAATTGTTGTCAAGATTTATTGTACAGTACATACACACATACACAAAATAAGGCATGAATTACAGGTAATCAAATATAATAATCTGAATTCACATCCCAAAACCCAGAATGGAATAGACAATAGACAGAGAATGCTAAAGTGTTTTCATCATACTGTCCTTCTGCCCCACCTACTGTCCAGAAGCAGAAGCACTTCTTTGCTCCTGCTGAAGAGATGTGATGAAAGGTGTGGACAGTTTACTCACATTAGCCCATGCAATCTCAGCATCAATGTCAGCTGGCATGTCTCCACAGCTGTTCTTCTGCTGGAGCTGAGCCTCATTGGTGGTCAGCCACTCCTGCAGGGCGGCGCTCTCCTTCTGGAACTTTTGAGACAGAGACAAAGCTTTTTCCAGGTCCTGCTTGCCCTCTGTTACCTGTAAGGAGAAGGAAAATGAAGGTGTCTTAAAGATATTTATTATTACTTATAATCCAACATGAGCTGTGTTTTGTAGAGCAAGTAGAATTAATTTGCTTTAAAATTTACCTGTGCCCCCAGGTCATTGTAGAGCAGTTTGAGAGCTGTGAGCTGTTCGTCCATGGCCTTGGGGTTCTCCGTCTGTTGTTTCTGCACAATCTGTCGACCTGTCTTTATCACCGTCTCCACCTCCAGCTTCACCTCACTCAGCAACTTGTATAGTTTCTATAAATCAAAAAAAAAAAAGAAAAAGAAAAATTAGCCTATGACTGAGGGTGAGATATTTTTTTGTGTTTGTGTCTGCAGAAATAGGTAAGTAGACTGTCAGATATTTTTGTTTATGTATCCTTAAATCATTTTGTTGAACATTTGTAATGTGAACACAGAACAGTTCATGCAATCAGCAACAAAAAAAACATAAGGTTTGTAGCTCTCACCATGCAACCACTGAGGTGGGACTGGATTTTTTCCGGGTCCACATCCCCGACATCCAGAATGTGCAGCTCAGCCTTGGCACCTTCCAGGACCCTCTTACAGTCCAACATGCGCTGCTCAAAGTTAGCTGGCTTCTGGAACAGCTGGTACTTTGTGGAGATCTCCCTCAGTTTCCTCTGCAGTGGGTAAAGGGAGAGATTTGTAAAGTTCTACATCACTATCACAACAAAGATATCACACACACTTCTCTTACCATGCTGCAATGATTTAGTTTTTTTCCCCCCCACAGTTTTAAATGCGAAAAATGTCTAAACAACATAATGGCAATATAAGAATAAGAAGTGTTTAATGAGAATCTTGCATTTCAGAAACTATTAAGAAACCAAATAAGCCTGAAGTATGAAAAAAATTCTGGCATCATCCATCTGTAAAATTATTCTGACACCGGTTATCATTGCTCCACAGAAGAAAGATCAGTACAAGTATTTCTAGTTTTAATTTTAACGATTATGTAGTGATGGGAGGAGAAACCAGTCTGGCATCAGTTCCATGCAGTTCCTGATGTTCTCCAGTAGGAGTCAGTGTTACCTGTAGCTGGTCCAGCATGGTCCCACCCCGAGCAGCTTTGCCATCAGTGGTGGAGGGAGGCAAGTTGGCCACGTTTCTCCTCCTCATCTCCTCCACTGTCACCTCGTGGGCTGTGATCTCTGCCCCGATGGTCTGAAGGAAAAGTGAAAATGAACATATGAGTATATGTACAGTCATACAGACATACCTCTTATACTTACTGTGTTTATGCATTAATTAGGTCTTTAGTTAGTGCTTATGTACATGTAACACTCTGTATGTAATACTATGAAATCTTTAGATTTCAGAAAAATTTGTTGAGTTGAGGCATGTTTTTACTTAGGACCACAACAAAGATCAATATAACAACCAAAATATGTACTATATGTGTTAATATGTACATTTATTTTAAGAGTTTTTCAGACTTCTGATTACTGCTTAGTTTTCCACAGCTTCTGTAGACAACCTGATGTGTCATTATGTGTATATTATATTAATAATATACTGTACTACTGTTCCATAGGCCTCTAGGTGAAGAAGGAGCCCTCCAACAAGTGATACGATACTGTGTGAAGTAAGATCCATCAAGTATGGATGCTTCCCCAAGTGTCACGTCTTGTCTGATAACTCCTCTGGGTGTGAGAGTGTGTGTTGTGCACATGTGTACTGTACCTGTGCTTCCTGCGGGAGCTGGAAAGCGTCGATGCGGTCCGTGAGGTAGGAGGTGAGTGTGTGGTCCAGCTGGCTCAGAGACTCCTGCAGTGTTTGGAGCGCCTGTTCGTTCTCCTTTAGGGTCTGCAGCTGCTGCTCAAGGCTGATCTGCCTGTTGACCGCCTGGAGGATATCAAGTCATGGGTTTGAATATTTCACAGCCAATGATGTCAATATTCTGATATTCCAGATTCAAGCAACTAAGGGGAAGTTCATGTCCTAAAACTGTAGATGGAGAAGACTGAATACAATAGCTGATATATTCAATTATTAACAATTATACTCAGGAATGTAAACACCCATCCAAAATACAGTGTTTTTTCTGTTGTACTTGACTTGATGTGATAATGCAATGAGTACACCAAATTCTTAAAGATGCTTATAAATATACTGTGTGCCAAGTGCAAAATGGTAAAATACATTTTGAGCTGATATAGTGTAACATAGTGAAAATATAAATATTATAAAACATAAATGTGTTTAGTATCATTATCAATATAAAACTCAATACATTAACTGGTTAATATTTTCTGTGTACTGCCTATGGAGATGTTTGGGGAAAATGACACCACGTCATGTTTGCAAAGGATATAATTAAATACAAATTCCTACAGTAAAAGAAAATGCATAGGTCTGAATAACTGAAAAAGAAATCCAAACATAACATACAATGGATGCCTTTTTTCAACAGTAACAAACACACACGCACATCCCACATTTGCTTACACACAAAGACATGGTCCTGACCTGGTGGTTGAGCTGTTCGTAATGGGAATTGAAGGCCTCTAGTTTTTCGCTAATGAGTTCGTCCAGTATGCCCCCGTCTATCAGCGTCTGACCCAGCTCTCTGATTTGCGTCCGGTTGTCCCCGGGGTGACGAAGCGCACTCTCCAAAGACTGGTGGTGAATGGAGAAAGGGAGAAAAGGGTAAATTTATGGGCAAAAAATCAGAAAAATCAAGCAAAAAAGGGAAGGAAAGGAAGTGAGCACGAGGAAGTGAAATTACCAGACAACAATAAAATAGTCCTTTGATAAAGCCGCAACCAAGCTCAAGAAAGGTTAACTGCTTCACAGTTCCAGAAATATGCCACAGAAACTAGAACAAACAGCAAGAATTAAATATCTAGAAACCAAACACCAGAGAGAAAAAAGAAATCCAGTGAATTAGTGAAAAACTCAAAGTGTGTGCATGTGTGCATGCGTGCATGTGTGCGTGTGGGCGAGCAGGCGTGTGTGCTTGCGGGTGGGCGTGCAGGCGTGAAAGATTGAGAAAGAACCAAAAAGCTGAGCAAACAGATGGAGTGCAGATGCAGGAATTGCACACATTGGGTGTGTCAGATGGAGGCTAACCGAAAAAAGATGAGAACTGAACGAGAAATGAGAGACAAGTGAGAGAGAAGCCTGTCGAGTGACGGCACTTGTTTGGATCCAACAGTCATTGTTTACGTGGGGTCATTAAATGTGCTTTTCCTTCCCGGAGGTAATGGACAGAGAGAGAGAGAGAGAGACAGCAACAGCATCCCTCCAGAGGGGTGAGTCTGATTAGGAAACTGGGAGAATGGGAAGGGTGAGGGGTGAGAGAGGGAGGTTTGGAAGAATAGAGAGGGAGAGAGAGAGAAATAAAGAAAAAAAACAGCCAAAAACACATAAGGACGAAGAGGAGAAGGGTTGTCTTCAAGGGTCTTCAATTTCCTTCATCACTATGCAAAGTTACAGAAGCAGCACTGTGATTAAAGTGAGTTTGACAGTCATGCTGCAGGCAGTCTACAGATATAGTAACAGAGCAAGACAAAGCAGAAGAAACTTGGGAGACAAAGTCAGAGACAATGAGGTTATTACAGAGTTAGAATAATAAATGGATGGTTTGGTTTATGAATTTTTCCTACTTATCCTGTCTCAGACCAATGAATGGACACCTTTTCTATGCGTCTCCATGCCATTTAAAAGCATGATGTTTGGTGAGGTGATTCCTGGGTGTCTACTGGATCATGCAGTTGCTTCTCTCAAATATAATGTAGGTACAGGAGAAAGGACAGAATAAATACAGTTCTAAAAATAATCAAAGATGGATGGCTGGTTTAACTAAAAAATTAATTATTTATATATTTATGAAGTAACTCATTTCCACAAGAACAAAGATTATATGATTATATTATTCACTTTCTGTTGACATGTGCCTGCAGCCATGGAGGATGAATATGTGCATTTTCAAAAATGTTTTTCCAAAAGTAAGAAGTAAGTAGTCCAGTAGTTCAAATATAGTAGCATTTTCTATGTTCGTACAGTATTTGAAATTTTGCACATAAACATGTTGCATCTGAAATTATGTAGATTTATATTTAATGTAATACTGTTTTTTTATATATTTATTTTTTGTTTATGTATTACCAGAAGATGTCTTGTTATATTTTTGATGCTTGATATATAGCAGTACCTTGTAATCACATGTGGGATTGGCCAAATGTTTGGCATGACATGTAAATAAAAACTAACCAAAAACTAACCACTGGATAATGGTTAGTTTATCCACTGTCTCATAATCATCTTAATAAGCTACATTTAACTTGACAGTACTCATTATTGCACTATTACTTATATACATATATTATTACATTGTATTATACCGTACATACTTATCATCCTCTAAATCCACTTGGTACTTACACTTATTTTAGCTTTTATACTTATATCCACTTTGTACTTAATTTATCTTACCTGTATTATAGTGTATTGTATTTTGATTTGCTTAGTACTTCTATTCCTGTGTGCACTGACGTGATAGTGAGCAGCTGTAACGAAAGAGTTTCCCCTCGGGGATCAATAAAGTATTTCTGATTCTGAAAATGTTCACGTTAATTGAGACCAACAACAGCACTGTGTCAAAGGGTGGTGAATCTCCCCTACTTTTGGTGCTACTAATTACATCTAGAAAATTAAGCTTAGCTAAGCTAGTTTCACCCTTAAACACATTCAAACTGCACACATAGTAAGGCATCCATGATCATTTAAGTAAAGTAAAAATTAAGAAAGTTGGAAAAATATGAATATTCCACAAAACCTTAATCTTCCCTTTAAAAGATGAGCGAAATTAAAAGGCGAGAAAGAGAAGAAAACGGTCAACTATAAGATGACAGATTAATTAAATGTGATTATAGTGACATGTCTTGGGCTGGAGAGGTTTACGTTAAAGGTAAGCAGAAATAGTTTGTTTATATTTGGGACTCATTATATCCTTAGAAAATGAAGCATGTATTACCGTCTGAAAAGAAAATGCATATATAGATAACATATCTATATATAGATATAGAAATACATATAGAGTATAGATTCTGCCTTTTATTTTAATATTTATTTTATTATTACATTTATTTTTATTAAATTTGTATTCACTACATTTGTATTATTATTATTATTATTATTATTATTATTATTATTATTATTATTTTCCTATTTACTTTATTCTATTTGAAATATATGTGGAGGGAACATGTTTGTATACTGATGTGTTTCTTTTGGTACTATCATTGAAATCTCAATAGAAAAACAACCCAAAAAAACAATGTGATTATAGTAAGTGTGTGTGTGCGTGTTTGCATTTGTACCTCCAGAGCGTCATTGACGGCCTCAGTGCTCTCTGGTAGATTGTCAGTAGCTTGCACCTTCTCCCCCAGAGTGTTGAGCCAACCCTGCTCCATATCCAGGTACTGAAGCAACTCCATCCAACAGGACCAAACCTCCTATAGAGTATAACCCAACACACACATAAACACACAGTCAAAAACATTTAAATACAGTTGTGCACAATCAGAGAAACATAAATTACATTACTATAAAGTGACAGCTCTATTAAATATGCCCTGGCATATAATTTTAAAGGACAATATGAAAAAACACTTCACTGTGAGGCATTTTTACAAAAAAAAAAACCCTTCAGTATACTCAAATTAAACTGCAAAACTCTGCGGACAAAGAGGAGATGGTGACTAATGGACTTCAGGCAAAGAGTATACATGAGCACAACTCAGTGACGTTTCTGACCTTTACCCTGCAGATTCTGGGATGATAATCAAAAACAGTGCCCCAAACTATGATTTTGCACTCACAGATTAGCTCTGAAAACCAGAATCACCAGTGCCCTTCCAGCTTCTCTTGTTCTTCGCATGAAAATTAACAAAAGGATCTCACGAAATGACACATCAAATAAACTTACATGTCATTCCAATTCTGAACCATAAGAGTTGCAAGTTGACAGACAAATTGGGCCATTCATGCATAAAAGGTTTTTTAGGTGAATATGTGTCACAACAGCTTTATATACCAGAAAAAGACTTTAACCTTAAACTCAAAGCCAACTTAAATCCCTTATGACCAGGAGCTTCTTTTTCCATCGTCAGTCTAAAATCACAAACTGTGAAGTTGTGGTGCAAGTATATTTTTACAACAAAAAAAGCATAGGTGGCCATTGTTCTCAACTGAAGTTAGTCCAGTTCATTTGTCAGATAACCAATATTTTTATTCACAAACAAACAAAAAAACTTTTAACATTCTCCAACACAGAAAGGCATTACCTCCAGAGTGTGACACTTGCTCTTGAATCGGTCACAGAGTTTGTGGTAGTTGGCTAGTACCCCCTCTAGCTCTGAGGTCAACTCCTGTCCACTGCCTCCACCAGGGGGCAATGTTCTGGATACCAGCATGTTGATGCTGTCTTTCAGGATCTTTACCTTCACCTCCTTCTGTAGCACATCCTCTTTAGCCCTCTGTGAAAGATGATGACAGGTCATGTGTTTATCAGAGAATCACCATAATTCCCCAAAGTTCCCATATGTTCCTGTTAGGTTATATCCACACATCCACTCCCACCTTCATCTCCTCCAGCGACGCTTCCAGCTCCTCAGGACTCTTGTATTCAAAGTCCCTCATGAGAAACTCCTCATCGACCTGGGTCATCCACTCCTGCATCTCCGCCAAGTCCTTCCTCAGATTCACCTGCCTCTCCTGACTCTCTGCCACACGCTCCTGATGGCTCAGCAGCTGGAGGGAAGCATATGACATCAGGTTTGTATATGAAACAAACAGTTATGTGGCCTAAAATCAAGCTGTAAATACAAACACACAATGAAAATCTGTTCTATGAGACTTTGAACTACAGAAGATGTCTTATCTGCTTGCTATTGACACTAAAATGTTGCTGTAATTATGTGAATGAATACAGACACACATACACACAAAATAAGAAGCCATAGTTCTTTTATACATGAATTGCAGGACATAGCAGCACACAATGCTAACAGAGAAAAGTTTTTCCTCACCTGTTTGCTGAGCGTGTCCCATCTACCCCGGCACTCGTCCAACTTATCCTGCCCCCACTTGGCTAGTCCTGGGACTGCAGCCGCCTGTATAGCGCTCACATTCTCTCCCATCTGCTTCAATGAACCTTCCACTGACTCCATCTCATTCACATACTCCTTGTTAGCAGAAAGAGAAAGAAAGAAAGACAGATAAAGAATGATACTTTGCAGATATTAAAATCCAATTCAGTAATAATCAATTCAGGTGAAAAATGCAAAATCTATATTGCCATATGACTGCAGTCTTCACATAAACAACAGTAAAGGTAACTTTTAAGCAGTAAAGTCATGGTGTCTTCACCATTAGAATATCAAAATCTGTTAAAAAAATAACAACCAATGTTTTCATTTTTTGCATTGTCTAACCTTGCACTGGCTAAGCTCTTCCTGTAGACGCTCCTTGTCACCCAACCCGGTGGCATCACGAGACAACAGTTCCTCAACTGCATCCAACCAACGTTCCACTTCCACCAAACGCACCTAACATCAGCATTAAACCAATGTATTGAAAACGTTTAATTAAAATTAACAACATTCATATTTTAAAAAGGAAAGACAAAAAAACTTCGATGTGACACTTGTGGGCTTTCTATATCACTAATTACAGCTACTCTACCCGATTGTCCTTCATGCTACCCAGGATGCACTGCAGTGTGCCCAGCTCCTCACGGGCCCTGGAGGAGAGTTGACTCCATCTTTGTAGTTCTGCAGGATCGGAGGCTTGCTGTGTTTGCTCAATCTCTAGACACAGGCCCTGAGGTGAACAAGAGCTCAGGCTTAAAATGTCATGTCCAAGCTGTGTGTATAAGTAATGGGCAACCACGGAAACTCTTACTGCCTGTAAAAGGAATTTTCCATGGGAAATTTGAGTTTCCCACTTGTAATTACAACTTAGATGTTGACATGAATGCTACTTACAAGTTAGAAACTGGTAATTACAATAACTCTGATAAGACATGAATGCGACATAACAAATTTGTTTGTCTTGCCACCGTCAATCAGTGAAATAGTGTGAAACTGTCAACAGGAATGCGCATCGTATGACTGGTGTGCTCTGGGACCTACTCCTCAAAACATTGCTACAAAGCACTACTAGTGGTAAAAAATCTCTACAAGATACCTTTAATTATGAAAAAAAAATCATGAAAAGTACAAGATACAAAAAAAGTACATGATATGCAGGGATGTGACAACAATGTAGCACAAATCAAAGTGTTTGTACACTTAACTTCCTTGAACGCAGGTTAATACACACGGGTGATTAAATTGCTACTTTTATGATTAATTAATCATTTCATAAGCAATTCACATTTGTGTATAGTGAAAGATCCATTTAAACATGAAGAAACAATACCAAGCCAATCAGATGACTATCACCTTCTATCATTAGGCTAATTGCTAATAGGAATCAGAGATGCTGTCATGGGATTGTATGTGGCGGCTGTCAGGCTGACTGTTGAGAGGCTCCACACTGAGCTGTTAGGAGCTCCATGCTGCACGCATGGGCTCGCTGCCCAGAATGTACCAAGTCCCCGCCCCCTCCCCGGCGCCATGCCCTATCTAACAAGAGCATGGCCTGTACCACATTCCACCAAAGGATGGAGGAGGAGAGAAACTCACACACAGTAACACACACAAAACACAACAACACGTATCACAAAACTACATACCAAAACACACACACACACACACACCCTTTTCCTCCGACACAGAGGTTTGATACAGTGCAGAGGGAAGTGACTGGCTGATAAAGGGGCCTATTGTGTCCTAGAAAAGAAAAACTGACAGCAGACAGAGATTAACACTCACTCTGATATACGTACAAGCACATAGACACAGACACAAACAAAGCGACTGTTAAAAATGAAATCCTTTTAGCTGTGATACACATGTGATATCAGCTACTGCAGATAAACTGCAACAACCACAACTAATATGTTATTTTTTATTTTTCCATCATATGAGTTTGCAGTTGTGTCTGTCGTTTTCACTTCACACATCTTTATATAACCAGGAATGCCTTATTCGGATTGAAAGTCTTTCAGGGGGGTCTTAGCCAACCAATACAGACAGTAACATTGAGTTGCAGACTAACAACATAACATATACATACATATACAAAATATGTAACAAGATGAGAATTAAACAACAATATGGATAATAAAATCATAAATATAACTGCCGATACGAAAAATAGAAAAAGGAGTGAATCTGTTAGAACTGGAGATTTATATTCTGAAAGTTGAATAAATATCTTGGAGTAATAAGAATAACAGAAATATTGTATTGAGACAACCTAAAGTGGCACCACAAAGACATCTAAAATCATAAAATAAATAAAATTATTGTAATACTATCAAACAATAATTAATGAGACTTTGTGATCATACGTTGCGTGGTAACCTCCACCTAGAAGTTCATGTTTGTGGGTCCTGGTTATCTGTCCTTCTGGTAGTTATCAGCATATGTGTACTTGTATGTATGGTGGAAGCTTGGTTTTCACTCATGGTTTTCAAGATGATGCACTACTCACCTGTGCCCGCTCCACTGCCCCCTCAGCAGTAGGGATCTCTACTATTCCTTCTCTCAGAGTAGCCAGCCTGGTCTCTAGACCTTCCACTTGGCTCGGTACAATCTGGTTGGACTCAAGACTGACCAAAGCTGGAATAAGATGAGGAGGGGGAGATGTGTGGAGAATTGGGGAGAAAAAACAGTGTATGAAGTTAAGGTATCAAAACTTTTGCATCAGGTTTTCAACCACAAGGGGGCAGTGAGCTGGTTTGGGATATCCCCATCTGTGTATGTGTGTTTTCCAAGCTGCAAAAGAATCCCAGATGTTTGACAGTCTGTTTCCCAAAGTAAGTTTAGTTGTGCACATGTCAATCATGCCAGATTCATTTCAAAAATACACGTTGAGAGGCCCCAGCGAGAGGCAAACTGCCTTCAAACAGAAACAAAATGGTTTTCCTTGGCTCTCATCCAAATCTTCACGATCATAAAAGCCCAAGAAGACGGACATGCGCGCACACACACACACACACACCTATGGTCAGGAGCAGACAAGAGCATTCAAGTCTCCCTTTACAGACTTGTTTTTGGCCAAGAGTGCACGTAAATTCCAGAGGTAAAACGGTGACTGATTTTTAGGACTGCTCCAGGTTCAAGTCACATCCTCAAGTAGAGATGGTGCTGGCACAGAGGTATGATCTTACACTTAATCGCTCACGTAAACACTCACGCATCTGTGAGCTTTTGGAGGCCGTATAAGGGCATCATCTATTACTTGTGGCTAGCCAAGGTTTCATATAAAAACTGATGTCAAATTTACACAACCCTGTGGGACTGAGCTCTGCTGATCTTAGCTATCACTCTTTCAGTCTACCTATAAACCTGAAAGCTTTGAGCCAAGAGCAAGGAGAGAAAAATGGGTCTTTGTTTTAAGGTAGGCTTAAATCTCCTGTCCTGAAGGTCTGTGAAATAGGAGGATGCCTCAAGGCTGTCAGCTCCCTTGAATAGCATATGGTACTGTTAATACAGAGAAATCTGCTCAGAGTTTTGGAACAGGTTTCCTCTGCACTGATTAAATTAATTATTCTGATATAGTTCAGCAAAAGTACCTTTGTTAACCTCCTGCTCTCTGCTCTGTAGCCGCTGCAGTGTGGAGGCGTGATGTGCTGATACTAACACCATGTTGTCTTTCAAAGAGGGCATAGCTCCCAGTGACCCCGCCTCTGCAGAAAGCTGCTCCAATCGCAGACTCAAGGCAGTGACCTGGACAAATCGGGACTGAAGAACAACAAGAGGTAGACAAAAGTTTATTAATTTGTATGAAATAAGGAGTTATCATGTGTGTGTTACTTTTGATTGCTCCTCCAAGTGGAGAATTGTTCAAGGATAATTCAGCAGGGAAAATTGTTGTTGTTTCTTTACATCTACACAGAAATTTACATTTTATAAACTTGGCTCAAGATAAGTTTATTCACTTGACTTAGAAATAAGACAGCAACACCTGAATAACTATGTTTGATGAACAGACCTGACAACAGAAAGTTACAGCTTCTATGATGAGTGGTTTTCTTGAACATTACATTAACTTCTGTTTTTAATGATCAATGGTGGGAAACCTGCAACAATTCACAAGTTACTTGATGGAGTCATGCTTTACACTGACAGACTTTCCCTCCCTGCTCGTGAATTTGAGACATGAATTCGTCTCAAATTCTTAACTCCACACTTCAGGAAACACCAGGATAGGTTTAATCCATCTTACTCTGCACACCTTTCACTGACTTCACAAGCATTTGAGGCACCTTGTTACTTATTTTCTATCTCTGTTTTGCCCTCATGGTTGTTTTGATCTATGATGTTTTAAAGTGTTTCATCTCTGCTGTGAAAACCGAAATATTTATGAAATAACTGCAACTTCATGAGCTGAACTGAAGAAGATTGACGAAAGGGTTAGAGGTGAAATTCAGGTCAGGGCGATGACTATTACCTGACATTCTCCACTCAGGCTTCTGAGCTCGGCCTCGTTGCACTTTTCTACGGCCGAAGTTGAGTCCAGCCAACCATCCTGTTCCTCCAAGGCTTGGTCCAGGTCTGCCAGCTCTGCAGACACCGCTCTGACCCGGCTTTGAGTTTGAACTCGCTCACTGGCTGCCTGCAGCTCCCTCGCACAAACATCCCACTCGGTTTGCATCAGGTCTATGTCTGCCCTCACCGGGTCCACACACACTCCCTCTACAGAGAGACACACAGAAGCCAATAGATATAAAGGCTCACATCAAATGCACGAAACAAATAATTAATTAGACTTTAAAAAGATTTTTACATCATTCAGTCTGAATGTGTAACAGCCTGTGTTTCTGGTGGGAGAAAGAGACCCTAGCGAGGGTCAAACGTTGGAAAACAGACAATACAGATGAGAGAAAAGCAGATATGAAGGAATAAAACAAGTTTACATCAATGGAAAGTTTGATGTTTAACAAATCTACTCCAACTTAGCAGTGCTGCTCCACTACCCCTCACTGCCTCCAGAACAGTGTAAACACATAAAAATCGTGAGTGCCTTTTCATTTCAATGAGCAGTTATATGAAGTCAGCAACCCTGCAGGCTGACAGATTTTTACCACTCTGTCCACAAACACACACACACACCCACACAAACACACGTTCCGATTACTGGCATCTAAAACCAAATGACAATAAAAAATGTAGGCTTGTAAATACCCAGAAAATACCAAGCATCTGTGAAGAAGTAGTAAAACCTTACGTGACGAACACAATTTAACAGGGAAATGGAAGATCTCTGTTAGAGCCAGTAGTCGTGAGAAGGAAAGGATATTTATGAGCCACTATCTTAGCACGTTTGACAAAACTTGGATGGATTTGTTTAAAATAAGCATTTGGTTTATTGTGTATAATAATGTCCCACTTCTGTGTCAATGAGCAAGGACAATCTCCTCTGTCCTTCATACCTCTCTCCAGCTGGTCCATCAAGCCCCGTCCCTCCTGGATCACTTGACTAACTGTGGATTCCTTTGTGGTGAGGTCCAACTCCAAACCCTGCAGTGATTGGTTACACATTTAACATTTAAGATTTTCAAAACGTATGCTCTAACTTTAATTTGAAATTGTTCTTAAGCCATATCATTAGCAGGTTTACCTTTAGTTGTTCCTGCAGATCTGGTGTGTCAGGTGTGGTCTCAGGGTGTATGGAGGCCAGCGCCTGAGCGGACGTCTTCCATCTTTTAATCCAGCTCAGGAGGTCAGAAAGCTTATTTTCAAACCTGCAGAACACAGAACACAATGTGTGCATCGGTGTGTGTTTATGTGTCTTTTATTCTTACGCTTTTCTGGCAAGGGAGGTATAGTCTGTCCGTGTGTGTCCCACTTCTTACATTCGTCTAACTTCTGCATCTGTCTCCACCAGTCGTTTCTTAGGGGGAGCAGGTGGGGCCAACTCCTGGTCAGCAATCGAAGCAGACGTGGCTACAGCAACTGTATCCACGACAACCTGCTCTTCCACCTGAGTCATCCCAGCGTCCGCCACAGCTTCCATTACCTTAGCAGTGAGTTAGTGCATCAGTGAGAATGGGACATAATCAACCACACTCACCAAGTCACAACCAAACAAGTTGCGACCAAGGCATTTTCATTTAAAACTACAGATAAAAATATAGTTGTTTGTACCCTACTAGCCTTCATACACATTAACATTGCAGTGTGACATTAAAATTATCCCATACACTTCACTGTCATTTTAAACAGAAATTGCATTTTGCACTCAAAATCAAAGATTTTACATCCAAAACACTGGTTTTTGTAATTTATTATTCATGTCACGTAACCTAACTTAAATTACTGCTTTGGATATAATAGAGAGGCAGGATGATTTTTATGTTATCATTTTCCCCATGTCTTCAATGAACCTCCTTCCCTTTTTGTCCTTCATCGCAAGATCCAGTCATCCGGCTGGTGCAGCAGTCTTTCTTTACAAAGTAGGTTGAGCTATTTTTTGTAAGTAACTATAGTTGAAGTATCTTTTTCAGGGGAGCTTTTTGTACTTTATCTTCTTCCAAGGTGTTCCAAGTACAGTGGTCAGCTGGAAAGGTAAACTTTTAAAAAGGGCTTCCCCAACACTGACCACTGCATGTTTAACTGTAGCACCTGCTGGATTTTTCTGGCTAAGCAGCCATGTGCTTTTTGCCACAGCAACGTCTCAAGACAAAGTTGCATGCAAAGAATGGGCAAAAACACACACACACACACACCTGGAAGGAGCAATCCTCCAGCTTCTGCACCAGGTTGTCCCATCTATGTGCCAGCTCCTCTGTGTCTGCCTCAATCTTGGCTCCCGCCTCGGGGCTCCGCAGTAGCGATATCACATCCTGTCCTGCATCAGACAGCTGGTCGAGAGTCCTCCTCTTCTTTTCCATGTCTTCTTTTAAAATCTAAAGGATTGAATGACAACAAAAAAAAAATCAAAGGCTACACTAAAGATGGAAGCCTCATTAGAAAAGTTCACAAATTAAAGTTAGTTAGATGTTAAAGTATCTGCTGTGACAGCATGCCAACTACAAAGACTTGGCAGACTACTTACTGCTAATCGGCGCACATTAGTATTCATTTCACTTGGGTCCTTAAAGTTGCTGGTCTGTACTTCACTCAAGGCCTCCTCTTTTTCTGCCAACCACTCTCTAAACAAACTCTACAGAAAAAAAGCATAAATTTAAATTACTTAGCAAACAATACAAACAGAGTCTTGATGTGAGCCTCGTTAACATGTGTAAAACGTTTTGAGTTCTGATTTCAGCAACCAGGTCAATACCTAAATTCAAAGTCAGACACATTTCCAACTCAAACAACAGTGTGTTCTGGGTTACATGAGAATTGCAGGATGAAGAACATAAAGTTTTGATGTAAAAGTTTCTGTTAAATTAAAAATAATGGATCTGAGAGACTGAAAGATTCACTGTGAACTGAAGGATTTAAGTTAACTTCACGGAGTGAAGGACTGAGCACTAAACAATGGCATTCACTTGCAAAACTGAGCTGTTTTGAAGATTTAAATGACACTGAGGTTTTTTGGTCATCTCAATATAGCTCAATGGATGAGGAATAGATGAGGAGAAAGTGTTCAAGTGGTCCATTATAATTGATTATTTAATTAGAAGAAGGGAAGGAAGACAGTGCACATGTATGGTCCTGTATGTGTAAGGGGGAGAGCATGCTAAATGTCCTACCTGGTCCGATAGAAGCTGTTGCCACACCATGAAGACTTCCTGCAGCTTGTGCCACCTCTCCTCAGTCCAGCGACACACAGCCGCCCAGCGCTCACCCAAAGACTTGAATGCAGGATAAAGACAAACATTAATACAAACATGGATGATCTCAGAAACAGAATGTAAAGCAGAGTTATTGCATGAACTGGCCACGGATATTAGCTAAACAAATTCACAAAGACTATCAGGCTGACAACTTACTTGTAGTTGGTCCTCCAAGGCAGCGGTGGCACTCTCACCGCTGTTCTCATCTACCACGACGACCATGTGTGTTAGAGAATTGACCTTCACCTGTTCCGCCTCCAGGTCATTCTGAAGCTCCTGAATGGAAACGCAAATAGTGAATTCAGCACGATCACATATTACCCATTAACAGAGCTGGCAGAGGAACTGCTCAGCTTTATGGTGACACCATGGAGAGGAAAGTGCATGAAAAGACAGGATCAAACATGTAACAGAGCGATCACAAGACTTGATGATCAAGATTTTTTTAATATTGTACTTGATCCTGTCCACGGTAAATCAATTACCCGCTCTTCATTGACTAGATTCATTGCGAGATAAAACATTTGAATTTACTTTGTGCTGCTCTATCTGTTCTTTGTAGATCTCCACGTCTTTAGCTGCAGTTTCTGTCTCTATCTTTCTGATTCGCTCCTCTGTCTGCGTCAGCCAATCAGAAAGTTGCTGTAGCTGCTGCTGCTGAAGCTCCATCAGGACTTCATGGAGCCTAGAGAGAGAGAGAGACAGTGAGGTGAGCGTATAGAGGTAGAAAGGACATGAAAGCTATCAGTTTAATAAACCTTAAGGTGAAACTGCCTGTTCAGCTGGTTATTTAACTGCCTCACAGTAGCACAAACACTAGAATGAGCGACTCTCTATTCAGACTCCACGGACAATGAGTCATGGCACATGCAAGCACATATACTTTAAAATCAGGGTCAACAAATGCTCTGGCAGACATCATGAATACGATTTATGAACAACTGTGTTGATATATATATGTGTGTGTGTGTTTGTGTATGTGTGTATGTGTCTAAAGCATCATAAACCTTGATAACACAGATTGAGCATCAGACTTGTTAGGCCTTGGAGGGCTCAAGGCATATCAGGTGTCACCTTCACACAGCTTGTAGCCTTGTGCATTCTTCACAGGAAAAACTCATAAAGATCTGAGGTCAACAGTGACACTGAGAGAAAAATGACCTCCACTGGACAATTTGTGGCTCATGATGTGATGGCACTGCACACTACACTGTTACTAGTTTTAAGCCTTATTTGTCTTTTTAAAAAATTATCATTCCACTAGTTTCCGACATATAAACTAAAATCATCTGATATTTGCCATTCGCAAATAAACAACAGCAAAAGATACTGCAATACCTCTACAGAACTAAACCAGGTGTATATGTATGTGTATCTACCTGGCCTGGCGGTCCATGCTGGCCACTCGGAGGCTCTCCCAGCGGGAGTTGAGGAGGCTCATCTGCTCCCGGATTTCATCTTCTTCCTCCTCTGTCAGGTTGCCCTGGGCAATCAGTTGGTTACCCGCTTGGAGAACATTACCCACACTGCTCTGGTGCGCTGTCAGCTCCATCATAAAGGCCTTTTGGGGGAGGACGGGTAAACACTTATGATAAAAAATGTACTGCAAATCTCTGACTCTGAAACAGTTTCAATTTGAAATGTTGGTCTTCCAGACAAGCTGTAGGCTAGAAACAAAACAGCCCTGGAACAAATTACAGAATAATAAACTTAAAGAAAGA
The DNA here is from genome assembly GCF_020085105.1 of Siniperca chuatsi. Taxonomy (NCBI): domain Eukaryota; kingdom Metazoa; phylum Chordata; class Actinopteri; order Centrarchiformes; family Sinipercidae; genus Siniperca; species Siniperca chuatsi. The sequence continues at coordinate 16,776,239 of NC_058057.1, forward strand.
TAGCCACTATCTCCATACAAATTATGTTCAATAAAGGAGACAGTGTATAGACACAAACCCTTAAATTATCCAGATTAAGTCTAAAATGGCAGCCTAACATTGTTTATATAATCTGAGGCTCCATGCTGGCCCTTGGCACTCTCATACTAACATCTGGATATGTTTCGATCCCTACCCTTAAACTTCATTTGGTACAACACTTAATAATGCCCTGCAGATGCATTGGGCATCACCTCTGCACTCTTGTATTCACGAGTGTTGCTGTAGCAACAGTCAGACTGAAACTTCACAAACTGAAGACCAGACTGTCAAGTAGCCAACTGAGGCCAATTGCAAAACAGAAGAGGAAGGAGAAAATGCTTCAAGGAGAAATACAAGAGCAGCTTTGAAGGAGTTTGGTTGCTTCTTAACTCTTTAGAAGAGCTGGGGGGTTTTTTGCTGGTTCTTGTTATGATCACTATGAAGACCAATGAATTGAGTTATTGTCTGTTTTCCGTGAGCTCTCTGGATGAGTAAGCATTTTTGTCTGCACCTCTGAGCACATTGTTTTTGATGAGGCTTTGCTGGAGAAGCTGGAGTAAGTATGTGAACAACAAGGCCGAAACAAACTGGATTGATTTTTTAGACCTCCTGAAAAGCCTGGCTGTTAAAGAGGCTTTGGTCCTTGTTGCTTTCAGTCTCACTACCAGCTTTCTGCTTTGACCTGGATTCTAGACATTAGACTTCACAGATATTCAGATTTCAGCCAAGAGAATCCTGCCAAAGCCCCTTTGCACACATGCACAGACACAAACCCCAAACTATACCTCCTCAAGCAAGCAAGTAAGCTCTGGGCCAAGGCACCATTGGGTGCTGTGCACCACTGTTCTCAGCAGAATTCCTGGCATTCCCAACATGTACGGAGCATGTATTGTTGGCTGTGGGAGGCCTCTATCTCGAGGACACTATCTTCAGTCTAAACAATGGAGTGACAGTTCTTACACAAAAAACTGGTGTGCATGTCAAACAAATAACATATAAGTATATCATCATTTGTCTTAAAAATTTGGTCTCTTAATGTGATGTCTCATTCTACACTGATGTATACTGTTTATCCATTCAGGAAAAGGCTAACTGAGCATCTAGTTTTGAAGATTTTAGAGAATTATGGACTGTTCATCTACTAACCTTTAAGAAACACCACACAATTCATCATTTTGTCACATTTTTACAGTGTTGGAAATCTCAAGATACATAAACATAAATAAATAAATAACACAGTTGTTTGCACCTCTGTCTACATGTGCGTGCACGTTTACACTTCTGCAAGCCTTAAGCCAACCTGCAGGTCTCCTCCTACCTCATGTGTGTGAAACTGCTCTTTGACTTCTTCCACATCGTCCGATACTTCGTCCTGAATCTGTAGAGCATCTTCGGCAGACAGCAGCCAGGTCAGTACCTCCTCCAGCGTGGTCTGGTAGCTGTCCAGGTCCACTTCCAGCTGGCTGTCCTCCATCTCCCCCTCTGTCTCCGTCAGGGTGCTGGGGGTCTCAGGCCGGGGGCTGCTGCCTGCTTCCTCCATCTGCACATTCTGACAAACATGAGGCAGGGGATAAAGGTACAGGTTGATCAAATTATAGACATGTGTTTACATAAGGGGTTATCATTACTGTATTAATGGTAAAATATTACTAAAAGTAAGTACAGTACTAGGACTAACATTGACAGATAGCATGGAACAGGAGGAATGTAGCCTTTTATTTTTAATGTCATTATACAGTCTATTTTCTTTAAACTGAAAAGAAAACAAGAAAAAGTTTTTGCTTTCCTGATATGTCACATTCACATGGCCACATTAAAACTCAAACACAAAACTGAAAAGCTAAAGCTCTCAGGACAATGATGTCTATGAAACACAGCCATGCCCAAAACCTCCATTTGTCCTTTACTCTGATTTTCATCTGTGCACATCAGTTGGTGAGTTTTAAAATAGAACCAGACATCTAGGAGGGGCCTGTCCCACTCTGGAGCATGCAGAGCGACCTGCCTTGCTCAGTTAAGGAAAAAAACAACAACTGCAGGCTTATTATGGGATGCTGGGAGGTGCCCCTGGCATGCTGGGCAGGTCAATCCTCATTCTAGGAATAGCAGTAAGTTTGAAACACAGAGGTATCCTGGGTAAAGCTTGGCGTACAGTCAGAGAGATGGATGGTGCAGCCTCAAAGAAGAAATAGCTTGAGAATTGCTTTAAGGAGAAGAGGGAAAACATGTTTCAATGTAACACACTTTATGCAATTTAAAACTAAACAACACTCCAGATGTAAGTAGAAAGATAACTTTGTTGTATAATGACAGTAGTCTTGTCACTGCGGTGTCTTTCAACAACTTCTCTGAATACGTTCCTAAAACTAACACCACAAAAGAGGCAGTTAATTTATATTTTCAACACAGTCTCAATTATGAATTTCCTTAAATACAGGGTTATTACAGACTATGTAAACATGTGACGCCCTTTGTAGACAACAGCATTAACAAATTATTCCAAGCTTCCATTTTTCTTAAGGAAATGTAGGAAAAAACTCAAAAGAGCTCAACAAATCTGGCTGGAGCTGAAATAGGACGGGAGAAAAAGTCTTTGCAGCAGCAGCCATGCCAAGTCAAAGATGACAGAAATGCAAATGGGTGAGTAGGGTCTGGTACAGTAACAAGTCAAATGGACCTTTGTTTTCCAGACTGAAATTACACAGCAGTAATGTCTGTGTAGCAAACTCAGGAAAAGGTCACCTGCTGAAAATATTCAATGACCTTTTGGATATTTTGGAGTAAGTCACAAAAATACTGTAAGCCCTTATGTTAGACCAGTGTAGGCTGGCAGAGACAGAGCAACAAGGAGAGAAAGAAAGATATGGGGGGGGGGGGGGGGCAACTGCAGCCTTGGTCTATTTATTGACTTGAATGGCTGTAAAATAGCTGTGGTCTGGCTCAACACTTTATTATCACCAGATGATATACTCAACTCAATCCCTGCATTCATCACTTTTGCTGTTGTGATTTTGAAGCATGTAATGCATCATCATGCATACGCCAGTCAGTGATATTCCAACTTTATAGACAGTTATGCAATAAAATTTAATTAGATCTCAGGCCAAAGTTGTCGTCAATATTGAAAACAATCATTATCTAAATCAACATTAAGAACTCCACAACAATATCATGAACCAATATTATGAATCTAAAACTAAGAGGGGAACCAAACACAGTCATCAAAAACAAAGAGCCTTTATTTTCCCTCCACTCAGTCTCACTACCAGCAGCATTACGCATCACTTCCTATGAGAAGGGGAAGTGTGCCAGGAAAGTAAACCCCTTGTTGGACCAATCAGAGCACTATTTAAAAAGACTTTTCCAGCACTCGTTCCAGGATGTGTGAAGTATGTGCCCATGGGCAATAAAAACTTAAGAGATGGTATTGGGATTTTCTGACTTCTGACTAAAAACCTCTGAAACGAGATGCCCGAGGGATGTATGAGATTGAAAGAAAAGAGCACAGCAGGCTGGGAGGGACTAAACATTTAACAAAACTACTCTAATCAAGTTGAACAAATGACATTTTTGGAGGGATGCAGCTTTTCTAGTTGAAAAGATTGAATCAAGTTGTACAAATAACACACTCTGAAATGCTCACAGATGTTAAACATTGAACACTATCAGTATGTGCAAGTCACCTGACCCTAACCCACCAGCACACAAACATCTTTAATGCTCAAATAACCTTCCCTGTCAACGCACACACTCCCAATCTCACCAATTTATTCCCTCATTTCCTTCCATCCCTTTACAGCTCTGTTTCCAGCAGCATGCAGCTCGTTCTGTTGGCTAATGTCAGAAGAGTGAGTCATGGCTCTCCTCCCTATTTGCCTGCGCCTGCTGTGCTTTTCATGAGCATTGCTGGAGAGATTGAAGGAGATGGCTTTTTCAGAGTAGGAGTGACTCATTCTAGCTGGCAACTTACAAAGAGACACTTCACAATATTCCTTATACTTGCACATAACAGAGTCTGTGGCCTTCAAACTGAATGTTATCAGAAACACAACACAGCAGCAAAGGTCGAAGCAGTTATGGGTTTAAATTTTTTGCAACTCCAGCTTTTCAGTTGTTGAAGCTGAAGTTCAGGAGCTGAACTGTCATCTCTCCACTCATAGAAAATTAGAAAGAGATAATGGTTTGTCTACACCGGCACAGTGTACACTACTGAAATAACTGAACCATGGGGAATGAGGAGGTTGTTTGTTTTTTTTAAGGGGTGTATCAGTACACATATTTATCATGAACAGTTCGGTGTAGGACATTCACTTAGTTTATTTCAATTCGGTATGCTCTATGAACAAAATAGTTACAGAACACACAATTAAAAAATAACTTCCCATATCATTTAGATCCCCTGTTCGGGTGAATTCCTGTTAAACTATAGCAAAATGGCTAAAACTGACTGAGGTGAAGTCCTTCTTCTCTGCAGATTCAAAACAGGCCAAATGCTATAATAGTTTTTATCTCTGCAGATATGACACGATACTCAGAAAACACAAAATGCATTAGTTAGTTATAATCTTCTTCATATGCTCATATGAGTGCAAGGTTCTATAACTATGTCAAAGAAATGCTGTAATATTGCCTTTTTTTCTTTCAGATTGCTTGGTGACCAATGCACACAATGTTTTTGTGCCTTAACTCTTACAGTACAAATTATGGCTAATGGCCAAGTGTTTAGATGTTCTAAATTAATGGAATGAAATTCTGTCTTGTGTTTTTCTCATTGTGCCAAAAACATACTGAAGCGTGACCTAGGTTTGGAATTGCATCTGGTTCCAAATTTTATTAGAACCAGCTATTTGTTAAGAAACAAGCTTTTTGATTCTAGTTATAAATTCCTGCAGTTTGGACTTACCGTGCTTCTGTCTACATTGCTGGTTACCAGCTGTGGATTTTTAAAGTTTGCACATAAAAGAGCACCTTGGATTCCTTGAAAAACAGATGTAGCCATAGACTCCAGTGAGCATCTTTTGTGTTAGCAGTATAAAAGGTTGTGAGAATAGTACAGTGACTCTCCCCTTAGTCTAAACCCACGTGTCCTTCCCACTTTGCCCCAATATCATAATTCAGAAAAGCCTGAGCTGTTAGTGTCTGCCTGCTTGTCTCGTGCCCTCCTGTATCATATCGCATGAAGTACAAACTGTAACCTACTGTGTTGTACATTTTACCTGAGCACTGAGGCCTGGACCTGAGTCCTCAGACTCCACTTTGTATTTGCGTGGCAGGGTCTCCACTTCTCTGATAGCCTCCATGCTCACGTCTCTGGGCAGCACAGCGAACAGTGATGTTACGTACATGATGATGGACTTCTTATCTGGTAACTGCACTGCCACATCTGACAGAGAAGGGGGGCAAGACGGTGGGAGGGAGGTGGATGCAGGGCAGAAAGATCAAAGATACAAATTAAGCATGAGAAGCAGGAGGGAGAGAGTGGAGGTGAAAATTGCATGAGGAGAAAAGCAGCATGGAAGATGGAGTGAGATAGTAGTTAAGGGTGACAGGAGGAGATTAGATGGGAAGGAAGGTGAGAGGGGAGAGGAAAAGGCAGGTTAAAGCAAATTGTACTGATTACAAATGGCTTTGACACAGGTCAGGTGTGACTGCCCCTCGGTCATGACATAATAAAAAGTGTCTGAATATAGATAGCTGAACAACATGCACACTGAGCATCTACAGGTGCTACATTAAAAACTAGAAAAACATTCTAAGCAAACACAGCTTCTTACAAATCTTCATCCAAAGACAACACCAAGGTATTTGCTCCACCGTGAGTTTATCCAACTGGCAGGACATGAAGGGAGGCTTTGTGAACATTGACTATGTTTAATATGTTGGTATTTTGGACAGTAAAATGTATCTCATATCCAACTTTTATTTTTCGGACTACTATAAAAGGAAGTTGATAGGTGCCTTTTCTTTAGTTCTTTTTGCCCATATAAATACAGTTGAACTATGTGTACAATGTGGGAAAGTGTTTAAAAAAATGCCAGTACCTTCGGGATCCAGTAGCCTCTCAATAGCCAGCTGGTCTTTGGCTACAGTGAAGGCATGCTCCAGTCTCTCCACAGGGCTCAGTTTGACCACCTGATCCCAGCTGAATGCATTCGGCCTGAAGACAGACAGATGTGGCAATGAGAGCGGCAACATGGAGACAGTAACATTCAGGATTTACAGTATTAAGGTTACAGTCTCAGATAATTCAGAATCCACATATAGCTGCATAAATGTACGCATTTCTCAAAGCGCTGGTGCGATTGGAGTGAAGGTGAATCTGAAACACTGATAAACTTTTTACCTTATTGGTTTTTAAGAACACAGCTTCTGTTTGAAATACACTTGTGTAAAAATTGTGTTCTGTACATACTAACAATATGATAATTCAGAGCGTGGAGGTTTCTAGATTAATTTTTTGGACAAAATGTGGCCTCCGTACAGAAAAGACTCTTCCCTTAGTGGTGCAGGGGAGACTTGTATTGAGGCCAGTTGGGTGCGGAATGTGTGTGTTCAGTTATCCACCTAAATCCTGGCCCAGGTTTAAACCAACACTGGCCTTTCTCACAGCTCACAGGCCTGTGTGTGTGAGTGTGTGTGCATGTCACTAGTAAGGACAAGAGGTTACAGAAAGGAGGAGGGGGGGAACACCCCTGATGTTTCTCTTGCTCTCTTTCTTTCACACACAACAGCTTACACACACACACACACACACACACACACCAAGCGTGTGCAAACAGTGACGTGGCAGGCGTAAACAGAGCAAGTGAGGCAGTGTACACACACACCCGGCAGGCGCTGACCTTCCACCACTTACACAGCCTGGGTATCCTCATAATCTCTCCCTCTCACACACACACACACACACACACACACACACACACACACACACAGAAAGGTTCATACACATCTGCCATTTCTAAATTCCAGGCCTTGGTTTCTTGACAGCTTTTGAAGGTCTTGGTCTGTGCTCAGTATGAGTTACATTCAGAGTCAAAGGGCATATGTCAAATATGCAATGTCAACTTAAAGCAGAAAATTAGTCTCACAGCAACAAATACCACAACATGGCACACAAGGTTTTCAAGTATGAAAAACATACTCACAAAAATTGGTATGCAACAACTCAACACAATTCAAACTAAATGTACCGAAATACAAAACTCAGATCACTGCCGTAAAAATGTTTGTTACCATGATCACATTTTGTGCTCCAGCAACCCCAGAGTCTATGTTCCCCCCTTACCTGAAGTGGTGTAGGATGCTGTTGAGAGCTAGGCCGTCAGCCCAGCTGGTGGTGAAGTTCAGCACATTGACTTCTGGGTATGAGCGGGTGCATTGGCGTACCCAACTCAGTAAGATCTTCTCACTATTGGTCTGCTGCAGGTTGGACATGATATCCTTCATGATGTCTTTCACCTACATGAACATAGAAAAACACACATTAATATAAATAAACAACAGCAAAAACGTGCAATTTTAATTCTATTTCTTCACATAGTTGTTCATAAACTTAAGCTGTTTTATTCTGGTTGCATATGGTTTTTGTTGATATGAAAAGTGATAATCATAACTATCCTCTTATTATCACGGGGGCATGGCAGAAAAGAGCATCAGCCATGGGTCATATTTTTTCCATCAACATCAGGTTGCTAAGAAAGATCCAAACATTTTGTGTTTCTGCACACTTAAAACTGGTTAAAAATCAGGTATTTCAAAATGGCTGTTTCGAATTTCAGCAGGTCAAACTTACACAAAGCAGTGTATGATCAACATGTTTACATGCATGAACGCATACTGATTTTCCATCATCTGTATTTTTGATCCCTCTGGAACATCAGTGAATAGTGAGTTCACAGTCAGAGCAAACATTAATGTTTCTGTGTGTGTGTGTGTGTGCAGGATGTGGGTGGAAAGAAACGAACAGTGCATGTATGTGAATATGTGTGCTCACCTGCCAGTGAAGGATTATACTCCAGATGAGGCCCAAGGTCAGTTTGTGGTTCCCATCTACAATATCTGTTCCTCCTATGTTTACCAGATCAACCTGAAAGAGATGACAAACAATGAGACAGAGGCTAGTTTCAAACAAATAATTAATAATACAAGAAATTGTACAAAGTTGTGCATTAGCCGTAAAGTAGAAATTATTCCTGTTTTAAGTGGATTAATTGGAAAGCCAACCCAGTTGCATTCAATATAAAATCTTCTCAGTGAAAATCTCCTTTGTTTGCTGTAATCATAAAATCCTTTCAAAATTAAGCTGGTAATAATTGATGTTCCAACACTTAGCACACTTAAAGTAACAACTCTGATCACAAAGTAACATCTGAGTTTCTTTATGCAGTAGAGTAAATAAAATCCACACAGCTGAATACTTCTGAATGCATTTTCGCTGCACAGTGGATTATACCACCCTCATTACACCCCTCGAATGCTACCATGAAGTGTGTCTGCAGTCTTGTCAGACATCATATGAGGTGAGGCCAAGTGCGGACTGATTACATATAAATATTTTGGAGAGGATCAAGGCACAGAGTGGAACATGAGATGAAGTGTCTGGTCAAACATAAAGATAAAAACTGACCTCTGACCCATCTCAAGTCCCAATTAGCTCCATCCTGCCAGACCATCACTTTTCTCTCTCTTTCTTTCTTTCTGGCCCTCTGTCTCTCACACACAGAAGCTCACATATACAGTACATCATACGTCTGCATCTGTGTGCATGTTTCCAACCCCAACTTCTAAACTAGGACATACCACCATGCAAACTCAATTTTTTTTTAAAAGCTTTTGAAACAACAAGAATCATCCAGCAGCGCTCCCTCAGCAAGAGGGAATAAATTATACAGCAATAACACAAATTCTCTAAATGCAAAAGGGTCTGGGTCGGCATCATTGCAGACAACGATTATGATGATTGTTATTGTAGCATGATCAACCCCAATTCTGGTGAACATTTTGGATCTTTAGTAACAAAAGGAAGTAGACTTTTCTGAAAGCTGGCTTCTAAGTCATAAACCAGGTCTGTCCAGAAAACTGATCAGCCTTCCCCAGTAACTTCCTCTGTCCCATGACCTTTGCCGGACTCAGGTCAAAACTTAAAGACGAAAGGAATAAAGAAAATGCCTTTGCCATGCAGAATCAAACTTATTAATCAATGTGTTACATTAAGTAACAATATAAGAAGAGTGTGGAACTTAATGTTGTCGTACTGATGTCACAAAAAGCAATAGACCCTGTCAACAAGAACTGTTCTTTATGTAAAGAAATTAATATGATGTCATACAAATTATGGATCACCATTTTCTGTATTAACGAAACTATTCTTTCAAGACATCCATAATAATTTGGGACAGCATGTGTGATAATTTGGGATACAGTTTCAGTAGTGTAAGTCCTCGCTTGCCACTCTAATGATATATTGCCAAGAATATTTTCAACTAATCTCTTGCAGATGTTGTAACATATATTAGGCCTACCATGTATGACATTTAATTAACACTGTCTGTTATTCATCCCATTTTTTTCATAAAGTGTGTGGTGCCTTCCAACAACTGATAAGACAAAGCTTTAATATGGGAGAATTAAACTTAAAACTTTATTAATCCATCAGAAAGAATTATGATAAGATATGGTGGGAGTGGAGTGAAGTTTCACGCCTTGAACACAAACAACCCCACCCCCTCTTACAGAAGACTTTAGACAAGAGGAAACTTCTTGTCCTCAGCACTCTATTCTTACATCTCTTCTCCACTGCTCTCCAAGACTGCAGATCAACAGTGGATCTCTGACAACGCCAACAGGCCTCAACTGACCCCGTGGGACCAAAGGCACACAGAACATGTTGGAAAAATGCAGATATCTAACAATTCTGAGGAAGCCTGCTAAAAGGAGGCTGTGCCAAGAAGAAACCCTGGGCCTTATGCACCAGTCATGTGGTGCAGAGAAGCAGAAATAAAGAGAGATCGAGAGACGGAGCGAAAGAGACTTAAAGACTTAACTTTAAAAGGAAGAAACTCTATTAGCGAAGTTAAATTGCTGATACCAGATTAAAGAAGTCGCTACATCCAGTTGCAGCACCGGAGTCCTAACGAGGACCGTAACGAACTTTAACTCAGCCAAAAGCTGGCGGACGCTCACAACCAAACTTCATCAGCCTGCTTATGGAAGAAGAGATCCAACTCAGGCCAGAGTCGCCCCATTGGACCGACAGCGCAACATGAAACATGGAACTCGGGGGAGTTTCATCCGGAAGCGATCGCCACCGAGAGCCCCAGAGAAATGGCACTGGTTCTCTTCTCCTCTTCCATTCAGGGCAACGCCTGCCCTGCTCAGGCAAACTCAGGTGAAATAACAGATACTTTTCTGTGACATTGGGGTTTGTTGCTTTAGCTTAATAAGAACAATTAGGAAATGTAGATAAAAATTAGGATCTCCCATCAACATTAGGTATGATAGCTAAATTACTTCAGGTGATTAATAATGTGATTAATAATTCCTAATAATAATCTCCCTTGACTTTCCAAAACTTCTCAGTTGCTGAACAGTGCCTAGTTTATTTCACTGGTAATTATTAAAGTTTGTCCACTTAGTAGTTTCCTGCCTACACAAGCTAATACTGCTTGCCAAGTTAACCATTTACTGCACCATCTGGTGTCAAACAGTCATTCATTTCATCCATTTATTAATTATTCATCGCTATGTTCATATCATTCATTCATGGTTGCTTTTATCTGTTCATTTGTGTGTCTAGTAGTATAGTTGTTTGTGTAGTCTAGCAGTTATTGTCCTGTGTGAGTAGTTAGCTAAATAAACATTTATAAAATGTTGGTTGTTGTGTGTTTGTGTGTATGAAATATTCCGGTCACTGTTCCAAGAGAGGAACTCTGTAGCAACTTCTGATTGAGACTAAATTGATTATTAATTAATTAATTAATTAATATAAATGACTATCAAGATTTTCTTCTGGTACATGAGTGGTGCCCTGGAAAAATTAATTTAACGCAAGTTAGATTCTGTTATTTAATATGAACACTGATTTCATTCTGATAGCCGGAAGTGAGTGTAAATCTGCTCCTTCCTCTTACCAAATTTAAGCTCATTCAATTGGATCAGTTTAATGCATTTAAACCTTTAATCTGCTACATCATGCACATTTGACCACCTAAGCCAAGTTGGAGCCAAAAACTCAACTTGCTTTCTGCACTTCAATATTGTAAGTGTGTATGTAAATGTGCACAGTAAAGTCAAATCTTTCCATGGCTAGAACATGACATCAAAGTCAAGTACATTTCAAAGATAAATGTTGTTTCTATACTTTCATTAGAAACATCAACAACAAGTATGAAGTATTTATGATATCTATTTATTTTCAAAAACTTCTAAGGCCTTATTTCATTATCTCCAGTCAGCAGGCTTGTGGGAACTCTGGCCTTCACTACCAGCTGACAAGTCTCTGGCTCTTGCAGGAGCGAAATCAGCAGGGGTTGCATGCAAACTCCAGCCTCTTCTGCTTCCCATGAGCATGCCCTGCCCATTATCTCCCACTCAAGGAATTAAGACCAACTTTTGTATACAGAGAGGAGAAGGGATGAGGGACCGAAGGAGGCAGACAGACAAAGAAAAATAAGGAGCACAGTGTAGATAAAATGACACAATTGGATAAAAGGCCACAGGAGAACATGTGGTCTTGAATAGTTACAGGAAGTGTTACTGGTTTGAATCAAGCAAGTGCCACCTTGGCTGGAAATGTACACATGTCTGGTAGTGTAAGACCATGTCAAATGTAACATGGCCAAAGAGTTTGTGGGTTTTTACTTTGACAAAACACAACAGCAGCTAATTTTACTATTCGTTATGGTTCCCTCTTTCTGACTGTTCCTATGCTGTACTGTGTGGCTAAAATTAAACCCTGCAGACTCTTTGGCCTTAATGGCATCTGGTTAAGTGATTTGGCTAAAAGCATTCACCAAACATGGGCTGATGGGACAACAGCACCAACAACAGCAGAAAACACCAGGTACTCACATTATTTTGATGCAAGACTTGAAGTACTTTGTTGACATTGTTGAGAGCGTGCACTCTGGTGGAGCCTCTCTCTTTGGTCTGAGGAACAGGAAACACGGCACAAATCAGGTGACAGTATGTTCACTAGCCAATCATATTGTAAGGCTGCAGGGATCTAAACATGATGTAAATCAATATTTTGTTCACTTTGACAGTTCATAAAAGCATCTCAGATAAATATCTGTTCATATACAAGCATTCACACTAACAACAGTAAAAATAACTTAGTCCCAGGTCAAACTAGGGAGTAAAATGTACAGTGTGAGGCATTGCTACACCAATAAAGGGTATGCCATCACTCAGCAGAGTGTTTCTCACCATACATTCATCACACCCATTACCCTATCAGCAATGTCCACAAGCCCAATAGCAGAATGAATAGCTACCAACTGCAAATCCTTTTTAAGTCTTCCCATACCTCAACCACTCATTAGCACCCAATTACAGAATTAGTATTCTGATATCAGAGAGTGTGCATGTGTGTGTGTGTGTATGTACGTGTGTGCCTGCATGTATGGCATAGAGACAGCTGGCAGCTGCAGGTGCTAGAAAGCAGATATGCTGTTGAAGGGGTGCCAGCAAGGTGACACTGATAAAAAAGGAATACCCGAAAAAGCAAAAATGTGTGCTTGTAAGCACATGGTAAGTCACTGAAGCCATATATACATTGGGATGGACTTGAAAAAAATGCATATTTATAACATGTTTTATCTTTTTCTTTACCAACTCTTTTTTGAGAGGGAAAAAACAGAATGTCTTGCTGAAAATAATATACAATAACATACCTGCAGAAAATACCAAAATGCCGGAATTGGCTAAAGTTCAAATAATATAAGAGCATCTATTCATCTACAATTGATGAAATGGGAGATCTAATGTGTTTGCAAAACATATGTTCTTAATTTAGGTCTTTCTATTCCAGGATCCAAAAGACATCTGCTGTCCCCAGTGTGGCTCTAATGTTTACGTTAGATTTAACGTTTGAGTTTACATGAGGTGATGCATGTGCTTGTACTAGCTTGAGTGGATGCAGCAGTCACGTCTCAGCAACAAAAACTCTACACTCCACTCTACACAATTTCATTGCATGCATTGCCAAAAAAACTCAAACATTTTAGTGGTGTTACCGCACTTGCTTGAAATTAGTGTTTTAAAAACGTTGCCCTCGTTGTCCAACTTGATAAAATGCACTCACACAACAAACATGTTATTTTCATGCCACAGCTTAAGTTGCAAATGAAGTCAAACTTTGGCAAGAGTGTATCGGTAAAGATTAAGTATTGATAAGATAAACTAATAGTAGTGAAGCTAAACAAATCTCAGGAATTTTAGGGTCAGGTGACTAATTTCTTAATAATTTGTTAGTTATCATGTGATAAAAGGTCTGCAAACCTTAACACACACGTACACAAACTCACCAGGACAGTGCCAGTGAGACCCTCCAGCAGGTCCAGCAGCTTCCTCCCATCCCTCAGGTCAGAGAACATATCCTTGATGGGCGTCTTCCCTGTCTGATTAGACAAAACAGCACAACTGGTAGGTTTTGTCTAAAATTTGTAGTCTACACCAAGAATGAGAGCTGCAGAATGTGGCTGCAGCCCAGAAACAATAATCCAGATGTTGTCACAGCAAGCAATCAACAAACAAGCCAATCAACTAACACACTCAGATATTTGTATTTCTGGGTTAAGATATTAAGCTGAATCAACTATGTAATCAACTCAGGAAATGTGGATATTTACAGAGACTGTCAGATTGTCACTTTATATGTCAAAGTGAACTTAAATCCCTTGAGAAGGCATAAAATGTACATGTTGCTTAATAAAAAGGACTGAAATGGGACGTTCAACAACCCAATGCAGGTCTTTGTAGCCATGGACATTCAACAATTTGAAACCATCAAAAGCCCAGAGAAGAGAAGGTTGAGAGTGAAACTAAGAGCATTTAAGAGCTTCAGAGATTATGTTGGCCTGTCTGAGTGCAAATATTTCAACAAGACCAGTTAGCAAAATCAACTAAACATATTTAACACAATTCTGTGAAGGGTGTGTTTATGAGACTAATGCGATATAAAAACAGGACCACACACAGAAAGCCATTAGTGCTCTGACAGATATTGTTGCTGGGTAGAGTAATGGACTAAGACATGCATTAAAACTAAATAATGTGTTTAGTTCATTGGTCTGAACATTTGCAATTATGTTTTGTAATTTGTTTTATCAAATTAAGATGAGATGTGGCAATTTCTTGCCATCTGCAGTAAGTGCACCAACATTTATACAATGACAGGTATACATTTCAACAGTTAAGCCTACTCCTCTGCTAGCAGCAAAGCTAGCCTGCTGCAGGCCTGTCACCCTCTTCAATGTGAGACAAGAAGTTTTCACACAAAAATCAAAGTCTCCAGTGACAGCTTTTTCATCAGAAACACTAGACTAATCATCTTAGGACAGTGTTAACCTTCATTTAGTCCCATCACTTCAGTCATTCTTTAAAATCTTCCATTTCAACATCAGGCAGATGATGCTTTAGTTAAAAATCATTAACTCAGCTTCTTGAGCTTTCCGAATACTTTTGCATTTTCTAGTGTGTTTTAACTAGTGCAGTAAAAGTTTGGCATTTATTTGAACTAGTCTACAATCTTTCACATTACCTTGGAGAACTGTGCATTTATCCATTTGGTGAATGTTTTCTTCTGTACTGCATCATGTTCATCTGTGGAACAGAAAGAAGAGGGGTTGTTAGAAAAGTGAACATGGGTTATCAAAAATTGGACATCGGCAGTAGGTACAGTCAGTCTTGTGATGACAGCAAAGAACACTGTTAACACTCAAAGTCCATTACCAATGGTTTATTTCAGGAACCAACTGGCCAGACTGACTCTCTCACTGACATGCTGGTAAATGGTAATCATAGCTGGAGGCGTCACGGCTTAAAAGCATCATGATCAATGTGGCTGGAACATCAGAAAATTACAGGAACAAAATGTAGGCAAGAGGGGTATTTGGATAATGTGTACAAAATGTCAAAAGGTGTGCCATGTCGAGCAAAGAAAACACACCTTATTGTCCAAAAAAAGCCCATTTGCATGTGTGTGCACGCCCTTACCCATATATAATGTTCCCCTGGTTTCTGAATACAATTGTACAAATATTTCACATTCTCTTCCCGCTTGACTCCCTCCCTCCCCGCTCCTTCTTTATTCTCTCCAACATGGCTCTCTAATAAGGCCTCATTGTGTGTCAGGCAGAGGGTCAGCTGCTTTGATGTGCCTGGCTGATGGCTGGCTCCTGTAATGGATCAGAGTAAGTAGCTCATATAAAGCCTTGGACTTGACTTAGATCATTTTTTTTCTACTTTGTCCCACATTTAAAAGAATATGGAGGAAAACAATCCACTCTCTTTACAATTTATTTTAGCTTGTGACATATGAGAGAAAATTGGACAATTCTTCTTCCATATTAAGATGAATGTTTTAAAAATCATAACTGAAGATTAGATTTGGTAGCACAAACTGTATGAATAGAAAACCTTCATAAAAGGAGGCCACTGCAGACGTTCTGTTTTGTTTTTTTTACTGTTCAGACAAAAGAAGCAATTTCAAGTCATAACTCTGGACTAGGAACACACCAATCTGATCCATATTGGCCAGATGTGACTGAGACACATAAAATACTTTTATATTTTCTGTTGAGCTCCATTAATTTGCTCCGGCGGGCTAATTTTGATGTGCTAAGCTACTGCTGTTACTCTTTACTTAGTGCAGGTGCTTCACAATAAATACGTTTTAATGTGAAAGCAGTGGTAGTTATGTGTTGCAGCCTTTTGTTAACTTACAAAGGAATGATCCCAGTGACATCCATGCAGCAAGAAAGCATTATTCAGATTTTAAATTTGAAAAAAGGGAGCACTGATATCAGATTGGTATTTGTATTAACTGCTTCCCTGAGTTTAGGTATTGGAATCAGTACTGGGAAAGAAAAAGTCAAACCAGTGCATCCGTACTGTGGACTCTGGTGATTACAAATTCCCATCACAACTGACTGAAAACAATAACAAAAAATAAATTGTGAAATTGTGAAAATAATCATTATTTCCAGTCAAATAAAACAGGGCCGGTCTTTAGAGGCCTTGGAAAGAATTCATCTTGCACATAAGGAGACGCAGTCATATAATCAAACAATCACAGGATGTAGAGTGGTAGATCATTAAACTCCAGACCAGTACATCAAATCATTGCAGACATACATAAGACATTCCCAAACAAAGCTCAGCAGTAGTATGAACTTCCACAGCCAAATACAGAACAACTGCATCACCAATAGAATTGAGGGAATAGGTGGTGTTATCTGTGATTGTATCAGAGAACCTAGGCTACACCTCTGATACATCAGTACTTCAGTAAAGTGATGTGAGGAGCCTGCCATGTTCTGCAAGTTTCTTTCTTTCTCATGTGCCTTTCCTGTACTGTAGCCTCCTAAATAACCAGTTCATTAAGTTGTCAGTCTGTCTCAGAATTGTACACCTGAGCGAATGTGTCAAAAAAAGAAATGCATTCACATCTGCTTCCAAGCACCGTGACTGAAGTCTACTAGCCGCTGTGTAAAGCACCATGAACTGAACAAAAGGTCAAAGGTTATGATCACCAGCCCCAGCAGTCGTCACTTCTTTGTTTGGGGTGTGTGTGTGTGTGTGTGTGTGTGTGTGTGTGTGTGTGTGTGTGTGTGTGTGTGTGTGTGTGTGCGCGCGCGTGCGCAGCCAATGGCTGGGTGAGAAGGGGCATAAAAACAAGAATGTACTGCAAGGGGAGGCCAAAGGTGGGGGTGAGATAGGTGAAGAGGTGAGAGGATGAGAAATTTGGTGGTGGAAGAGAGGGATTCTTTTGGGACTTTTTCCTTATCCAAATGGAGGCTCTAAGTCTAGAGGCTGTTGTATGCTATACAGATTGTAAAGCCCTTTGAGGGAAAGTTGTGAATTTGTGCTGTACAAAAAAAAGGCCTTTACTTGAAAGAATTGGGAAGAAGACAAGACATGGTTTTCCATTTTATCTTGAAATTCCATACTTTGGGTTAATTCATAAACTGACTTTGAAAAAGTTTCAGTTGTGAAACATGTTGGATGCAGCAAAGTAGCTTAGACTGCTGTGAAGTATTCTTATTATCCAGTGTCACAGTATTCATATATATGTATAAATGTGTGGCAATGTGTGTTTTCTAGTTTCTGTGTGCCATTCACAGTAGGAAATAGGCAAATGTAATTTCTGTCTCATCTAAATGCTCCAGAAATGTCAAAAGGACCAGAGGAGAAGAAGACTGGGGCTGAGAAAACAAGTATGGAGGGTTAGGCTAGTTGCCTAGACTGGTATACACTTGCACTGTGTCGTTGCCTTTAAAGTGCTTTGAACCGTAACACTGTTAAAGGCCCTCCTGAGAGTATTTTTCCACATAAATCTTAGGCAGCAACAATAGTACCTAAAGGATTTTTTCTTAAGAGGTGAAAAAGACAAAGAGGTGATGGCTGAGGGAGGTGATGAATGATGTAGATGATGGAGAATAGCATGATTGACAAAGGGCAGGTCCCACAACAAGGGGGCTCAATAATTGATGGCAATCAATCCCAGTAGATAACTTACAGGTGGAATGGTTAAACATGTCCTAACAGACAAAGAGAGAGGAAGAAAGAAAGACAGGCAGACCGTAAGACAAAAAAACAACAAAAATTGGAAAATAACAAGGTGAGAGGGCCAGAAAGACCTAGAGAGCCAGCCAGAGGAAGAGAAAAATGCTGGCAAGAACATTTAAAAAACAACTCACGAGGAGCAGCAGAGGTATAGTACAGGTATGCTTTTAACACAATATCAATTTTCCTTTTATAAAAAGCCCTACATGGAGGCCTCCTGTCCTTACAGCCTTATCGGCACCCTGTGTAGGGCCTCTGAGGTCCCTGAGGAGAGGGTCCCTGTGGGCACAGGTCTCCTGGGCTCTCCACGTTTCCACCTTGACAGGACAATACGCTTGATTCATACATGCTGCTCCCCCTCAATCTGTCTGCTGCTCCTACTCACCACAGCACAGGAATGTCTTACTACTGGACAGATCAAAGCAGCAGCAGGGCTCTGTGCGCAAGTATGTTCAAGAGTGTGTGTGTGTGTGTGTGTGTGACAGAGAGCATAGACAGAAAAAACACCCGTACCAAGGGGAGTCTGTATATACAACATTAATACACCATTACACATGTCCACTTATGTCACTTTGCGTATGACTATTTACAGCTGCCCACACAAGTACTTCAGCCATGGATGTAATACATACCACTTATATGCTGACATTTATATGATAGGGGAAACGAAACACACACACACACACACACACACACTTTTGCAGTTAGTTGTACACAAACTGTCAAATCAGCTGTGACCGTAAATTTATGTCTGTGTGACTGGCAAGTGGTATGTGTGCTTGTGCTGTTCACCTGAGCGTTAAAACTTCAAGTTAAGACACAAACAACATTAATTTAGTGTCCAATACCTGTAAGTAAAGGTCTAATTAGTCAAATTAGTTATGCTGGGACTGTGAAATACCCATTATTAGAGTCAATATTAATTTCAAAACTACACTAGATGAGATTTTTAAGCAATTACAGACCGATCATATGATCTGGAAGTGACGCTGACCATTTAGCTGGAAAACGTCTTGTGTCAGGCGTGCACAAAAAAGGAGAAATAAACGGTTTCCTACAACTTGACACTACTCTGCACAGTGAGCTTTGTCATTCTGGTCCCTTTGCTATAAAGATTATTCTGCTGTGTACACTGATTTCACATGATACAATTCCTGGATGTTTATCTTATAATATAAATCTCTGCTGCTGCTAATTGAGGCCTGTCAACATGTCATATAGGCCTGGCGTACATATAAACCAAAAGGTATCAAATGTTAAAAAGTAAAATGTTTGCCTGGTCTTATTCAAGCCAACTGGCAACAGTCTAGTAAAGCTTGTACTGGAAAACAGTCTTTATGGGTCACTTGGTCATATGATAAATATATCCTATCTGCCCAGTGAGTAGAAATGAACAAACTGTACTAGCACAGTGAAGCAAGAGGCACATTTGTTTGCAGAACAAATAATCAACTCCTGTCAAATAATCAGTCATCGTATTTCACATAACTGAGCCACACACTTTCACACACATTAGTGCAAGCAAAGGGATATCACAGATACACACTCAGACAGTGCAGAATCATGTACAGTGAATGTGCTTAGAAACAAAGGTTTCTCTTCCTCAACAGCCAAACAGGAAGTAGTGATTACATCAGGAAGAGTAATCCCACTGTTGTCTTCTCACAGCTCACGGAGCACACACATGCTCTCAATATATTGTTATACACACACATGCACCCTCACACCACAGCATGAAGACTACAGTGTTGTGTTTCAAGTTATGTGCAGGGTTCCCTTCCTAACAAAAAGACAAATTCTCTTACTGTTTGTAGAGCTTTCTATTAACATGAGGGCTTCAGTCAAAAAGTTGTATGAATTCAAAAACAGCCAAGGCAAGAAATTCTGCAAAACCAAAAAAATAAAGAATTTGTATACAAATTTACTTTTCTATATGACCGTGATCTATCAAATTGCCAGGCTGCTCTCAATTTCCTTGACCCAGTGTTGACCAACATTACGTACTCAAGCAAAATTAACCACAACCAAACCTCAAAACATGACATAATGGGGCAAGAAAAAAATTCACAGAAACACACATGTTCCTCAAAGCAGCCAGCTGGGAACACAGAGCAGACACATAAAATATACAGCCCCGGTCTATTAGTAGATCCCTCCCTCTCACAGGTGGAGAGAGCCTAGGATCACACAGCAGGGAGAAGGGGGAAACGGTGGGAGGCACTGAGGTGAAAATCAAACAAACCATCAGGGTTTCCACGGCAGCATCACACAGTAAACAAGATGGCTCAGAGCTTAGACAAATAGTTGTATTTACAAAGTTTAGCCACACCAGTGAGCAGCAATTACCTTAGCCAAGTTATACTTAACAGCTAAAATGTCATTGTTTCAGTAAAGCTTTAAAATGCATGTGTGGCCAGTGAATGAACACAGTTAACTTAGTAGCCGTAGCAGTACATTTAGCCTCAGTATTGGCTGTTTAATAGGCAGACAATCAACTGGGATGTTTGTTTGAAAGCTGTCAAGGTTCAAAGTCACTGTACCAAAAGTTTTTGTGTGAAAGTAGATGCAAAGTGCATGCTATACTTGGGTCAATGGTGATGAAAAATGAAGGAAAGCTCATGTCTTGGCTATGAAACAACTCTCAAGTAGAGGCTCTCACAGAGGCTGCACTCATAAAAAAGCTTCCCAGGGTGAACTTCACCTTGATGGGAGTCTGGAAGGTGGCTCAGCTGTTGGCTGTCTTGTCTTTCAGCACAGCACCACCCACAGCCTATTGGAGGGCACTAACCCTTACACAGGACACACACACGGTGCTACAACAATCACACCACCGTCGGTGAGCATCTGTAGCCCTAATTTTTGGCCCTCGTCTGCTGCCGGAAAAGCAGCATGTTGAATAGGCGGCAGTGGCCGTCGGTGAGAGAAATCACTCTGATTGGCTGTTCAGCTTAAGCGAATCAGTGCACAAGAAGAGAAATATAGTTAAACATAATTTGTGTTGTTGTTATTGTATTAATGTAGCTAGCTAACTAGCGTCTTGAATAAGGAGATCAGACATTTCAGATCAGACAGGAAATCAGACATTTTCTTGATTAGAAGCAGCTCTTTTAAGAAACCATGGAGAGTTTTTTACCTCTTGCGCAGGCACAGAACGTACGTGCTAGCTGGCCGTTCACTGTAGTCAGTGCAATGTGTTCTAGTGTCACTTTTTGGCCAAGACAGAGGCAACATGAGGCAACAAGTTTTTGTCGCCGCTAGTTCTTTGACATGGGTTTGGTGTGTCAGAGCCTTTAGGCTTTCAAGTCAACCATTGTCCATCACTTAACTTAAAAGCCCTCTGACAAATTTTGTCCTTAACTCACATATGTACACAGAAAAAAGATAAAACTCAATCTATTTGCAGTTTGATTGCACAGATATTTTTTATTTGGACTCTATAGGTTGAGAGGAATGCATAGAATTCCTATCATTTCTCCTGCATTCCTCCCTCCTCCCTCCAGTGGTCACTTGTCTAAGCTTGTCCCAGCCGGCACAGCCTTGTTGACACTCTTCTCTCGCCAAGATCTGGGAATTTGTAAGGAAAACACTTCAAACGTCCAGAAAGATTAGCCCATATCCCCACTTAGCAGCTTGAAAAACACCTCTGTGGTGTGCATAGGTGCATGCATTGGTATAATTAGGGGTGAACAAGAATTGTGAGGTGGGGGGTACTGGGATTTAGTGAAGCCAGAGCAGGCTGTTTAACTGTGAGCAGTAAACCAAGTCAGAGATATGACAAGCAAACTGTAAATCACTGCTGCTGTAAAATGAGTGTGAAGTAAGCAAATAGAAGGGAAGAACAAACTGTAGAGTGTAAGTGAGTCTGACTGGCTTCAAGTCAATTTTACAATTCTTTAGTGTCCAATACAGTATTATTACAAGACATTGATGCCACTAACTGAAACACTGCTATTACACGATTGGCTTTACTTACTGATAAAGGAATATGTTTTTGGTTTAAAGGCTGATTTTGATATAAAGAAACTTGTATCTTTTTATACCTCTCCTTAAAAGACTACTGGACACAACATTTAAATGTTTGAGGTTATAAGATTATTATTTAAATCTGAAAACAAATGATGAATGTGTTCCATTATGTCAGCATCTTTAAGAACATACAGAATACGTAAACTAATACCTAAACTGTGGTAAAACCTGTAGCATCTTTAGTGCATGTACCGAAGAGCAGGATAAAGTACATATAATGGTAAATATGAAATGAAAATCCACTTGAAAAACTAATATCTTGCTTTCATAGCAAGCCTCCTATTTGATCTATTTGGTTCAAAAATGGCATACACCTTGATCAAATTGCAGGAAAGCACTAAAAATATACAGTATTTCTCACCTGTTGTATGTCTGCAGTCTGAGTCTACTACACCTAACTGCCACCAAGCCATGTGTCACACACCTGTCAAAAGTTCCTACCTCTGAGTTTGAGCCCATGCTCTGCCATCTTTTAGCCACCACAATGCTGAACCCAAAAAGCAGCAAAAGCAAAAAATGAGTAGGAAGAGATAGTCCAAGAGTATCAGCGCAAGACAGAATTTGACATTCCTGCTTCCCTCTTCTCCTCTCATCTCTGCTACTCCTTGACCAGCAAGGGAGGAAAATATCAGAAGAATGCTGCAGCACAGAGAGAGGGGAGGGAAAGAGGGACACTGTCAATGAAGGGGAAACCAACTGGGGGCAGAACAGAACAGGACAGGGCAAGCCAAGGGTGGGGAGTCATAATGCTTTGCAGGATAGGGGATGAACACAGATAAACACAGAAACTCTGTTCGGCACCATCTCTGCGTGCAACAGGACAGAATGCAAGTGCCATGACAAGATGGGAAAAACAGACAAAGAAGGGCATATCAGCCAGAGATCACTGCACAAATACAGACACAACACAGAACTGTAGTGGAGGCGATGTGGTGGGACAGAGGCATTAACTTTCTGATCTGATCTGCATTTGCTGGAAATCTACCCAACTCAAAGTTTGGGACACAACAAAAGCCCACCATCATCAGATCCAAGCCCCCCATGTTTATTACCTTACACTTATCCTTACATGGAGGTATTAACCTCATGCACAATGTAGCTGTCGCAAGCAACACAACACAAAGGAGCCTGAATGTGAGCAATCTAATATACTGAGTCATAAAATAACTGCAGTGATTTTATAAGTCTGTCAAAGTAAAGTAAAAGAGATTAACTCAACATGTGAAAAAGGTTCACGCTCTTGGCTCCAGGCTTACCATCAGGTGTGTGTAGCCCAGGTGAACAGTCCAATGATAAAGAAAAAAACTAGAAAAGGCTCTGCAAATGCAAAAAAAGGGTCCAATTTACTTCAAATACAAAAATGATGCAATGAGAGACAATGTGAAATAGAACCATAGGACCATAGTCTTACGACTAAAACATTCACCATCTATCTGTCTGTACATTTCATATCAAAGACATAACCTGATGCCAGTGCTGGTCCACAAAAACAGCAGGTGGATGTTGATGGTTGAGCCACACACAGATGCTAAAAATACAGGCCAGCCCATCATTAGAAACTACAAATGTGTAGATTGAGAGATGAACACACACAACGTACTAAGTTCTTGCATAAAGAAACAAGAACAAAAGAAAAGTCACTGAAAGAAAAGATGTTATAGATAATGTTAAATCTGGATTTAACTGCTGTGGGTATGAAAAACTGGGACAATCAACTGCTGATATTTTGAGTTACTGAAGTCCATCGGACCATCATTGGAACATTCAGTTTGGTTTAACAGCCATTTCAATTAGTAAAACAGATAAGATGGCTGATTACTTTGTAAGTTATGTGGATAAACAGCTTAGTTTCTTTTAATCTTTCTTTGAATTTGCTGTTAAACTCCTCCACAGATGGACAGAACTACAGATGTGCTGATCCACTTACCTAGATCAAGACTATTTTCAGGATTTCTTTTCCTCCTGAAAAAGTTGCGCTTTCTCCACGACATCCACTTACTCAAATTCATGACGGAAAGCAAGTCTTTTTAGAAAAAAGGAGACAAAGAAACAAAAACAAATCCGGAAGAGGAAGACAAGGTGGTGTCGGTGGTGGGAGAGTGACAGAGACAGAGAGAAAAGAGAAAGAGGAAGTAGAGGGGTGTGAACATTTATCGAGTACGCTGGGTCTGTTTATTTGGGGTGCTGGGCCGGGTTGTCAGATGTGACATCATACACATGCTCTCTCACACACACACACACTCAGCAAGAGGGTGAGAAAAGTGAGTGACAAGAGCAGGGACTACTTCAGCTTGTCAATTAAAAGGTAAGTGACAGGTGACATAAAGGTTTGTGTGTGTGTGTGTGTGTGTGTGTGCCATGTGCATTGCTGTAACTGACAGCTGATTCTCCCCTGAAAACACAAAGGCCGGGACGACAGCCCTCACCCTCCCACGTCGCAGAAACTGACAGCAGATAAACATGACCCAGAGTAACCTAAACCCTAAAACATAGTCTGGGCTATGACAGCCACTTCCTTTGCGACTGTTTACATGAAAGTGAAACCTTTGACAATCAAAAAATGACTCAGATAAATGCAGGACATATGGTCAAAACTGTGACATGGCTCCTGACATTTAATGCAGGTCTGTGAGCCAGTGGAAGTTGAACAGAGAACAGGGCAAAGGCCTGAGTCCATTTGCTCATTGACATATTTAGTCAATGAGGGGCAACTGAACAAACAACTCTATTCTCACAGAGAGGGTGAAATAGAGAGAGATGGGAGCGAGAGCAGAGGGAAAGAGGGGAGGGAAACTGTCAGAGAGAAAGTTAATTTTCCTGTGTTTTGTTTTCCTCTTTTCTTTTCCTTCACAAAGCGGAAGTACAGGAGGAATGCCAACCCGGTCCACCCGTGACGAACTTCCAGAGCCTGATTGAATTAAATCCAATTCCTTCCATAGAGAGTTACAGCAGCTGGTCTGGTCACAACTCTGAGGAATGAATTAGGTTGGGTGAGGCTGGCCTTGGCAGTGACTGAAGGAATAAGAGACCAAAAGGGACTTTCCACTGGACTGCATCAGTCATGAACCCAGAGACAGGCATCCCCCTCTGTCATTCCATCTTCGCACAACACCCGAGAGCATCCATCATCAAGCTGCTTGAACGGAGCCGTGTATGCGCATTTACTCTCTCTCTCTCTCTCGTCTGACTAATGGTTGGAACAAATGAATGAAACGTATTATTTTCATGTCTCACCACAAACATTGCTTGAGTTTCCATGACATTCAGAGCTGCTCATTTACTGGACGTTTGGTATAATTAGTAAGACAGATTAGTAAGTAAGTAAGACAATTAGTAAGACAATTACTTGTGAAAATAGATATGGTTAAATTTCTGTTGACGGATGAATGAAATAACTATTCCTTATGTCACACAGCCTTATAAAAATAAAATTAGCCATACATTAAGGAAAGCTACAAGGTTCTGAGTCCTGAATGAAAAGACCGTGTATCCTCCTCTGGCTGACCACCAAAGCCTCCTCTCCCACAAGCCCCAGAAACCACACAAAGATCTAGTCTACATAATAAATAAATAATTTACATCCAAGGATAGTCACGCGCCAATGCCTTCTAGTTGTACTAGTAGGCTTCACTATTAACACCGATCCTCCACAGAAAATATGTTTACCTAAAGGAAACTTCCACTGTACTGTCACTCTTTGATGTTCAATGTCCTGCAGGAATTTGTGATAAAATAGTGTAATTAACTTTTTTGTTGTG
The DNA here is from genome assembly GCF_020085105.1 of Siniperca chuatsi. NCBI lineage: Eukaryota > Metazoa > Chordata > Actinopteri > Centrarchiformes > Sinipercidae > Siniperca > Siniperca chuatsi. The sequence continues at coordinate 16,801,831 of NC_058057.1, forward strand.
CCCTCCCATCCTGATTGTCAACTTTGTTTTCAGTTTGTGATCCCAACCAGTCACACCCTTTACTCAAACTTCTACGTGTTTTGTTGCAACAACCCATTATGGCCTTTTTGGGAGGAGAATTTAGTATTTCCACGTCTTTTACAAGAGATTTCCCCTTTAATGATTACTATCTCAACACACAGTAGTTAAGAGGACCAATAAATGCAGAATATGTTGAAAATAGAATTTATATAGTCTTAATAGTGTAATATTTAAAAATACCTTTCAGAAGTGGTGGTGGTAATCTTGGCTGTGCACACACACACAAATACACACATACAGAGCAGATGAGTCAGTGGTCCGACCAACATCCAAGAGAAAGAGATGGAAAATGCAAATCTGCCACAATGCCACAGGCTTCCATCCTTGGAAAAAGTAGATTGCCATGTCTAAATCCTCAAAATCTCTTTGTAGAGGTGCATTACATGTAGCCACAACATCCTTGGTTCAAGTCTGACCTGAAATCTTTTAGCATGTCAGTTTCAGTCTCTCTCCCAGTCTGTCCTCTTTATCTCTACCGACCATTCTATGCGACACTGGAAAAACACAAACACAATGGGTTGTGATGGATCTGTAATATTCTTAACTCCCTCAAGGGCTAGGTAGTGAAAAACCCTAACTGTAGAGTTTTTGGTATCAACACCACTTTTAACACAGTGTCAAAAAGCTTTAAAATGCACCTAATTTTAGCACCAGACGTACAAGAACAAGTAACACAAACTTGTTAACAACCAAAGGATAAAAAAAACGTCAACACTATGAGAAAGTGGGTATTTCAATAGAGGGATTCAATCCCTTCAAGTTATTTACTCTGTAGTGAAATACCACTGTAGCTTTAAAGGGTTAATCTAAACTCTCTCTGGGCCTCAGCCTGTTTTTTTGTTTTAGTAAATCCTGTCATGCGAGGGGTCAGAAGGTAGATTGGGCAACATGGCTTTGTAGCCTTAATGAGCTAGGAAAAGGGGGCTGAAAGGGGGGTTTAAACTGGAAGTGAAAGGGAGAGTCATAGAAAGAGGAGACCAGTTTGTGTTCAACAACCACAGGAACATTTCTGCCATTTCCAGCCTTCTCTAGAAGAGTTTAAATGTCATCTGGGCTGGGTGGAGTGTCTGTATGCTGCTGGATGCACACACACATTTGCATGCACATGGACTAAAGAGGCAAAGAGTCCCACAGACAACCGCACCCAGGGGAGATGTTTTGGCCAGTACTTCCATTCCCAAATTTCCAGCCAGGATTTTTCCAGAAGCATGTTTCCTCCCACTTCCCAGGCAGCCAGATCCAGCTACAAGCAAAGAGACTAACACAAACACACACACACACACACACACACACTTTTGTCTATATATTGCTGTGAAGACACATCCAGCTGCATTCCCTGTGGACACTTCGCTTCCTCAAAGTCAAAATATACTCATGAGAACTCTCACTGACCATAGACCCATACTAGAAAGTGATGCTCAAACAGCAGAGCAAAGAAAGAAAAAAACAAATTCAGGTCATGACATCTCAGAATGAAGGGACGGCCACAGTGAAAGCTCATTTGTTATGATTTGTGTTCCATGCTACCCACGCATGCAGATGCACACCCATTATTACATATTTGCATAACACTGCATACCACTGCACTCACTGACAGTTAGAAAAGGCTTTTACTGTCATAACTAGGTGGAGAATAGCACTCCAGATAACTTTAATGTTTCATCCAAATAGTTCTGAGTAAGTCATCTCTTTCCATACATACACACACACACACACACACACACACACACACACCAGCTGAAACATTTCAAAGTACTCAGTCCACCCTGCTATAAGAGGCCAAGGCTAGAATTAAGGATCCATGACATGTAGCTGAGCTAGTAGGGTGACAAATTCTCAGAAAAGTCTTCTTTCCACACCCTCCACACCCTCCATTTGGTGACAATCACATTCCTGTTCTCTTAGATACAACAATATTTAGTTTATTGTACTGCATGTCACACCCAGATATTAATGGCCCTCTGTGTAGCTCAATAGGTAAAGGTGAGAGGGTTAAGAGTTCCAAGTCAACAAAGGCAACCAATTTCAAAGCTGTATACAATCCAGGAGCTGTAAGGCACCCATCAAATCTATAGTATGTGGCTTGGGACTGCTGCTTTGTCAAAAAATGTCTGTAATCACTCCTTAACATTTGTTCTACCCCTTTTAGAACGGCTATGCCATGTGGCAAGCCATATACGACAGGTAAATGTTGGTCACATGTTTTAATGCTTAAACCCATCAATCACATAAGTTGAAACATAGCAGGCGCATTATTGTTATGAAGTTCCTACCAAAGTAGAGTCATAGCCCAGCCCAGCTGCACTACTTTCTCCAGCTTCACACAGTTCTACTCTGCACCCCCCTTTTCCTCTGTTCTTCACTGAACCTTTTTCTCTCTCTGCCTGGTCCATTGCGAGCTTGCATAACAACTTGGACCACTGGAAAACATGAGCCGCCCCCCACCCCCCTCAAGAGGCATGAGTGTGCATATGTCTGTGAAAGGGGCAGACTGTCTAGCTTGCTGACCTCCATCATCGGAGGCAGAGCGACAACACACTCACACCCCTGCCTCAACAACACACACTGTAGTGGTGATCTCACTGTAGTACTAGTTTACAAATGGAACCCACACCAGCTGAAATAACTAAACCAGAGCTAGAAAATAATTGAATGTGCTCACTCTCTCCACAACATCAGGAAAACCAACTTTCTGTCAATCAGTAATGATGACACACAAAAAAGAGGGGTGTGTGCACATACTGTTTGAGGATACACTCCACTGTTGTGAATAAATTCGTCAACCATTCAAACACATCCCCATGGCGGCCGGCATGGAGGTCACATGAACAAGTGTGCTAATGGTTTTCTCACAGGGCTCGTCTCAGCTGTGAAAACAGCCTTCCACCTGCCTACTAGACACACACACACACACACACACACACACACACTCACCTGCTTGTCAATCACCTCTAAAAGCACATGTTTCAGCCCTGTGTAGGCTACAAATCTCTCTCTTTCTCACAATCTTCCTGTCTCAATTTCTGACACCAGACACCACAGTAGACAAACCCAGGTTTGTTAGGTTGTCACAGGATCAATGTTAATAATCAGTCTTTAAAGTTTATAACAGGCTTAGCACCTAAAGAAGTCTTGATTTCTAAAGCCGTAACGTGTGTGATGATAGAAAGAAGAGCATGTACAGGAGTGTTTTTTTGGGTGAGGGTGGAGTAATGCATATTCCACGTGTCCTGGTGAAAAATAACATTTTGCAGAATTTTCTCATTGTGAAGTGTGCAGCTGTTTCCCCTGGTTTAACCTGGTTTCAAAGAGTTCACATACTCTGTGAATTATAAAATAGAACACCTATTAGTCATATTTCTAAAAGTCCACCGACTACACACACACACACCACAAAAATGCGTCCACAAGGTGAAGATGAAAAAAAAATTGGGGCTACGGCCTTGACACAAATGTGCTCTGCTATTTTCCGTGGGTTGTTTTAATGTGCAGCTAAGCTAGGACTAGCACTTTTGGGGTTGCTAGGGAAACCCGAATCTTTGTAAGAAAAGCATTGTGGTCTGAACACAAGCGCTGTAAATTACAAACTCCACCGGCACGGTGGAATTCCTGGCACGGAATCTCTGCCAGCATTCTGAGGCTGGGCGGCTGGGGAACGCTGGCACATGGACGGGACAGGACGGATACATCTACACACTTTCCTTATGATTACTTTTTGTATTTCGCAGTTTACAGTAGAGAGAGAGAAACTGCAAGGATGGGGAGCTGGCAGGGTGTCCCCCTGGCCAGATTTCAAACCCAGGACATCACAAAGGCACATGCCACCATTTTTTGATGCCAACATAAGCATTTACATGATGAATTCCCAGCGCAACATTACCGTTAGCATTATCAAACCAATGGAAGCTACATGAGTTACATACCAATGAGTGCCTGCCTTAAGTTGATTGCTGCTATAACTTCAGTATACATACAGGACTCAGTTTTTGGTAAAGGATAACCATCACCGTATGGCAGTGTTGCATGCTTAATTTTGTTGTGTTTAATATACTATGTTTGACACATATGAATATAGTACCATATGTTTGCTTGCTTTCCTCTTTGTTTTCTCCTGCCACTGTATTACATTACATACAGTGGCAGGACTCAGGATGTGTGTATGACTGTGTGTAAGTATTCATTCAATAATTCACAATGAAAATCATAATTATTATCAATGTCATAAACATACCAAATTATCTACCAAACTCATTTTAACAAGCATTTTAAATGTGGAATAGTTTGGCAACCTTTTCAGCCTGATATATAAGTATTCACACATTCATTTGATAAATACATAGTGTGAAATACACCTTTGTAAGTATCAGACTAAAGTCCTCTAACGTAAGGAAGATGAGTGCTTGTAAGTATAAAAACACATTTTTTTTATTATTGGTGTCTGTTTGCCTTAAAATGATGACAAACTGGAGGTCTTGGTTTTTCGTCTCCCTCAATCACTTCATCACACCAACACAATTTTTAAGAAAATGTACAGCACATGAACAAAGTCACTTAAAGTCAAAAAGCCAGCAATAATGGACATGCAATATCAGGTACAATATTCTATAAATTGTGCTGATCTTGAATGTTTACAGTTTGCTCAACTAAAGCACTCCTCCTGCTAGAGCAACAACTTGTTTGTGTGTGTGTGTGTCTCTCTCTCTCTCTCTCTGAGGGTGGCGTCTACAAAAGATTAACCTATGGAATGATCCACAGAGAAAGGGATCACAGGGTGCGGCCCTCTAAACCCAGCCCTGCATTCTTGTCTTCCCTTTTCTCTGCTGCCATTGGTCACCTTTCCTGTGACTTTCTCTTTCTCCTAGCAAACGTGTTACAATCAACCATCTCCTGTTCTCTTTTTGTCTTTGTTGCTTGCTTTGCCTCAGTCCTTTTCCCTTGCCTCCATGGGAACTGAGGTTAACCATGCACAACAGGATTTCTGGCTCTGTCAGAGTTTCCCTTCAGTGACTGCTGTTATGCACGTACAACAAAACGTTCCCTCTATGCAGTTTTAAGATAACCAGTCAGGCTAAAAAAAAAACCCTCAATGATCTGACAGCATTTGGTTCTATACTCTATGCTTACACACTCTGTATGCTATAAGGATCATCAAACATTAAACATATCCTCAAGATAACAATCTCAATAATGGCCAAAGCTATCAAAAACATACCAGATCTCCACTTGATGATGTCGTTGAACTCTTCATTGGCTCCTCCCTCTGCGATGTCACCGTGTGATGCCATGGTAGCCAATAAATTCAACGCTGTATTAGTTGAAATTGTGTGATACAGTACCAGGCCTCTTGACACACAGTACAACAGCCCTCTTCCTGCACCTGTAAGTGAGAAGAAAACTTAAACTCGCGTTCAGTTTCATTGTTGCTCAGTTCTCACTTGACTATAAAGCATTTAATGTGACTTGAAGGAGTGGAAATAATCTCAAAAGGAGGCCTGGAGAGTGGAGGTGTCACATGCATTGGAGCTACACACACAAAACAATCAAACATGGTCGTATAGCACGCAGGAGAACCTGGCACTTCATGAGGAACACCGTAGAGCATTAAAACACTAACAGCTGTTTGAGACTTCACCTCAATGTCCGCTCAACAATGTTGGGGAAGCAACAAACTGGTTTCACACCATGGCCTTAGGCTGACAATATGGGTGTTGATTTATGTGTAATATAACTCCCGTAATAGTAATTGGTGCTGAAATAATGGACAATCATGTTGTAGACTTTTGTAATGCTCAGGAACAAAGTAGCCAATAATCTCAGAGTTTGCAACACCCACAAAGCCACCACAGACATGTGTTTTTGTGCACATATTTTGCTGTAGTTGGTCCCCACTAACCATCACACACGGTCAAATCTAATGCTTTCTTCTAATGTTCAGTTCTGTTGAATGTCATGCTGAATTACAAAGCTTTTTCACTGTTTATGGAGTGAGACTTCGATAAATACACATTATAATTATGTTGAGTTGGTTTTCATTTAGTTGCTTGCTGCTGGCAAACAAGTTAATCTGAGACCCTGACAACGATTTCAGAGGTATCTGACAGAGCACGACTGCATGCAGTGGGTAAGGTTTATCATCATACAACCAAGTGATGCTTTTCATAGGATCAGTAGTTTTTCAGCAGCTAACTCTAGACTATGAGTCCCTGTAAGTGATGAGAGTCTCCTCTAGGGGGGTTAATGAAATGTTATATTACACTGAACTTTTAATGTCTTGTCATGTGCTAATATTTGCAAATGGCACTGTGTTTTGCATTTGTAGTTTTTCAGTTTCACAAAGGATGCTGTGATGTGTGCTCAACTTTGAGTAGCTCCAAAAATGTAACACCATCTGTCACAATCTCCAAAATGTTCAACTTGACCTAGTGAATAGGTCAGTTGGTGCTTCATCTTTGCAGGTTATTTATCTGTGCCTTGTTGTAGCTTTCAAGACCAGCTTTTTAGTTTAGGGTTAATGTTTGTGGTCTGTTTTAATTCAGGGCATCCCTTCATTAAACACTCATCCATGTTCACTCCCAAAATAGCTTGCTTTTACCATGAAAGGAGTTTATGTGCAGTTTTATAGAGCAGTGCTTGGTGAGTTGCAGTTCTTGAGGGATGATGCAAGACCCAAAAATAACAACTGTAAACACAAGAAAAAGACAGCCCTATCTATCTTGCTTATGTCTTTACAATTTCGGTTCCTCTCACTGTGAGAGGAGTAGTTTTGACAACAGAAGGGATACAATCAACTAGTTTAATCTGAACTCTAAATTTCAACAGGCATAAGTGTGGTCCAGGACTTTCTGGATGATTTGAACAAGAGCAGAGTGTCAATGCCCAATAAAATTTAAAGTACTCCTATATTGTTTTAATCTGACGAGATTACCGCCTTGCTGGTGAGAAAAAACACAATTATACTGCTACAAAAGACATAAAGAGACTTTTAAACTGTAAATATATGGTGGCCTTGAAGTAGTTAATGTTTTATCTCTTAGGTATGACTGCGGTGTTTAGAGCTTGCTGGCTTTTCATCAAACAATTTCAAAACGGATTGCAATGTACACCAACAGCGAGCTACATACAAGACTTCAGGTTAAGTAAAAACAGTGACTGTTTGGTGTCTTAATTATGTCTTATTTATTTCAACAGTTACTTTACACCCAACGTCTGACTTTGAATTTCACAGTTACCGTTGTTAACGTTACAGGTCCGAGGCATTTCATAGATCCAAATCACTCACCTCTGCTGTCACCAAGGAGTCAGGAGACGTGCTCCCTCAAAACAAGTCCAAAACGTGTAGAGTATGGATTATCAAATGCAGTCAAATGTATTGAAAAGTTGAGTAAAGTTTTTTAAAAAGTACATCAATCCAATTAATTTAAGGCATTTTCTACGAGGAACGAGGCACTCTTCTTAACTAACTAGCTAACTAAGGAAAACCCTCGTCAAGCGCATCCAGTCTCCACAATGTGCCAAAAAAAAGACCTTTAAGAGACGCCTTTTTGCAACGCAAAGCAAAGCACAACTACCGCAGTCTTGAAAACACACGGCAGGCTGTCTCTTGGAAACGGAGAGATGGTTATTACATTTCTTGGGTGAACGCCGCAATAGTGTGGACTCGGGTCCCACAACTTTGTTCCTGTTGCTTACTTGACTCTTTCTCTGTGCTGCTTTAACCGATGTTAAACTCAACAGAGTTAGCTAAACATAACGGAAATGCGAGAATAGATCCTTCAAAGTAAAAGGGTTTAAAGACGGCGCAATCATGGCAATCACTGGGAAATCATAACATACCAACTGCCAATTGCAGTAGCTCCCGTTGCCTTTACTGATAAAAGAGCAACTTTGGAATAATTTATCATCTTGGTAATGTAATGATTGGTTTACATTAGGGTTTCCAATTTAAGCAAGTACTCTGCCACACCACATATTACATTTATGAATTTTATGAATCACTTTTAATATATGAATAATGAGTGGAAGATCAGTAAAATTGACATTTGCTAATGATTCCCGCTTCAGTCATCATTTTGGGAAGCTACTCATAAATATCGCCTCCATCGAATTTATTTTGAAGGTTTTGACCGGAATCACAGTGTTCACTCTGGGTGACTTGACGGTGGTCTTGAGCTTTTCCCTCTGGCTGTAAAAGTTTTCCTGACGCGGAGATGGAAACATGGCGCGGTGGGCGTCACGTGACACCAACGGCACCGGTGACTCCCACCATAAAACACAAAGCTGTGCAAGAAACTTTAATTGTGGAAAAATAACTGGAATGTTTATTAGGCCAAGGGTCTTCGAAACTTTTCCACGTAAATGCACCATAAATTGACAATTTACACAAAGCCATTTCATCCTTTTATTTGTTTGATTGTAATAAATGTGTAATGCAACATTATTTTATTCAATAGTGTTGAAAACTGTTACAGTGGTGAAAATAAGTATTCACATCCTTTACTCAAGTAAAAGTAGAAATATCACAGTAAATAAAATAAAAGGTCTTCATAACGAGTAAAAGTCCTACATCAGAAATCTTACTTAAGTACACAGGTATTGTCAGTAAAATGTAGTTAAAGCATCAAACATGTACTATATCAGTATTTTTTTATATTTATTATTGGATTGTTACTAATGTATTAACATGTAAGCAGCATTCAAATGCTGTGGTAGGTCAAGGTAGAGTTCATTTGAACTACTTTATATACTGTTGGGTAGTTTATTCTATAACAATTCATGATTTTATTGACTGATCAAGTGTTTTTATTTAAATTATTATTCTGCAAAGTAACTAGTAAGTATTGTCAGATAAATGTAAACATAGTCTACAATATTTCCATATAAAATGTGGTGAACTAGAAGTATAAGGTGGCAAGAAATGGAAATACTGAAGTATAAGTACCTCAAAAGTGTATGGGACAGTTCTTGAGTAAATATACTTAGTTGCATTCCACTACTGACTATTTATCATTTTGTTGCCCCCCCCCCCTGCCCGTAACAAACTCCCGGAAATTGTTGGACAAATCTGGGGAACCTCAAGATAGGTTCAGTATATAATGTATTCTAGTTTAATCTAAAATCTAGTCAATTCACTTTTCTTTTAGTACTCTGAAAACCAGTCATGGATAATAAATAATTGCTATAAATCCCCTCTATTTCATTTCCATTATTTTAGAATTAATGTATCCAAAACATAAAAATTTCATTCAATAATAAACTTTATTTATATAGCACCCTGCATACTGCAAACAAAAACACAAAAGAGCAGACCATTTGACAGTTTAACTGTGAAAATACATTTAAAAAGGAGGTAAGTACAATGTAAAAAATAACAGCAACAATTTAAATTACCATGGTAATAATAATAACAGCAATAATCACAACCACAAACCCTTCCACCACCTCTTGTGTCAGGTTTTTCATTTTATTATTCTGAGTGATGTGTTGGCCTGAAAAGCAACAACTTTTCCAGTACCTGAGGCGACTGAATAATAGATTAAGCCCCATTGGAAAGAGTCTCTGAGGCTTTGGGGATGTAGAGATGTTGATCTTCCATTGTAAACCCTCATTCTTCTCCCTCCCTCTTCTCAGTTGTCAGGGCCCTTTTGTGGCTGCTTCCTCACACAGCTCAAAGAAGCAGCTCAATTTCACAAATTAGTGCTCGCTTAGGCCTCAATCACCTATCAAGTGACAGCATATTTATTTGGTAGTGAGTATAAAGGGAGCAAGGAGACAGGTAGGAATGTCCTAGTGTACACATGTTTACATTCATGTGTTTGTGAACACTGCAGTGCAAAAGACCTATAGAGAACGTCTTGGACCCATGTGCAACAAACTTGTGAATACTACTTTAGAAGAGTTACAGCTATTTTCAGTGAAGTGTTTCCTGTGGCAGATGCAGATGACTGGGTATCCATGAGTCCAAGGCATCGCCCTTGAAGTGAAATTATAGGGATGAGAATGTGTAGGCCTTCAGTCTGCATGTGTTAGACTCCAGCACAGAGACTACAAGAAGGGCTTAGAGTGCCCTCTTCTGCCCCAATGGTGCAAATACTCCTAAAAGATAGGCCCAGATCACACTTACCTGGAGTACTTTATTAGTCAGCATTATTGTACCATCAATACTACATTGCTGCCCATCTTGCCCAATTAGCTTTCCAACATATTAATAGTACAAAAACGTTGTATTAATTGAAAACAAACTAATTAGAAAAACTAAGAAATGTTATGAAGAAGGGCAATTTACGCTGTCCTTGGGTGCCTTACATTAGTTTATATCACAACGGATGATGAGCCGTCTTTTTCATTAATGTTTTCGCTTTTCTCACTTTACCACTATATGGAAGCGGATGTTAATGTTGTTGTAGGCCTATTTTATTTTCCCTTATCTGCAATTACGACGTCATCTGCAGCGTGCTACCATCGACGGAAAATAATTCGTTTCAGCTAAAGCGTAATGACTTAACGTTAGTTATCTGTACTTGATATTACTCATTATAATGTACTGCTCGAGGTAATTTAATAATACAAACAGAGACACCATTAAAATTATATACCAGGAGTGGGGTTCGAACCCACGCGGACATATGTCCATTGGATCTTAAGTCCAACGCCTTAACCACTCGGCCATCCTGGTGTACATACCACTTCCCGCCACATTTCCCCTTGAAAAAATACTTAAAAGAAACAGATTTCTTCTATTAATTATGGGGTTAATCTTCAAATAACTACGAACCTAGCTAGCATTACACACCATTGTTACAATAGTCCCATTTTAAGAGTAGAACTATGATGCTAGCGCAGCGTTAGCAGATAACTTGTGGAGTGAAAGACTGGAGATAACTTGCTTATGTCATGCTCCTTGGCAAAACAAAGCTTTTACGCAAACTAACTTTACCGCCGTAACTCTCTTTACGATATAAAATAATGGCAGCGTGTTGATAGCGAGAACCCCTGCTATATTTATTGTTACCGCTAGAAAGTTAGCTGTCTAACTACGACCATCAGCTAATAACGTTAGCATGTGCTAACGGATAGCACAAGTTACAGCAAGCTTGTAACTCGGCAGGACGCGGTCACTACACTGTTATTGCCACACACTGTGACCAAACATGGGCGCGAAGCAAAGCAAAATACCAGTGACAGAGAAAGGGACCTCTGGAGTCAGCTCACGAAGTCAAGCAGTAGAAGTTACCCAAGTCGGTAGGAGACTTGAAGTGAAACTGACGGCTACTGCTGAGTTTCTGTCTCGGTTTTTCTGCGCCTGTCTAATGGATTGGGATCACTGAAACCGGAGAGGCGACACGTCGTTTATCATTCATTCCTTTGTATATACCCTGTTACAACATTTATTTCAATAGTTTTTCCTGGTAAACTCCACTCTTACAAATAATTTTTTTTTTTTTTTTTTACAAATTGTTAAAAACTTTTTCAGTGGCTCTTAATGACATTGATACAGTGTAGCTTGTATGCGTGATTAGTGGAAGCAAGGCAAATATTCCCAAGGGTTTCCTTTTATCATTGTTTTTATTATAAAATTAAAGGCTGGATTACCAAGTGGGCAAACTGGGTAACTGGCCCTAGGCTCCAGACCCCCAGTTTACTGTGTGGTAATTGGTTTGTTCAAATGATCATGATCAAATGTAACTTTGTTACTAAAGCACAATGTAAACCTATACTGGTGTAGCCATTAATGTAGGTGTAACTTCTTACCTGATCTTGAGGCCCCTGTCTTGAGACAGGGTTTAGGGCCTTTATTATTTCTGTTGATACTGTGCCTATATGTTGCATATTCCAAGTTATTTTGTTTTTAATCAAATTACCACACAACAAACCTGGGGCCATGTAGTATACCAGAAATAATAATACACACAGTGCACCAAGAAAGCTAATTTTACCCCCAAGCCCTGAAGCAGGTTAAATGTGGCTGTGCTACAGTTGCTCCTGTTTATTGGTTGATTATTTTTCAGTAACAAACAAAGAAATAGGCAACATAAACTACTGGACTTATACAACCCTAAACTGAACACACAATTTGTTAACATAATTTGGCTTCTTCTGGGACCACACAGTCCGACATGCCATCTCATTAACAACTTAAGGCTACAACTCTTATTTTACACTCCACATATAGTTTTGATTATGTCATGGGCTCATATGACATGTCTCTTCTCCAATCTGCTTGACTGACTCGAAGAAGAATCTGGAAGAGCCAGCTGATTTTTTTTCTTTCCCCATTCTTTGGTTGGCTGTGAAGTGTCATTTCTGACTGTTAAACACTTGTATCAAAGTTTGGTGTCTCCATTGTTAAACTCAATATTTGTAACATTCCTTGTTCAGCCCGTAATTGCTGTCCTCCATCATCAACCACATCAATTTAGCATTTTAAACCACACTTTATTTAATGTCTGTCTGGCTGAATCTCCTCCCACTTACAAAAGACCAAGATAAGTTTTCTCCTGAACTATGACCACATAGTGATAATTAGTGACTTTGATAATTTACTATACTTATTGCAACTCTTGGATGGATCTCATCTATCACCACTAACTGCAATTTGTCAACTCTCCTTACATCCTTACCGTTACCCATCACTGCCATGACTCCAATTCGTCCACAATCCTGAAAACCACATGTAGCTACTTCTTATCCCCATGATGACCCAATTTACTAAGTTTTTGTTCTGCCAAAGACAACAAACTTATTTCTTCTATTAATTATGGGGTTAATCTTCAAATAACTACGAAGTTAGCTAGCATTACACACCATTGTTACAATAGTCCCATTTTAAGAGTAGAACTATGATGCTAGCGCAGCGTTAGCAGATAACTTGTGGAGTGAAAGACTGGAGATAACTTGCTTATGTCATGCTCCTTGGCAAAACAAAGCTTTTACGCAAACTAACTTTACCGCCGTAACTCTCTTTACGATATAAAATAATGGCAGCGTGTTGATAGCGAGAACCCCTGCTATATTTATTGTTACCGCTAGAAAGTTAGCTGTCTAACTACGACCATCAGCTAATAACGTTAGCATGTGCTAACGGATAGCACAAGTTACAGCAAGCTTGTAACTCGGCAGGACGCGGTCACTACACTGTAATTTCAGCTATACAGCGGAGTGCTTAGCTGTTATTGCCACACACTGTGACCAAACATGGGCGCGAAGCAAAGCAAAATACCAGTGACAGAGAAAGGGACCTCTGGAGTCAGCTCACGAAGTCAAGCAGTAGAAGTTACCCAAGTCGGTAGGAGACTTGAAGTGAAACTCTTCTAAATGGATCTCATCTATCACCACTAACTGCAATTTGTCAACTCTCCTTACATCCTTACCGTTACCCATCACTGCCATGACTCCAGTTCGTCCACAATCCTGAAAACCACATGTAGCTACTTCTTATCCCCATGATGACCCAATTTACTAAGTTTTTGTTCTGCCAAGGACAACAAACTGATTTTAATTTAGTACAACAGCATTTATTTTGCACATCAGTTAACTGCTTAACTGTTTCAACTTAAATTAAAATAACATCCTTTCGAAATATGTGATGTGCACACACCCACAATTGGATTCATTCTCTCATCCAAATAACAGTGAATCAAATTTTAGACAGCTGGTAACCCCAAACCTTTTTTAAGCCTCATACATCAGTTAGAGAAATACAGTGTTGACAAAACTGTTTCTATTACACTTTGCACTCATGAGTGTGCCTGTAAAGGTTGGATTTACCATGAATTAAGCACATTTCACAACATTTCTTTTCAGCCTAACTTTTTACACAAGTAAATGTTTATTTCAATAATCCATAAAATTGCATAAAGTCAAAATATACCCTAAAACATTTGGTTGTGTCTCCAACAGGGTAGACAGGAGCAACACTGCTGAAAGGGATTTTTCCTCTTGTACTGTAGGGCCTTCTTGATGTGAACGTTGATTTTTTCAACATATTCCTGAGTGGTACACACATTAGCCTCAATGTTATTGAGCATGAATCCCTGCTCCTCCACCAGCATGGCCATGTGCAGGAACAGCTCATGGACATCCTTCATCCTGGCCTCCAGCTCCACCAGCTCCTTGTGTCTGCCTCTGATCTCACTCATCGCCCAGTGGGACGAGCGTGCGCCTGGGGTCTGCAGGCTCTGGGACAGCTCAGCCCATCCCTCACCACCTTTGTCCACCATCACATCCAGCTGCTCATTAGTGATTTCAGTTCCCATTATGGAGGCCTGCCTCTGGATCCTTCGCCGACATGTATCCCTCTGCATCTCCTCTGCCTTATTGTAGTCACTCATGGCAGAATGGAAGGCATGGGTCAGTGTGTCATACTGAACTCGGGCAATGCGACTAACAGCAGAGTTGGGACCTTCTTTCTCCTCCAGCTGGCTGCTCTCTTTACCCAGAGCCTGAAGGCGGACATACAGAGCCTCCCCACGTTGCTGGATCCCCCTGGCGATGGAGTCAGAATCCTTTTTGAGTAAGGTGAGGCGCCGCACAGTGGTGCCAAAGCGATTATTATGTGTTCTCAGACGTTCCACCTCTAAGTGGAGCAAGGACATCTCCTTGCGTATGGTGTGGGCCTCCCTCAGGATGTTGTCAATAGTTGAGGAGTTCTCAAACACCACTGCCTGTTGAGACAAAGTCACCTTGTCCACATTATACTCCGGCCCATAAAACTCTGGCTCATAGTTAGTCTCCTTACTAATGGTCTGCAGCCTCTCCAGCATGTCCCGCATTCTGGCTAAGAGACCTGTGTAAAACAAGATGGTGGTTATTGTGCTCATATCTAGTCTAGCTTTTGGTTTGATGTACTCTACTGTTGAAAATACAGTTTCAGATGAGTTTTCATGACGATCAAATGTATAATTCAAAGTTAGTATCACATGCATTCGACATGTTGGGTTGGAGGCACCCTCATTATGGTATAACCTTCTCAATAGTGATGAAACACTGTGCTCCCCATAACATTATTGAAAAATCAAACCTTGAGTACCGTGGTGACAGTGTGTACAGGTTCATATTGTTAATTTATCCAGGAAAACTACATTGTCCATCCAAAGCTAAAATGTCAGTATTATGTAACTACTGATACACACAATGACTGCAGTAGGTTCTTCTTTTTTTGTGGTGAACAACAATGGCAGCAGTCACAGCTCAAAGGTTCACTGGAATGTCTTCTTTTAAACCAGGAACAAGGAAGACACCATCTTATTGAAAATGGGGTTATGGTAGAAAACAGATAAACATATCATGCAACACTAAATAGTTTTTAATACATTCATTTTGTCAACCTCTCGCTGCACAAAACTTGTGGTGATGCCTAAATCTCTGCCACTGATTCTTTCATGCAGTCTCAGTCTGTACAGAGAAAATCCATTTCCTCAAATCATATTAATAAAAACTTAAAACATGAAACTATTTTAAAAGCTGTCACAATGTATGATAAAAAAAATTAAATGTCTTTTTCTTGATGGCCACTGAATCAGTCCTATCTTTCCAAGCTGCTTGGGGAGTGTAGCACTAATTAAGTCCCATCAATTATCCACTTGTCTCCAGGTGCCTCTATCACACATATTACCTAAGAAAATTAAATGAAATATCATTCAACTATCAATTCAAAGTGTCTTACCTCTTGTGACCAAATCAGAAAGCAAGTAAATCCCTTCAACGTGTCTCAAGCTGATTTATTTGGTCCAAGGCGCTTGGGGAACACATATTTTTATTCTGATGAAGGAAGTTGTCTGACTGCCGTCACCCAGGTTTCAAACATGGACCATCCCACTGAAACACACAGTACTCCCTTAAAGGGAGATGCATTTCTTTTGGTTCTGATTCTTTTCACATCAGAAAGCAGGAGACTGGGTCTATTAAGTCAGACAACACTCCTGTCAAATAATGCATCCAGGACAAGTGCTCATGAGAAATTTACTGAGGAAATCTGAGGAATTAGACTTAACTATTTGACAGTGCACCACTGGACTAATGCAGTGCACCCTGCCATATGTTTGTAAAGTGATGACACCTGTATGTGTGTCTGGGGTCCATCAGGTTGAGGGGACCCTGGATGATTGAGGAGAGCTGGGCAGAATACCTGGAACATGCCAGGGATTATAGGTATTAATTGCGTAGCTGTAATTGAGCTGTTGTGACCCAACATCTTTAGCAGTGACCTGGTGTGTCTGAGTGATTGAGAACTTCAGACACATCATAGTTCTACTCATGTGTTAATGTAAACCAAACACTAAATCTCAACAGGTCTTTAGTTTCATGTGTTAATGTAGATTTCACGTTGAAACAAGAACAAACCCAGAGTCGTGCTGATTTTAATAACTCTTTATGTAATATACATGACACCACAAAAGAAAGGCAGACAATGTAACAGGTATTATCATACATATAGTTATAAAATAGCAGTGAAAAGTAACAGATTAGTGTACATCACAATACATTCACTGTGTGATCCCTGCATAACAGTGAGACTGACAATAAATCCTAGTAAAACTGCTGTCATTCCTCATGTCCTCAAAAGAGATAGTAAATATGAGAAATGGGAGATTTTGAATGTGTTGTGTAATGTGAACACAGAATGGCTAGTTACTATCAACCCAAAATTTCATAACATACACATATTAGTGCAGAAAAGATTTACAATCTAATCAAGAACAACTAAACTGTATAATTTCTAAAACATTTTATTTCAGCCGTTCGTCTAGGGCATCCATTTTTACCAGTGCATTGACATGTAGTGACATATAATGTGACCTTAATGACTTTGGTCAGACACTAGAAAATAATTCTGGGTAAGAATTGTTTGATTGAACTTGCACTAATAATATTTCTTTAGAATTTACTATTAATGCAGTTTACTGCATCGGGAACCATTGTGTCAGGCAGCATGCCCGACACAAACATGTATCTCATCTTTGAAATAATTTTCAGCAATTTTCAAGTACTGTTTCTTTCAGGTCTGCATCACACCTCAATCATGGGGGAATTAATTCTGATTTGAGATACCTGTCTCAAACATTAGACGTCAATGGATCAATTTTAAAATATTTTACCCGAGCAGTTTTTGTCCCTTAGTCTAGACACAATAGTTTTAACCTTTCCATTAAACCTTTATTTTTCTTCCTGGAAAAAATGTTATTATGCAATAGCTCTACAGGCTGTTGATAAACGCTTTGTGACAATAGGAACAGTGTACTGAAACATGAAGAAAATGTTTAATGTCCTAAAGATTTCCCAGTCCTCTTTGTCTGGACAGCACATTGCATATTGTGCCATCCCCGCTACACATCTCTGTCCTGTACAGTCATTATTCGTAACATGGAAAACAGCTGCAAAACATCTTTTTAAAGGGGTTGTTCTTGTCATGACGTTTGGCCCTGCCGAGTTTGACGAGGACCTCCTGTATGCATTCATCTGTTTTCTGAACGTTGGTTTGGATGGAGGTCAGCATGGGGCCCTGCTCCTCCACCAGCAGGGCGATGTCCAGGAAAATATCATGGATGCCACTGATACGGGTCTCCAGGTCCACCAACTCTTGGTGACGTTTCTCAATCTGGGACAGAGCTGATCGAGCCGTTTTACCTTCAGTCACAACGTTGTCGTTAAAGATGTTCCACTGACCTGTCTCAATCATCTCCTCCACCTCCTCTCCTGTCACCTCACGTCCCACTATCTCCATTTGCCTCTGGATCTGGGCTTTACAGTTCTCCCGATGGCTCATCTCCACCTCATTATAGTCAAACATGGCATCGCGGAAACCATTGCTGAGGCAAGCATACTGGGTTCTGGCAATACGTGTGATGGCAGAATTTGAGCCATGTGCTTCTTCTAACTTGTGGGCTGTGCCGTCTATGTCCCGCAGGTGTGCTAGCACATCCTCAGCCCGAGCCTTTATATCAGCACCAATGGCATTAGAGTCCCTTTTGATAGTGCTCATGGTGGTGGTGCCCTTGAGCATGCGAGAGTTCTGCTCACGAAGCCTTTTAACCTCCAGGCGGATGAGCTGGATCTCTCTGTGGATATCTTGTGATTGGGAAAAGACCTCCTCCAAAGCAGGGCTATTGTCAAACACTACTGCTTCTTGGGGCAAATCCTCCTCCAGGTCCACATTGCTGAAGGAGTCGGAGACAGTGGACTCTGCGTACTCCATCTGCTCCACATGGCCGTTGGACATTTTCTGCAGGTGGGTCAGTCTGTCCCTCATGGTTGGGTTGGAGAACAAGTGAAGGTTACAGATGATTTTCCCTATCTGGTTATCTTTCCTCTTCTAACACACATTGGTAAACATGACTCAGTAAAGAGGGCTGACCTGAAAGGGCAAACAACAACAAGTCTTTAGATTAACCTCACATTGAACTTCATGTTTTTCATCATAGATGGCTTAATAAAGCAAAATGTAAAAAGGGACACAGATTACATTCAAGATCCAAACAGAAAACATTTGCAGGTTTAAACACACCCAGTATCTCATATAAGCTGTCGTGCCTGTTTAAAAACCTTTTCTATCTTCCTTCTCCAGTAACCCTGGCCTAACAGGTTCTTCAAAGAATAGTCAAAGGTGTTGCTCCTCACCAAACTAGTTCTTTTAACTTGTGATCTGTCTGACGTCTTTATCCAGACATTCATTTTGACTTTTAATCTTACTGGAGCATTAGCAGATACTGTAGTACATCAGATACAGCAATATCTTTCATCTCTAGTTTGAGCAATGCTCTAAAATAAAACAATATTTCCAATGTGAAATAAGGAGGCCAGTGACATTAGAAGGCATTTCAAAGACTGCTTCAAAGACCAAAAGCCCCCAAACTCCAGGAACTCCTTCCTGATGTTGTCTTTTCCTATTTTCAGTTAGGTATAATAGTATTTTTGTGTGATCAGAACAGGCCTTAAACAATTCCATATTAAGTTGAAATCTAGTGGGTAAAACATTGAAATGTATGAATAGCCTACCAATATTAATATTGACTCAAGTGCTCCTGGTCAACAGGTTGGAAATCGT
Source organism: Siniperca chuatsi (assembly GCF_020085105.1). Taxonomy (NCBI): domain Eukaryota; kingdom Metazoa; phylum Chordata; class Actinopteri; order Centrarchiformes; family Sinipercidae; genus Siniperca; species Siniperca chuatsi. The sequence continues at coordinate 16,820,951 of NC_058057.1, forward strand.
TGTTCTAGACTGTTACTATACTTAACTCAATACTCCTGAAAAATAGTAGCAATTATTCAGGTGATCTGCAACTGCTCAGCCTCATGGTTTAAATATTTTCAAGGTAAATGGTAACAGGCTACATACAGTCATGTTGTGGGTACCTACAGCTAAGGCTTTATAAGGTAAATTCATGGTGCAAATGGTAAACAGTATAAAATATATGTAGGCTACATTTATTTAGAAGATAATTTAAAAAGAAATCACTAATCTATGTTGTTTATCAAAAAATATAGCGAATTGATTTTTTATATAGGCCACAGGAACGCCTTGTGCTACCCTACTGGATAGCTATCACCACATAAATCCCAGCACATTTTATGACAGAGGTGTGATAGATACAGGTGAATCGTGTCCTTTAATATCGGCTGCTTGCTGGAATAAAGTTTTCTCCATTTCATGCAGGATTGCAAGATTAAATGTAAGCTCCTTACCCGTTTCGCTCTGATCTCCACAGACATCAAACTTTGTCCTTTAATGTAAGGTGGCCTGTGGTGCCTCAGCACCATCCTAGTTCTGAAGCCGACTGCTCTGTACTGTGAGACGAAACAAAGGGCCCTACATGCGTAATGCAGCTATCTTTGGAGCCAAAACTGGTATTTAACTGGGGTTTTGTTATAGTGATGGATTGCGCCACGCCATGCGACTGTAATGATGTGACTTCAGGAATGAAGCCCGGTCGGTTTGGCCTTTGCAGTGACGCTATGTCTCAAGAGCGGCAATTGGATAGGGCGAGGTGCCGGCACCTGGTGCGTTTGTGCCAATTTGAACTTGCAGGCAGACCTCTTTTCCAGGGTAGAATAAAGCCGAAAAGGTAAAAACGTAAAAGGAAGCCCAGGTCCAGGACAGGTGTTTCTGACAGGGACCTCTAAAGCTTTATCGCACTGGCGACACTTGTCAATCACCAGCCACTGTGCTTTAGTCCCTTGCAGTCACCGTGGGAGGGTTTATTTGTGAGTGTTTATTTGTGAGTGTTGATGGCAGTGATACCTGACGGTCCTGGAGCCGATAGAGCCAAGCCCGTGCAAGATTTTCCCAGCCACGCCCAAATGACTTCCACAAGTACTCACTTGTGTGTGTGTGTGTGTGTGAGAGAGAGAGAGAGAGAGAGAGAGAGAGAGAGAGAGAGACCGACCAATGAGGTTTTACCAGCCTCATGTATAGTGTAGGCTACATACGTATGTCTTTGATTATATCACACAATTACATTGGCCCACATTCAATTGGTGTCACAGTTTTCTTTAATATTGTCCCAGTAAGGCACATTTGAAATTAACTGACCTTTGCCAATAGCATCAATTATTATTTTCCAACATTTAAAAAGTGTTTTTGGGTGGCAAGTCAGGGGCTGGACACAGAGGCACCTTTTTAAATGATGGCTACTTGGATTGCAGCAGGGAAGTTGTGTATTGGCCTTGTGGCCCCAGCAAAATCAGTATCCATGAGTATACAGTGGGGAATACCTTTTGTTCTCTTTTCATAAAAATGAAATTCTTTAATCCTTAGTTTCCCTCTTAGGGGTATGAACACACATTTGCATAACTGTAACAAACCTTTGTGTACAGAACAAAGTCAGGTTTAACAGTAAGGTTTACTCACTGGCAAAACAGCAGTTGCAAAAAAACATGTTCCAAAAACTTTCTTCAAATCAAATCCACAAACACTTTGGTTTAATTATTTTATTTTATTTAAACTTCTAAAATAAATGCTGCAGTCATTTCTTAAGTTGGTGAAAGTCATTATCATAGCTAATGCAGAGGGACATCTGATTCATCTGGACAGTACAACTCAGACCTCCAACCCTCAACCTCCAAACCCCTCCTCTCACCATAGGGTGTCTAGTCCATCACATGTTATTGATTCCAATGTGACTGGTTTAATTACATATCTAATGTGATCAATGACAAGACTTGATTACCTTCTTAAACATATTGGGGGTATTGCTGCAGTGTTTCCAAAGAGTACTTTTGTACAGCTGTGGCAACTACAGAGGAATAAAGCTGATGAGCAATACAATGAAGTTGTGGGAAAGAGTAGTGGAAGCTAGGCTAAGGGCAGAGGTGAGCATTTGTGAGCAGCAATATGGTTTTGTGCCTAGAAAGAGTACAACAGATGCAGTATTTGCTTTGAGGATGCTGATGGAGAACTGGATAAAAAAAAGCTTTTATTGATATTTGAGGAAAAATGGTTCAGAAACATTCTGCCAAAATTGAGGACATATGTTGTGCATATCAAACAAAAGTTTGGCCCTGAATCACATGTTACATGTTGTTTAAGCCAAAGATCTTTAGTTTCACAGTTGAGAACTGGTAGTCTTCCTCTGGCCATTGAGGTTGGTTGATTAAAAAAACAAAACAAAAAAAACCTGGGGTAAAATCGATTGTGTGAGCTGTGTGATTTGGGTGAAGTGGAAAGTGAGTTCCATTTTCTTTTGTACTGTACAAATTATACTGATTTAAGAGACTTAAATGTTCCATGAAATGTCCCGACAAAACCCTAAAATATTCTAGTGTACAGATGAGCAAAATTGGAACGGCTGTTTAATTTTGATGTGTTTAAATTTGCCAACTTAACAACATAGTAAATGTTTCTGTCAGTGATGTATGAATTATGTCGTACTCAATGATGGTCTAAAGATTTGATTGTGAAAGATGCTTTAGCTGTTTTTCTATTTCTGGACTTTTCCTGTTGTTTGAAAATGTGTCAGCTGCACTCTGGTCCTGGCTTGTATGAATGTAGGGTGCTGGCTGGGAATAGTTTTATGCATTACACAATAATAAAAATGTCATTCATTCATATGACCAGTTTAGTGCAAAGTGTCTCTATAATATGTACCCAGGCCTATATGCCATAATCTTTTTTGTTTATAGTCCTAATTGGATGTACAAATCATATTTTGTGAACACCTCCCCTCTTTCTGTGTCAAAATAGCACGTGAACGCGCGTGCTCCTAACTGCGAGCGTGTCCCTTCTTGTCAGGCTGCTGCTTTCATGTACCTCGGATTTACACTTTCAAAACTCTAAGCAAGAATTCCAGTGTCCCTGGTAACAAAACATAGACCCTGGGCTAAAATGTTGGTTGTATTTTGCTGTGGTCTTTTAACAAGGCAAGCAGCCGAACTTTAGCAGTAACGTTAAGACAGGGAAGAGAAATACGCATTACATTCTGTAATTTACACCGAAATAATTACAATATCAAAATGTTGCTGAAAGATAGGCTATATCTTGACAACATGACATTCACGTTTTCCGCGCCCCAAACGTCAAACAGCTTGTGATATCATAAAGCCTATTTCTCTGTGTGGTATTTGTCACATGTTTTGGGGTTGTTAGAGTGACGAACTCTGAAATCAAATTTCCGACTGCCCTTGAACACAGCGTAGCTCCATCACGACTCTGTCGCCGCTCAACTTACTTTTTGTTCCTCCAGGAAGTTGAATCCCTCGCTAACCATCGCCAGAGAAACAAGGAGAGGACTAATTTATTAGCTACATTTAAAACAACTAAAAGAAACGGCCATGAAATTGTCTATAATCCGTAGTGCTTGTGGCAGCCTTCGGATACATCCAGCCCGTTCAGGGAGCAGGGTTAGCGGCTTGTCGCCGAGATGCCTACCAGGTCCTGCCAACGGCGGGTTGATTCTCCGTACGGCAAGCACTGCTACCCGCGGCGGTACCAAACCGAAATTAGCCGTCAACTTTGGGAAACAGTCCCAAAAGGATGATGGGTTTGAATTCGACAGTGCTTTGAGGTAAGAAAGATATATGCACGTTAAAGCATATGTGGCCACACATTACTGAATTACTGTTGTTTTTGTATTATTTTTGATCGGAAATGGGACACGGCCGAGTGGTATTTTGCTAGAGCGATAAACGGTGGTCGGTACTTACGTTGTTGACTAGCAGCCAGTTTTGCACGTGTCTCCGATATCATAGGATCCCCAGCCAGCTGATGTAACTTTTCTCCGCTGTTGCCATAAGCACGATGCTCAAATGTGCCCGAATGCATGGTGAATGATGCAACAACACATATGTGTAAATGGTTGTGCTGAAATTATTTACTGTAAAGTTATGTGATATGTAACATTTCTGTATGTGTGTGTTTTTATAATAAGCCTATACGTTTTTATGCGATTTGTATCGTGTGTGACATGTAACGTTATTGTACGTGATGGGGGTTTCATTGTTTAAATGATGTCTTCTACTACTATAGAGTGTCGTGCGGAATAAAGTCCATTGAATGATTGATCCGAGATAGCTAGAGGTGGACTTGATATAGTTAATGTTTACATTTTGGACAACATACGTGTGTTGACTCTATTAACATATTAGCTCCGCCCACACATTGTCACGTGCGCAGTGAGGTGGCCAATGGGTGCAACCTCACCATGTGTAGTTTATATTATTCCATTTTTAAAGATCAGTTAATGTTATCTATGGTAACTTTTTTTCTAGTTGAATGTGGTATTCTATTAACTGCAGCAAATATCGCCAAATCACTGTCTTTGCAATATATTTAATGGAATTACTGCTTATAAGGCTTCCACAGCTGGAACAGCCTAATTTCGCTTTAAAAACCCTGTGTGCAGCCCTAAATGGATGAATGGACATTGCTAATCAGTTAATCAGTTTTTCTCTTACAGGAAAATGGTTCAGAGCACTAAGGAGGCAATTGTGGCTCTGCAGGGAAGAAATCCAGCAATCCAACCTTTGTTAGCCATTATACAGGTATTGTGAGTATAAACAGAAATACTATGTAGGAATTGTGTTTCCCATTGTAGAACAAAAGATTATGTAAAGACAAGTAAAAAGTAGTCTAAAGCCAATTTAACTAAAGTTGTGGTATGCTATTTACCTTTTGACCTAAGGGTTATCTGGTTTTACTGAAGCCATTGACGATTCCTGTATTATCAGGTGTGTGTGTGTTTTTCTTAGTGTGCCAATTTTATCTCAAAGGCAGGTGATGATGACAGCTTGTTGGAGATCAATAAAAAAGTGGCAGGAAAGGTAATCTTCTCTCTTTTTCTCTCTTCGTTCCTCTATGTGAATTTGGCTCATAATGTCTTTTTTACAAATCTACACAATAATTCAAACAGTTCACCCTGTCCTTGTCTGTATGTCCACAGATTGGCGTAAACATCACTCACATTTGTCTGGCAAAGGAATACAGTGAAGATGAAGTAAGTGAAGCTGACTCACACATTTGGTTAACTTAAACTAGGACAACTCTTCCTTAATGTACCCTCCACCTGACTGTTTGTAGTTGTGTGAATTGTCGAGGTAATCAGTGCCTCACATAAGCTTTTATGTCATTAAAACTTTACTTAACTGCACGTTACATGACTAATCCTTGATTTGGGAAGCAACCTTTTCAGCTGTGGCTCTTTTTGCCCAGATGGATGTCGACTCTTGATCCATATAGAGAAGTGAACCCCTGGGAATAGCTCAGGCATTTCAGCTAACAGTGGATGATTTACATTACAGTTCCAAGCCTAAAGGGCTCTACTGATCTACTGAGCCACTGCTCTACTTTCACACATCTTTCCTCTTTTTTCAAAATCTCCCCCTACTACCCTCTCTTTTCTCCCTCCTCAGGGATTACTATCATTTCTTATGCATAGTCAATAGCACTGACCTGTTAAATTTTATAGACGCATTTGCTGTTTCACTCTTTCCCTTGTTCCTAATCAGTACTTTGTGCTTTAAAGATCAAAGTTATTTACCTTTTAGGTGTGAAGGCTGGGGTTTTCTGTGGGCCATACACAGACCGTACTCATACCAGCATGTGTGATATTTACAGTTTAACATGTTACATTTCCACAACTATTGCAACTATGGCTTGTGAATGCTGTGTACTTTTTCTGCAAAAATTCTCTTTTCTGTTCTGTGTTTTGTCTTTGTGTATGCGTGTAGATTGTAGAGGAGGTGTTGAAGCTGAATGAAGACCCCAGGGTGCACGGAGTCTACCTCCACCTCCCCCCTGCTTCCCTCACCAGTCGAGTGCTGAACACACTCAAACCTGAGAAGGATGTAGACGGGTAAAAACCTGCACAAGCTAACTAGGATCATTGCATTTAAAACTGCTGAGTTTTCTACTCTCACATAGAGAGACATAACAGTGAAGAGCGTATCTACTCCAAACAGCAAATGCTGTTAAAAGTTCTAACTGTGTTGATTTACGATAGGTTGTCTCTCTTAATTGATTTGTAGGCCATTAAAATTACTTGACAAGCTGTTTTATATGTCTGCATTTTTATGCAGCAGTCAGCCAGGTATCAGTTGTGTGTGTTTCTCTGTCCCAACAGAGATAAATGCATTTACTCACATGGTATCTCAAACTGGCCCAAATCAGAAAAGGCTGCACTGAATTAAGAGTGCGTAAATGTGTGCCTTCAGCAGACAAGTGAAGGAGAAAATTAGCAAGGCACCCTTCATACTCATCACAAATTGAATAGAATTGGTTCAATCAAGGACAAAAATGGTTGAAGTTGTGGGGCATACTTTTGATTTACTGCAGCTAGCTACTTACTACTTTAGTGTTTGATAAAAAGAAGCCCCCTATGAATTTTCAACCAAGGCCAGTTACGTCGCCCGGATTGGCGCTACCGGGGCCCCACCCTGGAGCCAGGCCCGGGGTGGGTGCTCGACGGCGAGCGCCTGGTGGCCGGGCCTTTCCCCACGGGGCCCGGCCGGGCACAGCCCGAAGGAGCGACGGGGTGCCGTCCTCCCGTGGACCCACCACCCGCAGGAGGATCCGTAAGGGCGGTGCAGAGAGATCTGGGCGGCAGCCGAAGGCAGGGGCCGCGACCAGATCTCCGGACACAGAAACTGGCTCTAGGGACATGGAATGTCACTTCGCTGGGGGAAGGAGCCTGAGCTTGTGCGGGAGGTTGAGCGTTACCGGCTAGATATAGTCGGCCTCGCCTCCACGCACAGCCTGGGCTCTGGAACCCGTCTCCTCGAGAGGGGCTGGACGCTCCATTTCTCTGGCGTTGCCTGCGGGGCGAGGCGGCGGGCTGGTGTGGGCCTGCTCATAGCCCCACAGCTCAGCCGTCACGTGTTGGAGTTTACCCGGTGAACGAGAGGGTCGCGTCCCTCCGCCTTCGGTGGGGACAGGTCTCTCACTGTTGTGGCGGCCTATGGGCCGAACGGCAGTGCAGAGTACCAGGCCTTCTTGGGGTCCCTGGGAGGGTACTAGACAGTGCACCGCCCGGGGACTCCGTTGTTCTACTGGGGACTTCAACGCCCACGTGGGCAAATCGACAGTGCCACCTGGAGAGGGGTAATCGGAAGGAACGGCCCCTGATCTGAACCCAAGTGGTGTTCAGTTGTTGGACTTCTGTGCTAGTTGCAGTTTGTCCATAACTAACACCATGTTCAAGCACAAGGGTGTCCATCAGTGCACGTGGCACCAGGACACCCTAGGCGGAGGTCGATGATCGACTTTGTTGTCGTATCATCTGACCTCCGCCGCGTGTCTTGGACACTCGGGTGAAGAGAGGGGCGGAGCTGTCAACCGATCACCACCTGGTGGTGAGTTGGATCCGCTGGCAGGGGAGGAAGCCGGACAGACTTGGCAGGCCCAAGCGTATCGTGAGGGTCTGCTGGGAACGTCTGGCGGAGCCCGCTGTCAGCAGGGTCTACAACTCACACCTCCGGGAGAGCTTCTCCCAGATCCCGGGAGGCTGGGGACATTGAGTCCGAGTGGACCATGTTTTCCACCTCCATTGTCGATCGCGGCGGCTCGTAGCTGTGGTCGCAAGGTTTCTGGTGCCTGTCGCGGCGGCAATCCCGAACCCGGTGGTGGACGCCGGAAGTAAGGGATGCCGTCAGGCTGAAGAAGGAGTCCTATCGGGCCTTGTTGGCTCGTGGGACTCCCGAGGCAGCTGACAGGTACCGGCAGGCTAAGCGCGCACTGCAGCCCGTGCGGTCACAGAGGCAAAAACTCAGGATTGGGAGAGGTTCGGAGAGGCCATGGAGGAGGACTATCGGTCGGCCTCAAAGAAATTCTGGCAAACCGTCCGGCGGCTCAGGAGGGGGAAGCAGTGCTTCACCAACACCGTGTCACGGTGCGGGTGGAGAGCTGTTGACCTCGACTGGGGATGTTGTCGGACGGTGGAAGGAATACTTTGAGGATCTCCTCAATCCCGCTGTCACGCCTTCCGAAGAGGAAGCGGAGGCTGGGGACCCGGAGGCGGACTCATCCATCACCCTGGCCGAAGTCACTGAGGTTGTTGGCAAGCTCCTTGGTGGCAAGGCTTCAGGGGTGGATGAGATCCGTCCTGAGTATCTTAAGTCTCTGGATGTTGTGGGACTGTCTTGGCTGACACGTCTCTGCAACATCGCGTGGCGGTCTGGGACAGCGCCTCTGGACTGGCAGACCGGGGTGGTGGTCCTCTGTATAAGAAGGGGACCGGAGGGTGTGTTCCAATCACAGAGGATCACACTTCTCAGCCTCCCGGTAAGGTCTACTCCAGGGTACTGGAGAGGAGAATTCGTCCGATAGTCGAACCTCGGATTCAGGAGGAGCAGAGTGGTTTTCGTCCCGGTCGTGGAACACTGGACCAGCTCTATACTCTCCATCGGGTGCTCGAGGGTTCATGGGAGTTTGCCCAACCAGTCCACATGTGCTTTGTGGATCTGGAGAAGGCATTCGACCGTGTGCCCCGGGCGCTTTGTGGGGAGTGCTCTGGGAGTATGGGGTCCGGGGCCCTTTGCTAAGGGCTGTCCGGTCCCTGTATAACCGGAGCAGGAGCTGTGTTCGCATTGCCGGCAGTAAGTCAGACCTGTTCCCGGTGCATGTTGGACTCCGCCAGGGCTGCCCTTTGTCACCGGTTCTGTTCATAATTTATATGGACAGAATTTCTAGGCGCAGTCAGGGGCCGGAGGGTGTCCGGTTTGGGAACCACAGGATCTCATCTCTGCTGTTTGCAGATGATGTCGTTCTGATGGCTTCTTCAAACCAGGACCTGCAGCATGCACTGGGACGGTTTGCAGCCGAGTGTGAAGCAGCTGGGATGAGAATCAGCTCTTCCAAATCTGAGGCCATGGTTCTTGACCGGAAAAAGGTGGTTTGCTCTCTTCGGGTAGGTGGGGAGTCCTTGCCTCAAGTGGAGGAGTTCAAGTATCTCGGGTCTTGTTCACGAGTGAGGGACGGATGGAGCGTGAGATTGACAGGCGGATCGGTACAGCGTCTGCAGTGATGCGGGCGCTGTATCGGACCGTTGTGGTGAAGAAGGAGCTGAGTCGAAAGACAAAGCTCTCGATTTACGGTCAATCTACGCCCCTGCCCTCACCTATGGTCATGAGCTCTGGGTAGTGACCGAAAGGACAAGATCGCGGATACAAGCGGCCGAAATGGGCTTCCCTCCGCCCGAGTGGCTGGGCGCTCCCTTAGAGATAGGGTGAGGAGCTCAGTCACACGGGGGCTCGAGTAGAGCCGCTGCTCCTCCACGTCGAGAGAGAGCCAGCTGAGGTGGCTAGGGCATCTGATCCGGATGCCTCCTGGACGCCTCCTCGGGAGGTGTTCTGGGCATGTCCCACCGGGGCGGCCCCGGGAAGACCCAGGACACGCTGGAGGGACTATGTCTCTCGGCTGGCCTGGGAACGCCTCGGGATCCCCGGAGGAGCTGGAGGAAGTGTCTGGAGCGAAGGAAGTCTGGGAGTCCCTGCTTAGACTGCTGCCCCGCGACCCGGCCCCGGATAAGCGGAAGAAAATGGATGGATGGATGGATGGATGTTTGATAAAAATGTTTTTTTTAATCAGTAATCCTAGATCTCTGTCCAATAATAAAATCTAAAACGGTATACTATATACTTTAAAATGTTACTCACCATTGTTAAGCTTTATATAGCTCTCGGCTATCTGGTCACCCGTGTCCATTTTTTAAATTTTATGAATGTACTCGATACTGTTATCCATAGCACTTTACAAAATAACCTTTATGCTGTGGCCAGTAAAAAGTGATCAGCTCCAGGGGGAGAAGAGGGGGGTATTAATTTTGATATATTATATGTTGAAAATAATATTTTATAAATATATTATATTTGTCATTTTTGTATTGTTATAGGATATCAGATTTGAATATGGGTCGTCTGGTACGAGGCGATCTGAGCAAAGGCTTTGTGCCACCCATAGCCAGCGCTGTCCTGGATCTCCTGGAGAAACTTGGTGAGTTTCTGGGAATGGAAATCAGTCCCAAGTTCAGTAGTTATTGAATACTGAGGCTGTACTGTAACTCATGAAAAGTAAAGGACAAACTATACTAACACTTTGATATACTGTATGTAGCTGTAATGGTGCTTACATTTGGTTCTGAAGGGACTCTTTTCAGAGACAGCACAGCATGGAAAACACAGGTGTAGCTGATAAAATGAATTACAGTAAGCTACAATATTAGCAAGCACTGACAATCAGTATTATTGTGGCACACCATAACCTACTCGTTACTAATTTTATTAGATGCAGCCGTGTTTACCCAGCTATTACGCTGTCCCTGTGTCCCAGTAGGGTGTAGGTAGTACATTCACTCTGGAAAAAGTACTAAATTAAATATGTTTTAATACCTGAGTGATTGCTGACATGGCATGACAAAATACCTGTTAACCAATTTTATACTTTGTACTAATACTATAAAGTATAGGCTACTGAATGTACTAATTTTCATATTATAGTTGTTAGTTACAGTTAGTATACAAAAAATGAATGTACTTTATTGTTTTATACTAGAAGAAAAGCATACTATACTTAATTAATTGATTAATGAATGTCAAGTAAGCTGCAAACTTTGGAAAACAATTTCAAATTTGGAAATGTAACAAAGAAAAAACAAGGAAAATATTTTTTGAAGATTTTTTTTCAGTATGAACACACCATGTGCTTAAAACCCAATGAGCATAAATGAGCATATAGTAAAGAATTGGGATGTCATGACCCATTATTTTGGAATTGGAAACTCCAGAGCACCAAATAGATTGTTACATTAGGACACGAGAAAATGGCTCACTTACCAGGCTAACATGATACACTCATGATGTCTTAAAAGTGATGAATTTTTGTCCAGTTGCATTAGTATATGTGGTGGTAAATTTCAAAATATAAAGTTTAGGGGCATTAGATTTGAAAATGTACCACATATCAGCATACCTTATCTGTAATTATGACCACAGTGTTGCACAAAGCTATTGAACACCTACTTTGCAATTGGTGTGTAAAGCCATTTCCATCCATGTTCAGCTGGTCAGCATTGTAATATGGATCATGAACACTTGACTGTATGGGCTTGACTGAAACTGAAATGTGGATCACGCTGACAGTTAGGTTGCTCATGCACATACGGCACTTAATGAATGAAGAATGTCCTAATGCCACATTAAAACATTTCTACAGATGCTCCTTTGGAAGGGAAAACTGTGTTGCTGGTTGGAGGAGAAGGACCCCTTGGTGTGGCCCTGCAGTGCCTGATTGAAAGAAGTGGAATGGTAGCTCTCAAGAGTCATTGGAGCTCCAAGACCCTACAGAGACAGGTGTGTTTGTATGTGTGTGCAATTCTTTCTTCCTTTTCTTTCTCAAAGCTTTTTTACCCAAAGTATATTTTTATAACTGTAAGTTTTTATTCACTCACCCCAAGTAGACTTGAAAGGTGACTGTAAAAAGTTTGTGGTTGCTTCCATGTTTGTGGTCGGCTTGACATTTTTTGTTTTGAGTGTGTTCTTTTATTGGTGTTCTGAGTATAAGACCTAACCCCAAAGCCATTGCTTTATAATTGGAAATTCTTTATCCACTTCTTCATATTCTCAGCCATCTGTTTTCATTATTCAGTTGCACCAGTTACAGTATGTGCAGTTTTAGTGGCTGACCACATGGGGTCAGTCTCTGCTTTTTCAAATGCAATGTCAAGAATTGTGATCAATTGTGACAGAGCTAACTTGAACAGTTTTGCTAATTGAAAGTTATTTAAAAAAAAATTTACTGATCAGTCACATTTTTCTGGAGAGGCTTTTTGGGTTCATATGTCATAAAAGTTGTTTGTGCCTGTCATAAATATACCACACACATATTTTCTACCCCTTTCAATCTACTAAACTCTACAATCTTCTTCTCTATCTTTTAAATTCTTAATATCTAATTTCTTATCTTGAATTCCTAGGTGATGCAAGCTGATGCTGTGGTCCTGTTAGGGGCAGGGAATATGGATGTCCCACCCACCTGGGTTAAACCAGGGGCTACTGTCATCCGCTGTGAGCCCCCCCTGGAGACAGGTATTGTTGAATATATTGTGACAGTCATCGCAGTCACTCTGCACAGGCTTGAACTATAGTGGAAAAAAAATTACACTTAACCTCTTGGCATCTTAGCCTTGGGTGTTGCACGTTGCTTGGATTTTAAACCTCGACACTACACAGAAATTATTGCTGCTGACCTTTCAGAATGCATTCAATGAGATTATACCTGACTAAAAAGCTTGAAAATGCATCTGAGTTTCCAAAGACATACTAGTGTAGTCTATATTTGAAATATGTGTGTATTTGGCTTTTTTTTCAGCATGAGTAACATTTCTTGTTTATAAATTATATGAATTATAGAATCATAGCTTTATTAATAAAGCTATAAATTAATTTACTAATAGCGTATAGCTTTGCAGTTTATTGTGTAGACAGCCTTAGCAAGCTGTACCCTTGTGCTGCAGATCTGATGGTGGGACGCCACATGCTTCCTCTCTGTTTTTCATATCGTTGTATTCTCTCCCACTCTTGTTTAACATTTGGATGTGCATGTTTTTACTCAACATGAGCATTAATCATACTGTTTTTATTTGTTTTAGATGAACATGCAATTGAGATGTCCTCAAAGTCTGGGTTAGGATACCTCACAGCAGCTTACAGAACACAGGTTCTCTTTCTTTCTGTCTCTGTTCTCACCCCATTTGCATACTAGATTCTGTCTTTATTGTTCTTTAACTTGTTCTCTCTGTCTACTAGAATGTGGTGCATAGTTGCAGTCGGTGGCTCCAGGAGCAACAGTACCGACCTTGGCATCTGCGCAGCCTCAAACTGCAGCCCCTGACCCCTGTACCAAGGTACAAGCTACTATCTGTGAGAGACTATTAGGAATTTAACTACATTTACCTGAATGTTAGGATCCTTTTGTCATGTCATATGCTTGAGAAAACACATTACCATGTTTTTGTCTGTGTTTTTCAGTGACATAGAGATTTCCAGAGCTCAGACACCCAAGCCAGTGGACCAGCTGGCTGAGGAGATTGGTCTGCTGCCAGAAGAGCTTGAAGTCTATGGCAGGAGCAAAGCTAAGGTCCGACTCTCCCTGTTAGACCGCCTCCACACACAGCCTGATGGGAAATATGTACTGGTTGCTGGGTGAGTGTGACTTACTGATCAACCGAATCCTTTTTCCGTATTTATAATATTCCTTCAGTGCCCCATAGTGCTTAAATTTGTGATGTAAAGGAAGCCACTGATCCTTAGCAAAGGAACTAGTATGGCAAGCTATCGCTGTACCCTGCTTCCTTTATAGTATTACCTTTAAGCCATACTTTGGACACAGTTTGTGATTTATTTCTCAATAATGTCTTGAAGTTCTTAAGTATCAATTGTTTGGCTGCAGAATGAATATGATTACGACATTATGCACATCAAAAAATATGAAATTCAAAAATGTTCTGTGTTTTCTGTATGTCTAGTATAACTCCGACCCCACTGGGTGAAGGTAAAAGCACGGTGACCATTGGCCTAGTCCAGGCCCTGTCTGCCCACCTTAAGCTCAACTCCTTTGCCTGTCTCCGACAGCCTTCCCAGGGACCCACCTTTGGGGTTAAAGGTCAGCAATGAATACCTTGGTCCTTATGCTAATTGTACATGACATATATCCTATCTGAAAAGTATGATTTCACCTCTCTGTGCTCTCTACCGTTCTCTGGACTACATGGTAATGCAATACAGTAATCTCTTATTTTAAAGATAATCATTCCAGAACTAACAATTTTCTCTAAAACTGTATTTTGTAAGAAAACTATTACAGTGATTAACAACTTCAGTTACATTCTTTAAGGAGGTGTATTTTCATGTTAGAAAAGATGTCCAATTGTTTCAAACAGTGGATGTTATTTTAGAATGAAACTTTTACATTGAGAGGAAACCAGAGACAGGCGTCTAAACCAGCAGTTAGGAATGTGTCAAGTAACTGTTTGATAAGCTATCTTTGTCAGCGTGAAGCTAGTGTTACATACCATGCTACATTTTGTGCTGGGGTGGAGTAGTTCACTCAGAGTCCACCACTCAGCATTCCTCCTTTGTGTGTCCCTGACCTGTTTGTCTGCCTCTGACTGTGCTACCTCTTCTTTGTGCCTAGGGGGAGCTGCTGGAGGGGGATATGCCCAGGTCATTCCGATGGAGGAGGTAAGACACACAGACACTCTCAGTGCTTCCTAGCAGGACTAGCGCAGGCTTCAAAGACCTAAGACATGCAGAGACTCACACAAGTTTGTACAAAAACACATAAATGCACACACACACACAGCCCCTGGGGCTGTGGCATAATATTGCCTGTGAATAAAGGCACTGTCCGTGAAGGCCGAGAGGGAAGAGGGAAGGAGAGGAGGAAGGAGCTCCAGACACAAAGTCTTCAATAAGGCAGCCCCCTTTTCTTATACCAAAACACCAATTTTTTTTTAGCTTTTTAGTTCTACCCCTCCTTCTCATTTCCTCACAATGTTTTGTTTCCTTTAAATCGAGGGGCTCATGCCAAACAGAGACAATATGTGTCATAATATTTTTAAAGACATAGGGAACAAAGTCAAAAGCATGAGAAGATTACTTTGTTTGAAGCCACATTTATCTTGTGATACAAAATTTTGTGATTACAGCCTTTTAACCCCCATTGTTAGAGGTTTTATTTCCATTGGGGCCATCCAAACCCACAACGTGTACCAGTACATTACAGTAATAGTGCTTTGATTTCTTGTGTCTAATCCCATCATCTCTCTTTCTCTTTTTCTCTGTTTGTACTTCCTCTTTTTTGTCTGTCTTGCCCTTCAGTTCAACCTCCATCTGACTGGTGACATTCATGCCATCACAGCAGCCAATAACCTTGTGGCAGCAGCCATCGATGCCAGGATGCTGCATGAAGCGACGCAATCAGACAAGGTGACCGTGTGATCATGTCATTCAGTAATAACTCATTCTTACAACACCAAACATATGAAACCGTTGTTTTGACCTGGATGCTAATTTAATGACAATCCTGATTATCTAGATTTTGCACAAAATTCCAGATGTTAGCGATTTGCTATTTAGATGTATTATACTCAGGGATTCAAGAAAGGAAAGTATTCATTATTTTAATATAGTAACTTCCTAAATTAAGTATTTCAGATATGAATTGCAATTACAATGGACAACTGTATATGATTAGTTTTTTAGCCCTAGTTTTTGGTTCATCACACATACCTCAGACAGTGAACCTCCCTATGTGT
Source organism: Siniperca chuatsi (assembly GCF_020085105.1). Taxonomy (NCBI): domain Eukaryota; kingdom Metazoa; phylum Chordata; class Actinopteri; order Centrarchiformes; family Sinipercidae; genus Siniperca; species Siniperca chuatsi. Next base: position 16,836,480 of record NC_058057.1, read on the forward strand.
ACAAACTACAATCTTGTTATCTTTTGATGTCACTAAATATTCACAGGGAAGCCTAAAAACAGTGTCACAGAAACATTTAATATTTACCTATCTATGTAAGAACATGCTTTTTATGTTCCAATTACATTTAGCAGTCACAACCATGACATCACTATACAGCTCTTTTGGTGTGATGCATTCTATTCAAGAAAACATAATTATCCTCCAAGGTGTGTAATTAAATGTACTTAATATGCATATACACACATGAATTTAATGTAATTGTTTTGTCTTATACTTCCAAGGCCCTGTTCAATAGACTGGTCCCTTCAGTGAATGCAGTCAGAAGATTTTCACCCATCCAAATCTCCAGGCTACGCGTAAGTCTACATACTGCAGTGCCAGAATCACTAGTGTGACCCATCATTACTAGCCAAAAGAATTTTTGTGTTGCGCTCTTATAAAAAAAGACAATTTTGTCCACTAGGGGACCTCAGTGAGCCTGTCTTAAAAATTCCCCTCTCTCCCTCCATCGTGTCCACATCTACAAATATAAGTTTACATCTCTTGAAGCTCCTATCTGTTTATATGTCTACGAGTAATGCTGTTTTATTTAGTGTGGATGAAGAATGCCTAATTTCAAGTCAAAATACATATGGCAGATGTTTGAACATAAGTCAACTCAATATATGCCTGTCCTGTTGCATGAAAGTCTCTGGGATGAAAAATTAAAAGGACTATAAAATATTTACTGGTCTTAATGGATAGAGTGAGCGATAAAGAGTTTTGTGTGTTTTTAAACAGAGCACTCCCTGTGAACCTTTTGAACCTGACAGGGAGTTGATCGCCTCGTAGTCATTTAGTCTGGATTTGTTTATATATATAAACAAATCCAGACATCCAAATATATATATATATATATATATATATATCTATATCACTCACAGATGATCTTCTATTCTTCTTTCTCTCTTCAATTTCAGCGTCTAGGAATCAATAAAATAGACCCTGCATCTCTCACACCCCAGGAAGTCAGTGCCTTTGCCCGTCTTGATCTTGACCCTTCCAAGATCACCTGGCAGAGAGGTATCTATAGAAGTATAGCAATTCACTCTGCACATTCTTTCTGGGAAACCGTTTTATAGTGAAGGGCAGTACCATTGGAATTCAGCCTTTATATGTACGCTTTTTTACCCATAGCTCAAACTCAAAGGACCACTTGTATGTCTGTGACATATTCAGTAGGATTTGGGTTTGCTTCTTGATCCAGTGGGTTGTCATTCGTTGCTTCTTTTACAAAAAATAGTGTTATATTTAAAGCTTAATTGGCAACTTCTACACATGTTTAAACTACAGCAAAAAGTTTTTACCCTGTTTTTGGTGGTATGCAGTATGTAGTGACAGTGTTATCAACATACCAGGCAGTGATGTATTGTTCACTAAAATGGTGATGTTATATGGCACTGGCCGTGTCAACCACACAAGCACAAACATTTCTTTTAGATATTTTGAATGGGACAATGATATGAAACATTATATTTTATGTTTGATTTCATAGTTCATACTGACATTTCCCTTGAGAATTAAATGGTAATGCTTGTTACACAACACCCAGTATAATCTTCTGCAAACACAGAGACATGCAATCTTGTATTAGTATGGATTTTTTTATATAGCAAATTCACTACAGTATGTTGGTATTCTCATCAATGAAAATTGGCTATGACAACTCTTTCTGACCCTTGTGTTCATATTGAATTAACACATTTATTATAAAAGTGTTTCTGTCATCAGTCACAGGATAAGAAATGTGAGTATGGTAGGAGTGGGAATAGCTACCTCAGTGGTAGCTGTGTTGGTTTAAAGTTGTCATTGACAACAACCAGCCGGGTGCTGCTATGACTGATGTGGTTATTTACTCTAGTGGCTCCGGAGGGCATTCTTAAAAGACGAACCCTGGAGATTAAAAACAGATTTACCAACTAATGTTATGTGGGTGTGACTGTGTGTCTGTGTTCATGAAAGAAACCTTTTTTCTTTTTCTTTTTTTTTTCTTTTTTCCTTTCATTACATCAAACCAACATGAGGATAACGTTTGACTAATATGATTTCCTGGCTGATTGTAATAGCAGTATAACCACAGAGTAACCAATTTCTAGCCACATTATGAGAGGATATGCTAAGTGCTGAGTGAAGAAATTAAAGTAGCAAATCCCTCGTAGCATAAGCGCTTTCAGTGTGTCAACGCCTACTCACAATAAGAGATAAGAATCCCTCTTCTTGTCAGTCATTGGGTTTATGTGTGTGTCTGTGTGTGCAAGCCTGTGGATGTGCATTGGTATCTATTTAACAACATGTGGAAATTGATTTTTACAGTCTTTCAAGTTTAGGCTGTAAAGACATTAAACTTTTTCTGTGTCTGAGGTATCAGATGAAGTTATATTTACTTTATTTAAAGTCTTGCCCGTCATTGATGTTATGCCCGTTTTAAATGCTCAAAGTAGTATATTTTATGAGAAATTTTACAGGAAATGAAACTTCCTTTTTGTCTTTGTTTTTTAGTTGTTGACACAAATGACCGTTTCTTGAGGAAGATCACAGTTGGACAGGCAAGCACTGAAAAAGGACACATCAGAGAGGTATGCAGCATTCATGCCTTCACAATCATGATTCCTCTGAATTTATGACTTTTTTTTATATATATATATATATATATTTTTCACCCACCGGCTTGGTTTGTGTATTTTTATGATAACCAGAATATGACTGCTTCTAGAGTATCGGTTTGGGACTGAGGCATCCACTAATCCTAGTATGTGACATTCCTGTTCATTGCAAATCTTTTGTCATTCACTCACTCAGTAACACAGTATAACAAACAGTGATATCACTGTTGCTGTTTGCAAACACACGATTCAAAGTTTGCCCTCCTCCCGGCTCAACGGGTGAGAGAGCGAGGTAGAGAGAGAGAGAGAGAGAGAGAGAGTGCAAGAGAATGAATGGAGAGAGGGAGCAGCATTGGTGAGAACAAAGCAGTGAATCAGAGAAATAAAATGTTATTTTCTGATTGTTTCACGGCGGCTACATTCTAAAACACAAATAAAATGCCCCACAACCCTGTAGGAAGGAGCCACAATGAATGCAGCCGAAGCCAGGCTTCATCCTGTCCGCTCTGTGGCCTATCTGCTCTGCGTGTGAATGTAGTTCGGCCCCGCTGAGCTACATTCAGCCTCAACAGAGCAGAGACAGAGACAGCGAGGTCTCTACGTTTTTTTTATAGAGTTCCGACCTCACAGCCTGCGCGCTATTATTGGCTGGGGGCTACACATCACTGCCCAAAGGTTGACTCCCAGAAACGTCCCGAACACAGCAGACTAAGAAGAAACTAAGAAAATCCAGGCAGAGGACAGGGTCTCTGCAGATACAGACACCGCAACACACTTCTAGTTGGTCATAAGTGATGATTAAGATGGATTATTTTTGTGTAGGTCTATACATGTTTTTTTGTTTTGTTTTTTTTTTAAACCTACTTATTTTGTTGAAGGTGGCATGAGATGCCTGCATTTTTAGGTACTCATACAGTAAAACTATGTGTATGAAAACTTTCCCATGCACACACACAGACACACTACCCTCCATCCCTGTCTATGATAAAGCCCAGATGTATTTCACCCATATGTCTGTCGTAATGACAGCTAAATGAAATCCTGTAAATAAACACTTCACCTCAATGGGAAGCAAGCAGGCCTAAGTGAAAGCAAATGTTTAAATAAGGAGAAAAATGACCCACCCATCCACACACACACACACACCTGGAACAGCCTCTGAGCTAGTTCAGCATATGCTTACATTTACCGCCATCCATTCTGTTTCCCTTACACTCCTCTGTCCTCCACCTTCCTCCAGCGCTGGATACACTATAGCCCCTCAGGGTATTATCACTGGGAGTGGGAATAGAAATGTTGTGTTCCTTGTTGGATTGATGTGGTTTAAGTTATGTTTCTTTTTTTGTGACGTGGAATGGAGACCTCTTTGGTTTTCCGTACTCTTCCCTGTGGATAGACCTCACTCATTCATTTTCTCTTGTTTTTCTCTGTCTTGTTCTTTTTCAGTTCATTTGACATAAATCAGTACAGAAAATCGCATCAGAAATGAGTTTTAATGTGTTCATAGTTAAAAAAGTTTTTACAAAGTCGTCACTCCAAAACTAGGCCATGTTCATAAGATTCGTATTATCTTGCCCATGTGATAAAGCTGGTGACTATGGTGTCTAGATAATCTTCTGTCTGCCAGTCACTGTAGAAAGTTGCCAACTTTCTTCCCACATTGTGGTCGAGTCAGTCAGGGATAAGAAATATCATATACTCAAACTGTTATTCTTTACTAAGCAGTCACCACCTATTAAAACAAAGTCATTTATTTTAGTGTGAAAGTGTAAACCTATTGCTTTGCATTGTAGCTGCAAACTTTCACATGATTTCACACAATAACAGCCAGCAGACAACAGAATTTTTGCTTGTCTATTTCATGGTTGGTAAATGGATCTGAATATTCAGATCCAGCAGCTGCAGGCCACTTAACAAATACTTCAATTTGTTGCCCTTTTGGTTGACATTGTATGATTTTCCTTTCTCACACTCCAGACTGGGTTCGACATTGCAGTGGCCAGCGAGATCATGGCCATCTTGGCTCTGGCAGACAGCCTGGAGGACATGAAAAACAGACTGGCGCGCATGGTGGTGGGGACCAGCCGCTCTGGACAGCCTGTCACCGCAGAGGACCTGGTGTGTGTTCCTGTGTGGTCTTTTCATTCAGAAAGCATGGGAATTTTAAACCTGACAGTCTCACAGTTGGCTTATCATCGCTACATCTCAGAATTTCTTCAATGAAAGTATTAGGTCAGCTCCAGTTTCCTCCGTCTTAGTTCAGATAAATTAATAGACCTTCTCTGTCATTACCATGCAGAAAGAATTGTGAAGGTTAGGTGTGTTATATATCGGATTGTCCTACATTTTTGGTAGGGAAACCTATGGTGTTGTGTATGCTGGGTATGCATGTGTACAAAACATGTGAAACTTGCAGCTTCAAAATTTCCAAATTCCCACTTGTCCCAGACACACTAACATACCACTTCCTCTCTTCAAAACAACACGTCTAATCTAGGTGTGTAACCTGCAATTACGATGTTGAACAGTTTTCGCACCTCTCACCAGATCTATCTGTGGGGTCGGCTGGCTCTGGTTTCCCACAGAAGACTGCGGCCTGTGTTGTTTCAGAGCCATAGAGGAGGATCCCCTATAAAGTTATATTAGTCTTTCTGATTAGTTTGGATGCAAAAACATCACCATACCTCAGAGCCAGCCCCAGTGAGAATACAGTGTATGACTGTATGTATACTATATGTGCGTTAGTGTGTTCAGATTGCTGATGAGGCATATTTTGGGAAGCAAGCTTTACTTGCAGTGTTAAAGCATAAAGGACAGAAACCTACAAGTGGTCTGTAGTGCCATTTATCATCTGTAGTGGACAACCATTTGACCTTCTTTATATAAATATCAGTTGTTTGTATTAGGGAGGTTACATTTTTGTCTGAATCATAATAACTTGCTCTTGTTTCCAACCGCCACCCTCATATTTCTTTCTTCGTCCCTGTCAGGGTGTGAGTGGAGCACTGGCGGTGTTAATGAAAGATGCCATCAAGCCCACTTTGATGCAGACCCTCGAGGTGAGACACGCACATAACCCCACTTAAATAGCCATTATCCTGCTCAACTGAGCATCTTCGGTGAATATCTTGTAGAATAAATAGGTTGGCAGTCCACAGGGACATTGGAAGTGTGTATTAGACCTACCTCTACTTCTGCTGTCAGAGAAAAGAAAGGAGAAGTGCTCCACTGAGGGCTTTTAAAAATAATTATAGATTGACCTTTTCCTCCCAAGGATCTTTATCTTTATAGCAGCTTAGCAGTGTGTAGAGGGCAGGTGGAGCTCTCAGACAGCAAATCCAGATTCATACTGTCCTAAGGAAACCGTTTAATTTGACGACTGGTGTGTCGATTCCATAACTATGCCTGTCACAACATCTGGCTTTCATTTTGCTTTTGAGACATTACCGTTAGTTGAGTGGACATGTGATCACACAGGCACATAAACAGTTCTTGCATATGCGCAAACACACATGCATATACCATCAGTGACCCTAAGCTGTCCCTGTGCTAGAGGGAAAAACCCAACCCTCGAGGTGATGGATGAGAAATGGAGAGGAGTGGAGTTTGGAGGTTTAATGGATTGAATGAACTGATAATAAACCAAACATCTAGTCTTGATCTTTGGCCTTTCTGGCACAGCAAAAGCACTTAAAAGAGGCACTAAATTTATAGAACCCATTAACTAACTTATCCACTAAAGGATGAGGATGTAGTCTTTAAATCTACCACGTAGCCTGGGACTGGTATCATTCACTTCCTGCACTCATTGTGTCAGTAGGCATAAAATATACATAGTGATATTCATGTATTCGGCTGTATACAGAAATGTAGTCCATGGTAGTTCATATATCACATCATTTTTGATAGAGCTGATAATGAATGGTTGAATTAGCAACTATTTTGATAATTGACTAATCATTCAAGTCATTTTTTTAATCAAAAATGCCAAGAATTGACTGTTTCCAGCTTCTCAAATGTGAAGATTTGCAATCTCTTTCAACTTTCTATGGTAAGAACTGAATATCTTTGTGCTTTAGACTGTTGGTTGGACAAAATAAGACATTTAAAATTGAAATAATCAGCATACAAATTGATAATAAAAAATAATTGTCAGTTACATCCCTATATTTTTCATATCTTGTGTAAAAATAATTAGATTTGTTTATAAATTTACCATTATTGGTCAAATTGACTTGGCATTTATCTGTTAAACCAGTGTAAGTGTTAAAAATGGTCTTTTTCTCGCTTTATCGAGATACTGCTAGTTACTTCGTTCATTCAGAATAGTGTATAGCAGTGGTTCTTAACCTGGGGTTGGGACCCCAAGATAAATCTGAGGGTCACAAGATGATTAAAGGAATGAGAAAAAAATCTGTTTAACAAAATTGTGTTGTTTTTTGTTTTGTTTTTTTTACAAATTTTTGCTTTTTTTTCTTGTGAAATAGAAGATAATTGCCCTTTTTCAGGCCTCTAAAAATCCTGTAAATACAATTGGAAAATTACTTTTTAATACTCATGTCCACACCTCTGTGATTATGGGACCACATATAGACATCACTTAATTTTCAGGGGAACATTTTAAGTTCTCATCACCTAATGGGTAAGGCAGCCAACAGGCCAGTCTCGTAAAACTATTTTTTAAAGTTTAACTTTAAACTAAAAGACATTCTTCTTCCCTCTCTATCCATGAAACAACAGTTTTCTCCTTTAACAGTGATGCTGCATGACTTATCTGGCTGTTCTGGTGTTTGGGCAGTGTGTTGGAGTCTGTACATCCAGGCGAAGGCGTTTAGTTTATTTTTGATGTTGATGCTCTCAATGTTTGCTTTTCTCACTTTGAGTCTGAGACACTGGGTTGTGGGCCAAAGGTTTGCTGCACAAGCTAAGTGTATTTTTCTGTTGGATTGATTTTAAGTCATTAAAGTTTACAATGTTAGCAGTCATGCCTCTGCTACTTGTTTTTGCCGTAGGGCTGTTTTTCGTTTGTTTGTTCTTAGTTGGTTTTGAACAGAAAGCTTGATTGCATGGCTATTGGGTGGGGAAAATAAACAAAGACTGGGTGTTTTCGAGGGTGTAGAGGGGGTGAAGTGCTGTATGCAGCAGAGATTTGGCTACTTTCTGTTTTTTTGGAGGAAGCATTGCGGTTCTGTTGTGTGAAACCATTTCCTGTGTGGGTTTCCTGTGATTCTGGTCAGGGAACTGGTATTGGGACCGACCGGACCTCAGAGCTCCATGAGAATTTTCCATTGAGCTTGAAAGCCTGTGCCCTTTATGCCCTCTTCGCTTGTGATTGTGTATATTGAATACAGAAGCACATATGAGAATAGAGTTGGCATATGGAAGCTAGTGTGTTTGTGTGTGTGCGTGTGTGTGTGTGTGTGTGTGTTAGAGCATGCATTTCTGTGTTGTTTCAGATGGGGAATGGTTTGGAGGAGACATAGCACAAGAGGCAAAGGGATAGTTTTTGAACCCACTCCCTGTGTACGTGTCTATTAAGCAGACCTCAGTCATTCTGTGCCTTTTTCAAACATCCTGTCTACGTGGAGTTTCACCGAACTGCATGCATCTTTCCCAGGGAGAGGCAGTAGACCATAGCATAGACAATCAGACCTGTGACTACAGGCTCTCAGGTTTGAATCCTTGTGCTGTCTGAAATCTAGGCTGGGAACATTTTATTAGTGTAGCACTGGTCTGCAGCTGGTGTAGTGGACAGTACAAGAGATGCACAAGAAGAGGAAATAGTGACATGATCTCCATTTTCCTGTTTTTGTTCGTTTCCCTTGTCTTCATAATCCTCTTGTCTACCAGTTGAAGAGGTGACACACTCGACTTTTCATTTATTTCCACTTTCATCACTCTGTTGTGGCTTATTTATTTCCTGAATCGCCTTCCCACATGTAAGGATGTGGAAAGAGTGTGAACTAGGTCAAGTTAAAGTTCAAGAGTTACATGGAAATCCACGTAATGTATGACGTGTGTTGACTTTCCAATGGAATAAACAGAGGAACATGTTATTGAATGGATAACGGTAATAAGAGGATGTTTTTTGTCATTATTATATATTATATAATAATATTATATATTACTCTCTTTTTTTCCTTTTACCTGCCTCTCTTTTCCATGTGTTCCCTCTTCCTCTTCATGCAATTAGATGCTACTGTAATCTGTACCACTAGTTTACATAGACAAATAGACAAGTGGCAGCGTTTGTCAGAGCCTTGTTGAATGGCTGATTTACTCCTCTGAGGGAGGCTGTTAATTCAGGCAGAGGGAGAGGTATGCAAACAAAAGCTTAGAAAATCATGCAAAGCCTTCCCATCCTTCCTTTTTCCTCCCTCTCAAGGAATTCACATGCAGTGTAACAATGGGTCAGTTGGCTTTCCTCGCTTTTCATCTTGACCAGTTTTCTCAGTGATTTCCCTTTTTAAAGTCTGTCATGAGTGCAACGGAAGGATTGTGGTCTTGAGGAGTAGACCTTTCCCTGGCAACCGTACTCTGCCTTGTCTAAGCTGGATGCATATCTTTGAATAATTTAGAACGAACGTTGCAGCGCTGTTGCCCGCAAACCTTTCAGGATAGGTCTGCTGCTTACACGCTAACAGCAGCTGTGAGTTTTAGCCAATAGTAGCAGAGTTTCACCCCAGTTGAGATGAAAATACTATTAGGTGCCATTGTAGAAAATCAATGTGAGATCATATTATTGGCCACAAGAACTGAACATCTGACTTAAATCAAAGGTACAACATCAAAGTGGTTTAAGTACATAGCACATGACATACCCAAAGAGATAACTGCACACTCTCATAACTATGTTGTTGTTTCATATATTTTAAGATTTAAGTAATTATTCCATATATAAAGGTAGATCTTCTGAACTCCTGTCACTAACAAGGTTGAGTTCAGCATACTCCTGATGGAAAACTGAGCTCTTAAATCTACAGAGGAGTAAATTACTCCCTACAGTCAGGCTGGCATGCCAGTCGAGTACCCCTTAACTTGTGCCTACTGTTTAGACAAACACAGTGCCAGCCAAAGTGCAGCCACACTTCAATATTTATTCTGGATGTTTCTTAAAGATGTTAGCATGAAAAGAGCTGGTTAGTCCTTATTGAAACTTGGTCTGGTGAGTTGCTGTGGGTTACACTGTTTTCTGAACTCCTCTCGCATGTTTATGTGCCCCTCTAATTGTTGCAGGGTACACCAGTGTTTGTCCATGCTGGGCCCTTTGCCAACATCGCCCATGGCAACTCCTCAGTGCTGGCGGACAAGCTGGCTTTGAAGTTGGTTGGACAGGACGGCTTTGTGGGTAAGAGCACACAGTCCGCACATATAGATCATGCACAACCACACAAGCCAAGGCAGATGCACAACCACAAAACCTTTGGGGATGACAGACACCAAGATTTTTAACTGTAGAGTCTAGTAACCCCAGATGTGGAAGAATTTTAAGCATCAGTATGCATGGACTACTTTAAAGCAGATATATACTACAGTGGTTGGCATCAAACTATGGAATTCTCTACAAAATGATTTAAAGGGTTGTATTAATATCTTTCAATTCAAGAAAATGTATTAAGAAAGAATAATTAGACTTTTCCTCATGTTACCGTAAGTATTGTATTGGTTGTTCAGTAACTGTAATGGACAGACCATCTATTTCTTTTGTTTATGTTTTACGTAAGGGGCAGGCAAATTAAGATTTTTCTTCCTGCTCCTTTTCGGTCATGGAATGTGTAAATAGAGTTGTATTTTGATTGTGAATCACCTTTTGCATAATAAAAAAAAATAATAATAATTTACAATTTACTCCAGCCTTGAACTTCAGCTTGCTTGCTTGCTGTTGCAACCTTTAGCCTACATTCATCTCAGTTCTGGTTCTGGCTCTGTTCTACCTGCCTCTGGCTGACTAGTGTGCTGCTCTGATGTCTGCGTAACTTTTTAGGAAACTGGTGGAAAGATTACGTAAAAAAACACAGGAGAGAGGAAGGAAGCTAATTCATAATCTTAAGAGCCCCTGGAATGCTTTAGAGTAAACCACACTAATCCCTTCAACGTCAGCATACTTGAGTATTTCCATTTTTATCTGTCTATCTATCTCCCTGCTGTCCTTCTGTCTTCATTTACTTTGGCTGCAGAAATATGTTTGGAATGTACATGTGTGTGTGTTGTTGAGTTTGTCAAGTGCATTTGATGTACATGCAAATATCGTCAATGGTTATATTTATGTGTATGAGACAGGTTTTCTGTGTGAGAGCAATAATAGGTAAAAGGAGAAGGGTGACTCTTTGGGCATACACAAAATTTACACAGGCTGTCATCTGTGAGCTGGGCAAATGTGTAGGCAGCGTGAGCAGAGAGTTGGGTTTCACAACACTGGAGCAGAGAAGCAGGCAGGCTTGTATGCACTTTATTCCTCCACTTCTCCACCCCACTTTTTTTTCCATCTGTCCGTCTCGTACCCTCCCTTCCCCGTCTGTGTGTTTGTTACCTGACTCTCAGGTATGCCAGGAACTCGACCTCCCTCCTTTTCCTCTCTCGGCAGCTGGGATGCATGTACCCCCCTCTCGCTCCCTCACTCTCAAGCTCTTTTCTCTGATGCTCCAACCTTGCCTTCTTTTAACTGGTACCACTGAAAAGAATAACACGACAGCAAAGTTAAGCTTTTTGTTTGATCTAGTTTTATCATGAAGTTTGACAGTACAAGAAATTAGCTCTCAGACCATCAGATAGGTTGTAAATAGGGCAACAATTTAGCTAGATTATCTAAACCACTTTAGTTGAAGGTAAAACGGAAAGCGGACTCGAAACGTCGGTAATAATAACTCATTAAACAGGAAACAGGACTTGCTTAACTACAGCAAGTCCATTAGGTCCAAGTTAAACAAGGATAGTCTGTAGGCTGTAATGGATTTACAACAGACTGTTTGGGTAATAATTTTATCGTTCACCTCGGTTTTCTCTTCCAAATAAGTTTGGCTAACCTGTAGGTTTCTTAAAAGCTGCTCTAATCAATATTTTTATATTAACAAAGGATCAAATGACTATGCGTAATGTGAAATGGGTCACTAAGCACTCTTAAAAATACACTGTACGCTACCTGCTCAGCACCAAACGGCAGACAGATAAAGTTAGCTGCTAGCTGGTGAACACAGTGGAGTATTTAGTTGCTGAAGACCCAGATACTTTTTCTCAGGAGTTGGTGGAGACCAGACCAGAACTAAAAGGACTTACATATGCCAGGAGGCCAGAAACACAACGAATGCTAATGTTGCTTCATGTATGTTGGATGTGTAAATAAGCAATTGTTTGTCATACCAACTTTTAGAAGGTGATAATATGTCAATATTGTGTTTACAGCTTGTTTGCCTCAAAAAAATCATTAAATGCAGGTTTAAAACCTATATATCAAGTCAACGTTATTAATATAGCCCAATATCACAAATTTACAATTTTGGCTTTACAATCTGTACAGCATACGACATGCTCTATTAGACCCTCGATTCGGATAAGGATAAACTCCCCAAAAAAATCCTTTAACTGTGGAAAAAATGGAAGAAACCTCAGGAAAAACTCAACAGAGGAGTGATCCTTTATCCAGGACGGACATACATGCAATAGATGTCAGTGTAGAGAGACCAAAAGAGCAAAATTACAATATGGAAAATCAGGATGACAAAGTGATTACTTGATTGCTCCTGTTTCTTGCCCCATCTTGCATTTTTTTAAAGCAATGTCAGTGCTTTAACAAGTCTCAGCAATTCACTTGATGTGTGCAATGTTACTATAGGAATCAATAGGACAATGAAAAAGTAATGGCCAGAACTACAAAAATTAGACCCAAACTGTATTAAACCGAAATGATTCTTTTAGTCTTTGAACCTAAAGTAACCACCCCAGTGTCTTTAAGTAATATACAGTTCAGTTTAATTATCTCTGAAAGCTCCTCTCATGTCACAAAGGAAGTACATGAACTCTTTGTGAACTCTGTGAAGGTTGTGATGGTGTGTATGAACATACTCATACCATGCTTCATCGTGCTCTGTATTATTGTGGGTTTTTCAAGTCACTTTGGAATCTGAACTTAAAATGGAGAAATGCTGCTATTGGAGGGGCTGCTGGGAGATGAAATCCACATGCCAGATGTGAGGGATTCCTGTAGCATTAACTGGAGTATTGAATGCATATAACCCCCTGATACTGACTAAGATTTCCCACACCGCAAAGCCTCCTTAAACTAAAGCAACAAATCATTTGGGCTTTTAGAGAATTGGCCTCAGAAACGATTATATATTCAGCATGTAAAACATTTCAAGCTCTACACCCTTTTTGACACCACTTCAAGACTTATACAGTTCCTGCTTTAACTTGTCTTAAACTTACAGGAGTCTTATAAACATACGGAATTGGGTTTTAAAAGACACAATTGTCAAGAGATTTACTCTGATTCATTTGGTAGTTTTATATAATTTAGTCAAATTTCCTTTTAAATTCTCCATTATAGACCTCTGCATACAATGTGCATTAATGCACAGGTTAGTAAATCAGAATCAGCAATTAATATGCAATCAAGTGCATTAATGCAGCTGCAAATGCATGGTAAATACAGCCCCCACATAGTGTGATAGTATGAATTTAGAAGTAGTACTGAAATGATTAGTAGATTAATCAATTAGTTGGTCAAGAGATAATTAATAAACACCAATTTTTGTGATCAGTTAATCATTTAAGATAAAGGCAAAAAGTACAGCCTTTTTCAAATATAAAGATTTGCTTCTCAGTTTTATATCTTTGTAAATTGACTATTTTTGCTTATTGGCTTATTTTGGCTTATTGTGGAAAGTAGATGTTCATGTTGATCTAGCCTACTTTCCAGCCTTTTTGCTAAAGCCTTTATTGGCAGGGGTGCTGATACCAATGCTTTGACTGGTAGTAACACCATCCAGCTCTATTTTCACTCACAACACCATCGACCTCTTCTTCCCCCCCTCATTCTCTGGACAGTTCAAGGTTGTCACACAGAGCAGGAAGCTTGCGAGTGTTTCCTCATGACATCCTCTGGGGTCAATCTCCTGCTTGGTGTAATGTCATAGTGGAAGGCTTGTTGTAGTTGCTGTCATTATATATTCGCTGTCTTTGTTTCCATTCTTTTCCCTCAGCTTATGCTTTGCTTTGCCTTAGTGTGCATGTGTGGTATGAGTAGTCCTGTGCTAAGTTTGTGGGATATCACACAATTTATGAACATATCCGCAAATCCTATACCTAAGAGTGTGATTTTTATTGGCAGGCTGGTTCAGTATTCAGAGCCAAAGCTCTAGTGTGGTGCTAACGAGAAACTCTACACTCTGTCTGTGGTTAAATAAAGTCTAGTTACATTCTTGTGCTCATCCTTCAGGCTATGTTTGTTGCTCTTTACCCGGAGCCAAGGCCCCCCAAAAGTCTTAGTAATAAAATGATGCTTTTTCTCATTTTCACTATTCTCCTCTTGTTCTTGTCCTCAGAAGATCTTCTCGTCTCTCTAATTCAACTCCTTGTCTCCCCCCTTCCTTGCACTGTTTTTACTCTTGCATCTCTGATAAAATAAATTGTACTTTAACTAGTAATGCAGAGAACCACACAGGGCAGAGTGATGCATTTCTTCATGGAAACACTTGTTTTCTCACTAAAGCCTGAATCCCTCTTTTCTTACCAAAGGCTCCATGTGTATAATGTTCTCTTGTAACCAAACAATGAATGTTTTTAATCATTTTCTTCTTTGTTGATTTCATAGTAAATTTATTTTTGGAACATCCATAAGGAATTGATACAAATCATTCCTGTATCTGACAGCATAACTGCACTAAGTGTGCATTTACTGTATAGATAAAATCTGCATAGACACAAGCACGTAAAAGACGTACACATCATTTATCACATTCATTGAATTTGATTTTAAATTAAATGTTAAGAGGGTTAGCTGTTGGTCATTGTGTCCTACACACACAGGCTGCCCATGCATAGATTATACAGACAAAGGTGAATGCTACTGGTTTGGACTTGCGTCAGATTTCACTAGTGGAAATGGTTGTGCTGGACTACCCAGTGAATTCAGTGAAGAAGTTTTGGCCTGCTCCCAAGTTGCAGTGAGAAACTGATGCTCTAGTGGGATATAACTCAAAAAAAACTAATAGATCTTTATTAGAATAATACAATGGTCATATCTATACTAAGCCTTGGCTGTTAAACTAAACAACCCTTTCACTCTTTTCCCCTTTTAAAACTGTAAAACTGTCTAGTTCTTATGTAACTGTACTCTGATTCTCTCTCTCTCTCTCTCTCTCTCTCTCTCTCTCTCTCTCTCTCTCTCTCTCTCTCTCTCTCTCTCTCTCTCTCTCTCTCTCTGTGTGTGTGTGTGTGAATCTCCTTGTTGATTTCAGTGTAATTTAATGACTTTGTTTTCTTCTAAAATGTGCCTTGTTTTCTGACAGAGCATCATCTTTTTTATGTTTGTGGTTACACTTAATTTTGGACAAGTTTTGTTGGTCTTAAGGTTATGAAATTGACTTTTTAGGCATGAGTGGTGTTTTAGTTTGAAAGCATAAAATATTAATTTTGCATTTAATGTGTAGGCTATATAGGATTCAGCTGATACTAATGCACCATGAATTGTCAACATGTGTTCACATGGACAGACTAGTCTAGACATCTACATTATATTGACTTGTGGGAGAAATCTAAACAAACTTAATTCCTATGACTTGAAGGCCTATGACTGGGCTTCATTTGTAATAAATGCCAACTGGCAGCAAGAATGGGGGGTAGGAAACAGCATGTCATGTCACATACATTTTATTTAGTTTAGCTTTTGAATTCATACAAGTGTCACAAGCCTGCTTTGTGTTGTATTTTCATTACAAACAAACAGCACCAGAGTACACACAAGCAGATTTGGAAGCCCACCTTTTTTGGTGGTGTACGTGCAGTTATTTTTTCCCCTTCCAGGGTTCAAATGACAGTGTTCCCACAAGGCTTAACAGACTGCCCTAAATGGGAAAATATACCAGAAGGTGTTAATACCTCACTAAACAAGTGTGTGAAAGGTGTGAAATCAACTTTCCTCTAAAAGTTCTAGTTTTGGCCCACCAGAAAATGTTTTAGTACAATGGTGTCACACACATGCGCACAGTCCCACACACATAAAACCAACAAGTAACAGGAAACCTTATCTTAACAAGGCTGTCATTCCAAGTGGACTATTTGCTTTGTTTGGAACCCTTTCAAGAGGCCTGTGTGTTGGGCTGTCCATATCAGTGGCCCTCTGACTCTTTGAGAGCCCTTACAGTGAACCCATTGCTCAATACAGTGTTACTCTTCAGATAGAAATGCAGTCGGACTCACCTCTTATTCCCATGATTCTTTAAAGATGAACTCACAATATAAAGGTGTTTCGAGGAAAAAAATGGTATTAAACAAAGAGGTAGAGAGGACAGATAGATAGATGACTGGCTCAAGATCAGGTCAGTCTGTCAGCTATCACCATGAACTTCACTACCTATTTAAATTTCTCTTCTCACTGCTGCTGCTGCTACAGTTGTGGTTTGGTGCAGAGAATTGATTTGGCAAGTCTTTACTTAAAGAGCACAAACAAAAGATGGGGAAAAGGGATGGGGGGAAAAAACATTGCTTAAAAAGTATGTGCTTACATTATGTTTGAATGCTGACCAGAGTCTTAACATGCATTCATTCAATCATAGAAAGGTGAAGTTTTATTTTTTTCTGCTTTATAAAAACTCCCTGTCTGTTTCCTCACAGTGACAGAAGCTGGTTTTGGAGCAGACATCGGGATGGAGAAGTTCTTCAACATCAAATGTCGGGCTTCAGGGCTGAGGCCAAATGTGGTGGTGCTGGTTGCAACTGTGCGAGCGTTAAAGATGCATGGCGGAGGCCCAAATGTAAGTTAACACAACACAGTCAACAAAACACCACAGGCTGATGTGATGGTTAACTGGTTAAGTACAACTTTACAATGGCCACCTCTGTCTTTTTTTCTCTCCATAATGCTGCCTTAGAATATCTAATATATGGTCCTGCAGCCTTGCTTTTATCCATACATTTTCTCTGATGTAGTAGAATTTAATAATCAATGGCGTAGATGTTTTCAGCAACCTAAACTAGCATGTGACACTGTCATGTACACAGTCTTAATCACCCCACATAAACAGTAACATGCTTTTCATGAAAAAGGCAGAACTGTAACTCAATAGAAATTGATTAACCAGTTTATACAATCACTGAAAGTAGGCGTTGCAAATACAAAAACATTATAAACCAAGAATTTCATGAAAACATACTTAGAAATATTATAGCTCCAATAGCTCCTCCTAAATGTTACACACTGGACCTTTTAACTGAACAAACTGACCTCCCACAATGACATGAGGGAACATACATAGTGGCTTGGCCAAACCAAATAAAACACAAAGGGTAAACAAGATGAACACCAACTACAACTAAATACAAAGCTAAACTAACTAAACCCAAATCCCCCCCATGACATGGCAGCACCTGGTTTGGCCCGATGAACTGGCTCCAGGATTTAAGACTTAGTTCAGACTGCAGGCAAATCAGATGTGTTTCTCAAATTTGATCTTTCAAATAGACTGTTCGTACTGTGATTTGTGTGTCTAGACATCACCAACCTATCTGCATGGGTTGCTGTGGTAACGACCTAGGTGTCAGTTACTAGGTACACTGGTGACGCGGCTATCCAACGCGGAAGCATGAGAAATGTACAGAAGCCTTTATCTGTCCACAGACTGTTCTCTGTGTTGTCCTCCATACCGCTCTGCTACTAGCAGCTTTGGAAGCAGCATGGATTCTGCTCAGCCGCTCTGATGCACTTCCGTCACTCTGGATTTGACGTTGTTGTGTGTCATGTTGTGAGTGACGCAATAGACACTGCAAATCCGATTTGAGCAGCCAGCATCCGGACTGAGACGCATCTGTAGAAAGCCGATTGGAATCGCATTTCTAACCACCTACAAATGTGGCTTGGATCCAATTTGCAGAAATCGCATTTCATGTGATTTCTTGCTGTCCACGCTTCCTAAAAACAATCTGTATATGGCAAAAAAAACTGATTTGGGCTGAACAAGGCCTTTGAGTCCTCAGCCCTCAGCCATGCCTTTTGCTCCACCAGGAAGGGTCCTCCTTCAACAACCACAGAAACAAAAATGATTAATATAACAGACAATAACCTCTGTAACCCTACAGTGTTAAAATGTGTGCACTTCATATAAACAATGTAAGTTAAAAGCAAACAGATTCCAAATCAAACAAACTCTGTGATGTTAACTGTTCGGATGTGGTTGATTGCAAATGAAATGAACCTGTGTAGGTAGCAAACTAATGAGGTGAGTGTGAATTGGGATAATATTACCATTTGTTGCTGTGGCCATCGCAGTCATCTTAAGGCATATCCATCCACAGTACAAACAACAGATGTATACAGTGCATCCTACTAAGACACATCACAAGGCTGCATGAAGGTTTCAGTGGCCATTTTATGGGCTCAATTCTCCTTTGTGTGGTACTACTCAATTCACCAACTTTTCAGTGATATGTCAATTTCTCTGCCTGTATGCTGTCCTGGTACACCTCCATACTGTAGATTACCTACAGTAGCTATATGATCCCATTCCAAACATGAGGTACAAGAAGGGCATTTAAGGCCAAGAGAGCATTTCTGATAGCTCAGGCTAATGTTCCAGTTTTGTTTGGAAACTTGCAGATGTTTGTGCATTCCTCCATGAAAAAAAAATAACTTGAATGATCCACATTCATACAATTTAAAACAATTATAGAAATCTGCATAGCATTTCTTGATAATTTGATCTGCATCCCATTCACTGAAATGAATGCCACAAATTAATAGCAGTATTTGAAGGCTTTTCCATGAAAACATTAAAAAAGGAACAAGGCAAGAAAACAGCAGTTCTTCATTAAAAATGAATGTGTCCAAGAAGCAAAACTAGTTGGAAAGTAAAATAATACATTGTTGGATGTGATATAATACTGAAGTGTGTGATTATTTGTTTTCTTTGTGTGTTTTCAGGTGTCAGCAGGCGCACCTCTTCCTAGAGAGTACATTGATGAGGTATGAGCCATATAGATATGCATAAATGCACATAAATATGTACAAAAATAAGCATAGCCACTGTGATAAAAAGAGAAACATGAGGGAGACATGTGTAAACATTTTTGAGCTGAGGAGTTCGTGGGTTGTTATGTCACTTCCAATCAAGTTTAAAATAATTGGCTGAGCCTGTTTTATTACATTTAGTCATAAAGGTCCGGATGTGATCACATGCTCATTAACATAACACTATTTGGTGGTGTGTCTGTGTGTTGTTTTTTTGAGTGAACTGCCATGGCAGCCATGCAGAACTATGGGTGGCAAGACAGCATCCTTGTTCAGCTTTGTGGCCCTCGACATTCCCAACATGCCCTTAGGGCCACTTACAGCCCTGACTTTCTGTAACGATGTAAAAGAGCAGGATAACTCTGAGGTGCATGGAGATGGTGCAACGCAGTTCACACAATATTACATGTCACTTATCAAATCCTTTTGCTAGTTTGTCCTTTAGGCCAAGTGTGGTATGAACCAGGAAAAGTTTGGGAAATGAGCCATCATTTGACACATTTAAAGAGATTTGTGTGTGATGCAGTAAAGGAAGTTTCAGATTGTACTCAACCTGCCTCAAGCGTTCAGCTGTATTCTCGTGGACATTTAATTCCACGCCTGTATGCATAAATACTTCACCCACTAACATGGTTAAGAGCACTTATTTGATTAACAGCACAAATAGAACCTTTGCATGCGGTTTCCGGGTATTTGGGCCTTAGCAGTCTGTATGCGTGCATGTTCATATCTGGCTAGAAACACTGGTCTTTCAGGCAGGTTCAGCTGAGTAAATAATGAAGCAGTATAAGTTAATTGTGAAGCCTGTAACAAGAACCAGAAGTACTGGGGAAAACAGAGCTAGGGAAATTAATTTATGGGATCTATATGGCCTTACTGCTCTGAGCCTGGGGCTGCGCGCAAACACACACACACACACACACACAGTGCAAGATTGGATTACTGCGGTCAGACTTGGAGTAGCTGCACAATATGCTGTTAATGTGCTTCTGCGCATAGTATTATACAATGTGAGAATGATAAATGAATAACTGTATACAGTAGGATATTACCAGTCTTATTCTTTGAGGGTTTTTCCATAACAGGAGAGGCCAGGCCAGGCCATGAATGTTGTGTTTTATCCACTGCACAGCCCAGCAAGGTAAAGTTATTTACCTTAACGATGTGTTGGAGGTATACTAGTCACAAACCACAATAAGAGCCTGTCGCCTGCAGTCCTTCTCAGCTCACTGTGGCTGTAACAGCTCCATATGACTAAAAGCGATCAGTAAACAGTAAAATAAGGCTGATATCTGAAAGTACAAACAGGAACACAAAAGTGAAACTAAGCTCAAAACCACAGAGATTCAGGTAGAAGCTACAAAAGTACTGAGAGCTGAACACAGAGAGACTTTTTAAAACAGAGCTTTCACTCTAGTCTCCAGCACAGAAACAAATGAGTTTAGCTGCTGAAGACACAGCTAAGGGGAGGAGACCGTCATGGGTTGGCTGTGGTCAGCCCTGCTACCAAGCAGGACCACAGCAGCACAGTGTGGCTATCTCCTGCTGTGAGGCTGTAGTGGAAACGCATGGCTTGGCACTGCGTGGCTAAAGCGGACCGACCCGAGCCCATGGAAAAACCCTACGTGCTGTAGTACAATCCCTGACCAAGTATAATGACTCCAAATGTTAACAATATACCACATCAGAGAAGTAAAACTAATTGTTGCTAACAAGACACACGTTGAATGCCATAAATTCTGATTTATTATGTCGTTTGGACAGCTCCAGCTAAATGGGTAAATAGGAAATGAAGCCGTTTAAAGTAAGATTTCACTGGGCTTGCGAATTTCCTGTCATACCCTTCAAATTATATCTCTGCAAACTACTTGGCAACGAAGGCAAAAGTAGAGGTCCCCAGCATTTTTTCCCTGTTCCCTGACAATGTAATTAAAACCTATCCTCAGTACTGAGTCACATACCAAGCTGGGGTTTTTAGCATCCTATTCTGTAGAATACTACGAATTGTTTTTGCCATTTTCATTTTGACCGTAAATAATCTTTTATGTTGTAGGTGTATAAGTTCAGTATTATAGGAACTTCCATAGATTAAAAAATTATTTTTAGTTATTTTGAGGATTTTTTTTTGGCTGGGCAGTAGAGATGTGACAGGAAGCAAGGGGAGCGAGAAAGTGGGAATGACACGCAATGTCCCCGAACCTGAATTACGCTTTGTTATATTTAGTGGTAAGACTGGACAGCATCAGTGTCATTTATGGCTGCAAAACATGCAAGTGCTTTCTTTCCCTTCTACATTGTATTTACATTTTTTGAAGCAGCCTAATGAACAAAACCTGTCTTGTTGCTGTAAGGGAGTGTGTTGTGGTGTGGGAGAAATCCTGAAGCCACATGCCCTTATCCAAGTTATGTCATGATGGCTAATGTGCATTGGTAGACAGCCAGCTGTAGTACATTTTATAGGCGATTCAGTTTATAGTTAGTTTTTTCAATTTCAACTACTTCAATTACAATAATACTTTTCTGACCTTTTGCTTTGTTTCTTCTCTCTTTATCTTCTAGAATCTGAGCCTAGTTGCAGGTGGTTGCCATAGCAATCTCAGGAAGCAGATCCAAATAGCACACCTGTTTGGGGTACCAGTCGTGGTGGCGCTCAACGTCTTCAAGTAAGATGCATGCAGACACACATCCACAAAAACACAACCTAAGTTGAGTCACCAACTTTTCCATAATATACAGCAAATTAATAGACTTAAACAGTAGTAATGGGATAATCCACACATTCCTTAGGTCCACACAAGCACCATTTCTGTTTTCATTTTGTCTTTAAATATGTAATTTGTTGTCATGGCCACCGAGCACTGCTAACAACGTTTTTCTTGGTGATCCTTTAGGACTGACACCCAGGCAGAGATCAACCTTGTGTGTCAGCTAGCAAAAGAGTGCGGAGCATCTGACGCTGTGCCATGTCATCACTGGGCACAGGGCGGGCGAGGTTCCCTAGAGGTGGCCCAAGCTGTGAATGAGGCTGCCAGCAGACCCAGCAACTTCCAGTTCCTGTACAACATAGAGGTGAGAGCAGATACTCTAGATGTAAAATCTACGTTTTTTGTGTTTCACAATTAAACATAATTAAAGATCCCCTCCAAACATGTTTTAAGACACACAAATACTCAGCTTGGAATAGTAATTTGCGTCTGATATGGATTTTCCACAAAAAAAAGTTACAAAATTGCATCTACTCCTTTCCCTCAAAGAAAAATCCAGAATATATGAATATACAAATATTTTTCAATTCAGAAGTTTACCTACTGGACACACAATATCTCCTACTTCACTGAAGTCTGTTCTCAGTGTATGTACACTGTAGGCTTGAAGTTTCCGCATCCCACTTGTGCAAGTTGCATATTGGACCATGTTTGGCTTCCAAACTAGACGCAATGTCACTTATCCTGCTGGTACATCCAAATGTGAAACTGAGATTTAAGGTGCGCACAGTGAAACCTTCCGCAGATTATTGTGTAAACAGCCTTCTAGTGTCAAACTCTGCACATCCAAGTGAAGTAACAATAAGCAAAACATATTTTTGAGTGGAGGGGGACTTTAAGAATATAGCCTTGTACTGAAAGACATCAATCAATCGATTCAATGCCTTTGTTTTTCAGTATGATAGCCAGTTGTCATTATCCCTATTCCTACTTTTTCAGTAATGGGTACTTTCCGATTTGCAGTAAATTATGATGTTTTCTTTGGACTCGTAGCCAAAGAATGTGGAGGTAAAAACATCAGCTGGTTTGAGTTAGTGAGTTTGGGAAGTTGTGACTTACATTAACTGATCCTGTTACGCTGACGTGTGTGTGTGTGTGTGTGTGTGTGTGTGTGTGTGTGCGCGCTTTTTTGCTGTATGCATGTGCCTGCATACCAAGAGTCCAACAATAAGAGTACAATAGGTCCAATACTAATTATATAAGTCCAGTGACATTAGTTAATTGATCATTTCAGTATTCTATCTTCACATTATTACAAGTTCACAATGGCAGCTAGGTGGGGTAAGATTTGGAAGAAGGTCAGTGAACAGTGGAACTTGGAGGATGTGTGGTGTGACAGACAACCTCAGGATAGGACTCTTGGTGGAGGAGGGTCGCAGGGTAACTTAAAAAATGAAGAGGCCCCAAAACAGCCCAGAGTTCTGGGAGCAGAGATCCAGTCCGTCTGAAAAGGGGCAGCCAGCAGGGATGTGGCTGACAGCAGCACACCGGCGGATCAGCATTTAGGATACAGCAGAACTTCAGGGGCATTTTGCGTTTTGCTGGGGCAATGGGTACAATATGTCTCAGGAGGAAAATAAAACAATGTTAGCGGCATCCATGTGAAGAATGGCCATAGTAGAGAACATGTCCTGCTAAGAGGACCTTAATGATGTGCCCAGTTAACTAAATTGAACTCTCTACCAGACCTCATCCAGAATGTTGTGTATGATTCCAGTAATCTAGAAACATTAGACTTAGAAATTATTGTATTATTTTTTTCTTGAAGAGATGGACAAGACTGAAAAGCAGCGATTTTCCTTCACTTTGCAAATTCTGCTACTGTACCTTGATTTCAACACCTGTCAGGTGATAGCGCATGTTCGTCTGTGGTCTTATGGCTGCCACAAAGGAAATCTAGTCTCACTGATCCACAGTTCTGGCACTATAAAGACGATATTAAAAAAAGATATTCCATGACAAGCTACAGCTCGGGAGATTCAGGTATGGAATAGAAGTGAAATAACAAGCAAAAGATTTCTCAGTCTCGGACAGATCTCCAAATTCACTTAAGAGGTTGTATACAGTATGTTATATATGTTAATAGCTAATATGCTGTGCAGTCCTGTTGACACCATGGAGCGAGAGTCATCAAATAGTAATGGTATGTTTTCGACTGCAGAGAAAGCAGAGGAGAACAAAGGTATGCGGTATCTAGTATGGGTCAACATGTTAAATGATTTAATTTGCTCTGTGTAGCTCTTACGAACCCTGACGTCACATGGATGTGTATTCACTAAATCCAATTTCCTTTGATTGGAGTGCTCATGTGTTTCCCCCTGTCCCTGATACACTGTCTTTTCTATAGATGCCGATAGTAGAGAAGATCAGAACAATCGCTCAAAAAGTGTATGGGGCTGATGACATTGAACTGTCTCCAGAAGCCAAGGCCAAGATAGATTACTACAATCAACAGGTGAGATCACTGCTGCTGCTATAACAACTGACTCATACACTGACAGGACTCATGCAGCTCATCTCCTTTCTCTGTCTCTCTTTGTGTCTCACTTTCTCTCTTACTTACACACACACACATTAACCACTTTTCTTGTTTTCTTTTTCCTATAACCAGAGCTATGGGTCATTGCCCATCTGCATGGCCAAGACTCACCTGTCCCTGTCCCACATGCCTGACAAGAAGGGTGCACCCACTGGATTCGTTTTGCCAATCAGAGATGTTCGTGCTAGTATTGGGGCTGGCTTCATCTACCCACTTGTTGGGACGGTAAGTACCTTTAGCCTGAAACAGTTCAAAGCAGCAGGCTAATGCTAACTTCAGTCTCTGTGCCTTTATTGCTGTACCTGGACCACCTTCATATTGGGCTGTATAGCAGAGGTTCGTATGTATATGGACAATAACACAGGAGTTCATGGAGAAATAACCTGTAGAATCTAAAATATAGCGTGTTTCTGCAAATCTAATCTAATCTTGTTTTGCCAGTATCCAGCAATGCCAAATATTTATAATTATCTCCCTTACTCTTTTCCTTTCTTGCTTAATTTTTTGCCTTTTAATATTATTTTATTTTTTATTAATATTTTTGTTTATTTTCTAGTTTCTTTTGCACTAAAGCAGCTATAATCGATATTTTTCTGAAAACAATGCAACAATGCGCAACACGGCTTTACAGAGCTTTGTAGTGAGTTTTATCTCATTGTTTAGCTGGTCGGCCCTCAACTTTACTCTTTTGGTTCACTTTCACCGCTCTCATTGTGTTGTTATCGGCCAACAGGAGACAACTGTTTTCAGCTAAAAAGCTCTAGAAACCCACTATACACTACCTGCTCAGCACCAAACATCAGACAGACACAGTTAGCGACTAGCTAGTGAACATAGTTTGGCTATACTTAGTGAAAACTTAATTAAAAGCCCAATCTGTACTTTTCGGGAAACCGCAACCAAGTATAATCTTTATGTTCACGACTCCTGGTCCTGACAGATCTGTTGCTGTTTCACCAGTGTGCCCTGAGGGCCGGGCTTTGACAAATCTGCCTCTGCCTATCAAACACCGGGCATGCTGGGAAGGCAGGGCAGTGTCTTGGTGTGGCGTCTTTCCAGTCTCCCAACCTTGCCTTTGATCTGCCATGGCCCACGGAGCCACTGGCAAGTTGACAACCCTTGAACTGTGACTCCTAACCCAAAGGAAGTCTCCAAATTGTTCTTTGAACTCTTTGACTTAGCCCCCATGTCAGACTGATCCATATATTACATTTTTAAAGTTATAGAGAGCTGAACTCCCACCCCACTGCCAGGTTTGTTTCTGTTTCTCAAGTCTCATCTACATGCTCTCTGATCTCACATGAACTTTGCTGTTTCATAATATATATATAATATATATATATATATTTTTTGCATTGTTTGTTCAATGAAATCTGGCATAACACTCGCAAACTCTCAGGTCACACTTCAAGAGGTAGAAAGATTTCACCAACAAAACTCCTGAGGCGGTGAGGGAGTGAATGTGAGAGGAGGGGGAAGTTTGGAGGGGGTTAAGGGTCTGTACAGGGTGAAGAGCCAGGAAGGGGCTGATGTAATTCGTCAGATATGTGAGGGAGGGGTCGCAAACAGAACAATAGATCTTTGTAGAGTTCATATCCCGTTGGATCTGCCTCCACAGCACCATTAAACCCCGAACTCAGATTTATAGAAACCCCCTCCTTGGCTGGATATTCCACATGGTCACAACTGGTTAATGTTTAACAAGCTGTAGATTGGTTAAAGGACTGTGAAAGAAAGCACACAAGATGAAAGTAGACCTTCATTTATTTTGCTAACTTTGGTTAATGTGTAATGACCCAAAGGCCAATGAGGTCAGTAAATCCAGTCATGTTTTTATCTTTGAAACTGACCTGTACTTCAACTGTAGTTTTACTTCAGCGACAGTAAAAAGGATACACTCTCACAGATTCAAACTCGACCTATAAACTCTTCTATCTCATCGATGTAACTCGACCTTTCCAGTTACTAGGTCATTTTATCCATTGATTTTTCACAATCAACTATATTAGATGAACATACAGTCCAACATAAGGACCATCCATTTGATTTTCTGTTAAATATTTACTCTCACACTTACTGTAATTTCAACATACACTCAACACACCTCCCTCTAATGGTCCATTAATCTTGAGTTGCACAAGAGTTTGCTTTTGAATTCAATTTCATAATCTTCTTAATCCCCTTATGTAGTAACTGTGCTGTTGTTGATTGAGACTCTTCTCCAGAATCAGTAGGGGGTGGAAATCCAGCTACATTGTCTTCTCCAGGGTTTTCCCTGACAAAGACGCATTGTGTTTGGGCATAATAGAGGGACTTATTTGGCCGATTGGAGTTTCCAACTTTAGCCATGGAGTGTTGTGTGTTTTTGCAAGTGCCAACTTGTTCTCAGGCTGGAGAGGAGGACCAGCTGAACAGCACATCCTTTGTTGCTTTCAAAACCTTGACAGTTTGTCTGCACATTGAAGCATCTTTTGATATTCAAATGTGCAGCCCTGATACTTTATACCAAAAAGCTGAGAGGCAAAATAACTTTGTGAATCTAGTTACTTCAAAGCTGTTTTATTTAATTTGAGTTTATAAGTTTTGAGTCATATCTTCCTGTGATCTTAGAGTTATAGTCCACATACATTTTATTTGAGCAAAAAAAAGTGAAACCGTGTAGTCTTAGGGTGGGTTCACACCAGTCTTGTTAAGTCCGGTTGAACCGAACCCTGGAGCATTTACCCCCTTGGTGCGGTTCGTTTGGGTTGGTGTGAACACCGGACTCCGAACTCTGGTGTGGATCACTCTTTGGTCCACCTCGAAGGGGTGGTCTCTGACTGCTGTCAAGTGAGCTCTAGACCGGTTAATTTCTGTTATGAACATGATTCGAGCCAATCACAGCAAGCGTACCATTGTTTGTGCCATTTTATTGGTTAAAAAATTATTTCTCTTTCTGTTTTGGTGAACTAGTAGTATGTTTGCCTCCAAAATGCCAAAACTTTGTGATTTTGGCATGTTTGCAGTTATGGCCCACTTACCTCACTGGTCCACTTGCAAATGCAAACAAGTTGTGGTAGGATCTCATCAGAACCAGCCGTTTTCTGTGATAAAACCGTCTGATGGCAAAGCGTCTTCCTCGAAAATGCCTGCATTATTAAATTATTTAATACCCGCTGTCTTCCGTTCATATGTCCTAGGTCCTCTAAAGTCTGCTGATATGCGCTCCAGATCAACGTCAACATGAACAGAACCTGACGGTGCTCCATGATGAAATTTGGAGGGGTTTGTTGTCTTTTACCCTCCG
The DNA here is from genome assembly GCF_020085105.1 of Siniperca chuatsi. Classification (NCBI taxonomy): domain Eukaryota; kingdom Metazoa; phylum Chordata; class Actinopteri; order Centrarchiformes; family Sinipercidae; genus Siniperca; species Siniperca chuatsi. The sequence goes on from NC_058057.1 coordinate 16,863,934, forward strand.
ACTGTATGACCAATAATCGAATGACATTTCCACCACATGGCTTTTGTTTACAATTTCTAGACCGTTTGAGTTTTGCCTTTGTGAATGCAAACCGGACCAGTTTGAAAATTGTAACAATGTATCATTCTCGCATTGGTTCGATTCAGGGACCGGACCTTTTTATGTGTGAATCCACCCTTGGTGAGGGGTGAGGGGGATTTTTCCTTTATTGCAGGACAGGATCCCTCCATGTCTACATGTTTGTAGTGGTGGAGGAAAGCCAGCAGGTGGATGATGGAAATGAAGAAAGAAAAAGCAGAAATGTACCCATGGAGGAATAAAGACAAAACATGGGAGAAAAGATTTCGATCAATAAATTTGATAATTTGCTGCTTTTCCTGATGGCCATTTTTCACTATTTTCTAATGTTTTATAGACCAAATGATTCATTGAGAAAATATTTGGCAGATTAATCGATAACGAAAACCATCGTCAGTTGCAGCCCTATCAACCATTAAACCTTTCTATTCCACTCAGTGGGATGATGTCATTTGCAAAGTGGAAGGGGTGGGTGGCTTTTTTTACCTTTATTCAATAGTGCAGCCAAAGACAAGGGGGGGTGGGCGCTGGGGTACTCAGCCCTGGTACATGGGGCGTGCGCTCTACAAGGTGAGCTACCGGGGCGCCCCATCTTCAAGTTACTTAACATAGAAACACAAAACTCTACTAGACAATCATATAGGTTTATGTTATGACCACCAACCTCGTTTCTGAGAAATCATGTTCTGTTATTTTGGCATGGTGTAAATTCCAGATGCTTCATCGTTCAATTTGTGAACAAAACACGGTGCCATGGTTACTGAATTCATCCAAAATTGACACGGAATCCAAAAGTAAATTGATCAAAGCTGCAGATTGTATTGTCAGTTTTCTTAACATCATTATCTTTAGCTTTCACCCGCCTTTAGCAGCACACGTAACCAAATTTTAAGCTCTGTGATTGGTTTTCTTGGATGTTTCTTGCTGAAATGCACCTTGGGAGTCCTAGTTAATTTCTCCCTCAACATGTACACAGGCTTGTACCTTGGACTTTTCATTAAAGAACCAGATATTTCCTAACATAGTTCTGAGTTCCAAGCCGTAGATTGTGCTTTAACTGTGAGTCACGTAACGTTGTTTATGGGGAAAATGAAAGTGAATCCCACTTAGCAATTTGTTAGTGACATCATGCAAAAGTGTTCGAGCATCATGATGTCACAACTTAAAAGAGCCCAAAGAATGAAATAATTCCTCTGCCATCATTGTTCTTAATGCATCCATTACAATAAAATGTGATGCATTGATATTGAATTCCTTTAAATCTGCTCATTGTCTGAGTCATCTGTGGTTAAAGCTGTATTTATGGGCATGGTCAGAACAGTGTCATGTAACAGCAGTCACTGTTGACATCAGACCAGCCAACAATAAGATCAGATTGTGTAAGCATGTCCTCTTCGTTTTGACCCTTCGTTTACTTGCAGCGCCACATTTCCTCAGACAGGAAATTGGCTGGTCACTTCCTTCTGTCTCATTTCCACTAATGAGCCCATAAAACTGGCCCTGGGTCAGAGGAGGGGGGTAGGCATGCAAAGAATGTCGCTCCCTGTCTAATGAGTGAGATGATTTACTTTTCAGCTTGGATAGGATGATCTGGCTAGGTTTAAGGAGAGGAAACGTGTTTTATGAGTCAGACAGTTGCCTTGGATCAATTGTACTGTGCAAACCAATTATTTCTTTAACAATTACTTTAACAGTTACACATTTATTGACTTGAAATTTTAGATTCAGCTAGGTTTTTAACACCTATACCACATAGCACATGTCAATATCTGGTCTTGTTGACTGTATGTGAGCCTTATTCACATGCTCTCTCTTGTTCATGTCACAAATTTCATTAGGAATAATTTCCACTGTCAGTTCCTTTTTTTCTTCTTCTTATTTAATCTGTCTCAAACTCCACCTGGCTTGCCCTGACATTGGCTGATCATAGTAACAGGGTTAAAACATGCATGATCACTCTATCGCTCTCTCACTCTCACACACACACACACACATACACACACATACTGTAGAGGTGGACAGAACAAAAGGACAAGTCTCTCCATTACCCCAGCTTTTTAAATTTGTATAGAAAAAATGTTATGTAACTATCTGTCAGAAAACACTTCAGTTTTTTCAGTTTCTATATCCATACAGGGGTAGTTAATACACCAATTTCGGAAATACAGCTATTGCACACCAGAAAGACACGTATGTTGGATCAAAAACTCTGAATGTGACAGAACCAAAAAATCCCGCCCACAGTCATTCACTTGTACTCACTTTATTAATAACGTTTCGGTCCTTAGACCTTCATGAGGTAAAATTTCGTTTTCACTATTTCAGAGATAAAATGCAGCTTCTTTTAGCTACGTACTGTATTGGACAAATCAAAACTCATTGTGATTCTTAGAAATCCAGGAGTTTCTCCATACCCCCTTGTTCTGGCAGTAATCCTGATCCATCAGAATGGTAGTCAGTATTACCATTATGACTTTGTATATTGCCTCTTATCTTTGTCTCATATCTGTAAGGTAGCCTTTTGTCTTATTTTGACAACAGTGAGAACAAAGCAACCACTGTCTGTTGCTAAATTCATCACTGCTAAAGTGGAGGTTGTCAACACATTGATCATCTGTCTGCCCAGAGTTAAATGAATCTAGATTATAGTCCTTGAACCTATAGGGGTTGATCTTATTCTGTCTCATTTATGCAAGGTTTGATACCAAGTCTTAGTGGATTGTCTTTTGGTGTAGAACAGCTGTGTTGTGGCAAAGGCTTTAATATGAGGTTTTAGTTATTATCTACATTGTAATTTTACCTTCTCATTTGGCTCTGTTGTCACTGACATTAAAGACTCCTGTTTGAAGTCGGACAAAAAATATGAACCAGCTGCTAATATTTGTTCCTCAGTGAGGTCCATTCATTTAGCAATGCTGAAGTGTCGTGTTTCAGTTAACTTGTTTGAACACCTTTCTCGTTAAGACTGCTTGATTGCAGACATCTCGGTGTGAAGATTGACATATAAGGTGTCTTTGTTTTACTGTAGAGATATAAAACATATAATATACTGTATTCCTTCCTGTGTTCATTTGTGTATTCATTTATTTCAGTGATTCTAATGTATCGGTTGATATTTTTTTTATTATTAATTTTTTTTTTATTCTGCAGAAAATTTCAGTGTAGCTGCATTGTCTCGCACACTGTTTATTTATTTAGAGCATTTCGGTCCAAACATCTGATTGCTTCAGTCGTTTAGTCTGAAAGGTCATAAGTAAATATACAAGCGCCACAGTGTAAGAGTTTTTTCACTATATTCACTTTATAAAAACAATTCGTGAACACCAGCGCAAGAAGGGTCTGTAAAATGTTGCAAAAATCGAGACTTTTTAAAGTTGAGTAGAAATTTTTTTGTCTTATGATGCATTACATTTGAATTGAAAACGAAAAAATATTTTAAATCAGAAAACATTTGGTTAGTCCTCAAAATGTTCAGCCAATATTGCAGTGCTGAGCAGTTATGGGGTAATTAACCTGAAACAATAGCAACATTAAAAACATGAAATGGTTTGATAACAAAAAGGATTACAGCGTGATTTTGACCATCATGAGTCATTTTCTTTTTCATTTTCGCTTAATCTGCCTGCCAAGAAAGTTCTTACTCTCTGCTTTTGTTGTGTTTCCTTCAGATGAGCACCATGCCTGGTCTGCCAACCCGACCCTGTTTCTATGACATCGACCTAGACCCGGTCACAGAGGAGATCACTGGGCTCTTCTAAGCATGCTCCAATTAAAGATGTCATATAGGTATCCTCTCATACACATCAACATAAAATTTTCATAAACTATGCCATTCCAGTCATTTGAAGGAGCGTTCATTGTATCATTGTACAAATTTAATAAAAAAAAAAATATATATATATATATATATAAGTAGTCATTGTCTTTATTACTTGTTACATGAGACTTTATTTCCTCCCTGGAGCTTTTAGTTTACTACCTTGTTCATTCAGGGCCATGGCTCCAGTCTGTGAGGCTACTCTCACTTATACACACAGTTTAAATCATCATCCTGTTGTTTTCCCAGGCTCCCTGCTCTGTTCTCAGGACCCTCAGCCCCATGCGTGCACCATCAAGCTCATCCATCCCCTCTACCTTTGACAGGAAATGCTTTCTTACTCTTCCCACCAACCCTAACTCTCCCCACATCACGGTAACATGTCCTGGAAAAAAATAACTGATTACTGAAGCATTAGCTTTATGCAGTATTTGCACATCTGTGTGATATGCCAAAGATGACCTCCTACAGCCATATTGTGTATACAGTATATGCTGTATGTGTATTCTTTTGGCCTCTCTGTATGATGTTTTCTGTGTATGAAACAGTCAGTTTAAGTCTTCAAACCATCTTGAATTTGACTTTAATGTTGTGTTTTCATAGACTTCGAATTTCATTGTTTCATTTCTGCATTTTTATACATGTCTTAAGCTTTTTAATTGAAATGGGCACGGCTTGTGTATTTATTAACTAATGCTGTTGTACGCACAAATTGCCATTATGGTGTTTATGTGACAGCTAGTGTCCTAACCTAAATCACGAAAGTCTAAACCGAACTTTATGCAAAGAGTGTGGAACTAACACAAATTTAGTATTGACAACAATTGTATGTTAAACATTTCAATCAAAAGTTGTGCCTTCAAATAAACCTCTTATTTACTCCAAAACTGTGTGTTTGTGTTTTCACACCAAGCAGTTGACTTGTGGCTCAGCCCATCTGTTGTTTGGACACATGCAGAGCGCATTCCTTCCTGTTGTGGTTCTCCAAGGAGATGCTTTAATGCAAACCTGTTTTTGTTACAAAAAAAGAAATCTTCCTCTCTCTCTCTCTCTCTCTCTCTCTCTCTCTCTCTCTACTCGCACATTAAAACTTTAGGGGGTGGCCCCTGTGTTGTAAGCGTGCCTGAAAGCCAACGGTCGGCCACCCCAGCAGAACCCAGGGTGCCGCATCTGTCATTATGAGGTGTTTGGGTTTGCAACGTGGATCAACCATACATGCGTGCACATGTGTGTGCCTGTCATGGTTGGCATTCCACACCTGCTAAGTTTGTTATTCTCTGTGTTCACCGGCAGGATCTGGCACTATACCTACAGTTGAGGCTGCAGGAATGCTCTCACTTATACAGTAGTGCTTCAGTGGCATATTTAGTGTGTGTGTGAGACTGAACCCTCTTGTTTTAAGCTGATGACAGATTTGAAGACATGGTGTTGATGGGGGGGGGGGTCATTGCTTTGTAATGCACTGGAAAATCCCTGCTTTATCAAGTTAGAGTTGTTTATGTTGAGCTTCTGACTTCATCTGCTGAAGTCTCCAGTTGTTTAAGCTCTCATCTTTTAGCACTCATATTTAATAGACTGGCTAATTTCAGTACCAAGGACAGGTCCCTTTGAATGTCTGTGTGAGTGTAACTAACTGGAAAATGGCTCAGATGATCCAAGGCTGGATTACCAACTGCCCCTGGGCCTCAGACCTCCAGGGGCCCCAAAAGTCTCACGTTCACTTTGTGTCAGTTGCCTTTTGTTAAGTGGATTACTGTCAATTTTGTAACTTAGCACAACTAAAGAACAATATCAACTGGGTTCTACATTAGTATGTAATCTTGTTGCCCTGTTTATATTGTTCACATGGTGTATTTTCCTAAATAAAGTGTCATCAAATTATCACAAATTAACTGACAGACAGAAAACCTGGAGCCAGGAAGTATTCCAGTATAGAAGTACTGGTTGGTTTCTGGGTCTTTTTGCAAAACCTAATGAAACTACCATGTATAGTGTGCTGTGTGCGCTGTGCTTGATGGGAACTTGGAGGCAACAGTGGCCCCCAAATTGGCCATGGATGATCGGGTGACGCTCTGGATAAATGGTGAAACGGCTTTACTTTTATTAAAGAACATTACATTTTTATTAAAGCTCAGTTTTTTATTAAAGAGTTTTTTCTAATACTCCGCACATTCTTGCCTGGTTAAGAGACGTGATATCTGTTTGTTTAGTATGGCTTATGTATTGCATAATTGTTGCACTACCTTGGATGTTACAGTCCAATTGAAAGGTGTTTAATATCTATTTTGGAGAAAAATATATTTATTACTCAGCATTTCAGAAAAAACAAGTTTTGTTTTTACATAGCAGCCCTCGTTCGGTGCACACGCCAGACATCAACCATCAGGGCCACATTCTTCAACTCACCCTCTCTGTCTGAAAAACACGACGCTTCCCACTATTTCACTGTTACATTTTAAAAAAATATGAAGTCCATATATCAACTGGATGTCCCGTGGGAATGTCAAAGGTTTCACATAGATACCTATTATCTATCTGGGTATGTACAAGCTCTAGCTGATAAGCTCTAGTGATATCTCTTCTGCCATAAAGTTGCAGATTCTTACCGTTTTACTGTCGGCTAATGCTGTCTTAAGAGTTCACATACACGCATACATGTTTAGATTTGATAAATATCTATGGTTTGGACGGCTGTTGCTTCTCAAATCTCTCTCTATCATCTCACATTAAAGCAGAACGATGATCTTTTGCTACCAAATATACCTCAGTCTGCATTTTTCCCTCAGAAGGAGAACAAGACAGCAAGTGTGAAAAGAAAGAGTATTTGTTTATCAATGTTACTGAACCGTTCCTCGTGTGTGTGTGTGTGTGTGTGTGTGTGTGTGTGTGTGTGTGTGTGTGTGTGTGTGTGTGTGTGTGTGTGTGTGTGTGTGTGTGTAAGCATGGCTTGTGCCTTTAATGTGCCCTTACTGTTTTATTGAGCAGAGACCATGACATATCCGGTAAGGCTTTCACTTTAATGAGAACCTCTTACTCCACTCCTCCATCCCTCCTCCTCTTTTGGATGACATCAGTGTTTCTGCTGATAGGCCTGCCATGCTGAAGGTCATTGACTAACATGTATCTACATACACTGCACAACCATAATGACAATAAGGCAATAACCGTCTTGCAAGACACATGTTTGAAATTATTCTGTAGGTTTACAGCAAGTGCAGCCTGTATTCTTACCGAATCATGTACAATATGCTAACTCAGATAATTTTGTGCCACTAAGGTGATGAGAAATTGTATTCATGAGGATTTGGAGATTCATTTGTAAGTAACAGTCTGCTTCACGTTCACAGTTTAAACGCATGCACCTCTGGGAGCAGAGCAGTAACCACTGTACTTTCCTCTGCATTGAAACATTGGGGTTCTAGGGGAATACAGTATCAGTTCTGTCAACTATGCTTTACATTTTCCCAAGTAATACTGTAATACTGTCTGCATGCAATTTCTCTTTTTAAAATGTACACATTTTTGTTTTAAAATGTTTAATATTAAGTCTTGCTTGAAAGTTCTGCTGTCACGACAAACAGAGATGTGTTATTGAGGCATTAATATCCTGACAGAGGCTTATATTCCTCCAGACATTTAAACTAACTCAATGAATGACCTGGCTCCACCTCTTCCTGGGTCCACCATCAAGGAGTGGCTGTATAACCAATCTTTTGTCTTATTGATTACATTTTCTTTAAGTTATACAACACTGCACAACATTAATGTAAATGAGGGTGTCATCTTCATAAATGTTCAATTTCTTACACATTGTTACCATACCTCTTTTAGGAAGTCAGATGTAAAACAAAGAAGAGTAAGAAATTTTATCTTTTCAGGAGCTCCTTAGCAAAAACTCAACCAAAGGTTTTTACTAAATAAAATATTTATGAATAAATAAACAATAACTGGACTGTAAAGTCATGAGATAGGACGATAATTAAGTAGCCTACTTCTTTAAGCTTTATATTGTTATCTTGTTATCTTATCTTGTTATATTGTTATCTTGAGTTTATTTAATAATGCTCAAACTTGTTTGCAGTATTTCTGGAGGTAAGCGTCTTAACCAAGGAGTTAAACCTTCCTATCAGTCTTCATTTTCACGTGTGGGAGCTGCATATCAATCCTGTATAGGGTTTAGGGTCAGTGAACTGACTATTACATTAAGGTAACTCAGGAAAAAATGCTGAACAGAGTTCTTCGTATTGTGTGTACGTTGACTCTTTGTGTCAGACATTCCTATACGCTCATCATATTTTTGTGGTTACTTGGACCTGATTATGTTAATTTTTAATAAAATTAGATCTTATAGTGCCATTGATATTAATCTAGTCAACACTTTGCTTAGAAAAGGGGCTTCAGTGTCATAGAAGCTGGTTTGCAGTTTAATGGCTGACAGAGATACTGAACTACGTAACAGTAATTTGACTGTAAATTCAGAAACCGTTTTACATCACTGTTTTCTGTGGCAGTAAGACCTCGCTTCAATTTTGAGGTAATGAACAATACTATGCCGATAACCTAATGTCTATTTATTTAAAATAAAATAATGCTATAGGTTGAAAAGGGATGTTATAAGCCATTTCAGGTCCAGTCCATGCTTTTAAAAGAGTACTCCACTGATTTAGCATCGCTCTCCTGTAACACTGTCGGACTCACGATGGAGAGTTTAAAAAAAGGATAAAAATCAATGCAGCAGGACCAGAGACATCGTCTTTTTTATTCCATGTCTTCTTCTTGATTTATACAACTTTTGTCACATATGCAGATTTACTCCACAAGACCTGTAAACAGACTTTGATTCGTAAAATCGTTGGAGTTCGCCATTAAAACCTCTCTGGACAAGTCAACTCAAGACATTTAGGGAAAGTCAAGTCACAAGTCTTAAAAATCAGCATTTGATCCTTTTCCTTTTCTGTGTTATATATAAAAACTTTGTCCTTCACCCTCCGCGGGTGGTCTCGTCCTTCGAGCTCGGGTCCTGGTTCGAATCCCCCTCGGAGCGGGGGGAGCGGATAGATATATGCAGATATATATATATATATATATATATATATATATATATATATATATTATGTAACTAGACCAAGTTACTTTCAGTTCAGAGGCATAATAATTAAAAGTGTTTCTATGCAAGGCCTGCTGACACTATCATATTTATTTTTTATTGTTCTGAGCTTTCACCAGGTCAGAAACTTGAGAACATCTTTGTTTTCAAGACAAGTCAAGTAGGTCAACTCTCACAGCAGTGGAGTCCAAGTCAAGCCAGTCCAAGTCATTTTACCAGGTCAAAACATGACATATAAGTCTTTAGGCAGTCAAATCTCAAGTGTCAAAGAAGTCAAGTCTCAAGTACTTATTTTTGTGACTTAAAGCTGCACTTTTATTACATTTTAGTGGCTATAAAAATGAGTCCACGGCTCTGCTTGAAAGTGCTCCCTTTTGAGCTATAAAAAATCCCCCCCACCCCCCAAACAGGATTAATAAACATTTCATCAGTGTGTTTCTCTATTCAAAGTGTTTGTTTGTGTTGTTGCACTGTGTGTGTTTGGGGTTTGGTTTGCTTTAGCTGCAGGGACCCTCAATCTAAGCCTGTGTGAACTTGGCTTTGAGCACTCGGGCTGTAATTTGTGCGTTTTAAAATTCCAAACAAAATGGCACATGGCTCAACCTGCAATTAACATGTAAACCTCAACGTCATCTCCCCATGAGGGAGGCAGAGATGCTCTGCCCTCACACACTGCACGAGACACTATCAGCACAGTGAACCATGACAATCTGTCACTTGTACCAACAAGAATAATGTATGTGCACTGTGCCTGTATGTGTGTGTGTGTGTCAGAGAGAGATTAGAGATTCAAAACTACATTCAAATTATTATTATATGATTAGAGCAACTTGTAATGAAAGATACAATGTAGATGGACGAATAGGAACAAAAAGTGGATAAACCAAGAAGCTGCAGAACTGTTGTTTGTTGCAGTGTGTATACATGAGCCACTAGAAGGATCTCTCTCTGTGTTGATATGAACCTATATGCCAAACATGCTAAATTTGACCCAAGTGTATTTGCATGTCAAAGCAGATGTTACTTGACCTTATTAACCACCGGAGAAAGATGGAGAGAGAGAGAGAGAGATAGCAGTAATGGAAAAGAAATATAAAAGTAGCTCTACCATATTTGAAAAGTACTGAATTAAGATAAAAGTCTTTTTTTCGTTATGTTTCTGTGTTTTTACTCTACTGTATCTGTATAAGTCAGTCTTGATGTATCTAATCAAATAAATAAAAAAAAGTTGTTTTATATTAATTATTTTAACTGTATGCTAATCTTTTAATGACTAATGACTCCACATACTCCTAAATCAACAATGCATGCGTTTTGTGTGTTTCGCTCATAAAATCTTACAAAGAACTACAAACATCAGGTACATGTGGTGAGGTAAAAAAAAATCCAATTATCCCATTTTAAATGAAGTAGGCTATAGTAGAAGTATAAAGTCTCATATAATGAAACACTCAAGTAAAGTGTACTTAAATTTGCATAACTGTACAGGACTGTACATTTTACCTGCCACCTGAACTCTCTCTACCAAATCCCGGCAAAATAATGTTTGTATTTCTCTCATATTCCTACTGTACAATTCTTATTTCTTTAAGCATGTGACAATGCAGTACTTCTTTACTCATATGGTCTGGTTTTAAAGTTCCTTATTACTCTCCAGGGGCTTGTGTAGGTCTTGTTTTGACGTTTGCAGTGGATCCCATGTGACAGCTCTAATTTAATTTACCAATCTCTCAGAATAGATATAATTTCTGTTTAAGACGGATAAACGACTACAAGCTATAAAGCTTTTCATTTAATTTATTAACCGTCCTCCTCTTCTCCCACCTCTCTCCTCCTCCATCAGCACCGTGATGCTGCAAGGCGTGCCGCGGCGCACCAGAGTCCCATGTGATACTGAAGGAGGTGGGGGTGTCCTAAAAGAGTTGGCTGGTGCTCCTCACACTTCATCACTCCAGATCCAGGCCACATCGGGGCGGAGCTGCACTGTAGAGCTCGTAATTTGGACGCTTTGGATACGCGCTTGCTGTAATACAATCGTGCTGTCTTGGTTCGGCGTGGAGGGTTGTTTTTGTTTTGACTGAACGTAGCCAAAGACGAGAAGAGTTCACCTTTGTGATTGTTCGCCATGGGAGCAGAGAGCTCAGTGCAGCGGGACGGGAAGAGTCAGGAGGATGCCTCAGCTTCAGCCTCAGCCTCCGCTGAGGAGCTGAGTGCGGAGGTGAACGTGCTCCAGGAGGGAGGCAGCGATGCCAAGGTACAGCCGATACTGAGGCTTGTTGATCCCTGTCACTGTTTACCAGACCTCCCTGCGCAGTGGGCACGCAGACATATTGTCATGTTTGTTCATTTAGTGGCGTTTATTCTGCTTACTGGCGCGCTGATGTAAGCCTCCTACTTCAGTTCCTTTTATAGTTGACCTGTGTGTTTGCAAACATACCTGTCGTCACCCCTCTCCCCCCCTCCCTCCCTCTACATTTTATGCGCATCAGTAATGTGCTGCGCCTGACGCTGTTTTTGCTGAGTAATGGGTCGAGTTGTCTGCAGTCCCGCAGTAATAAAACGCCAGCAGCTTAGCCTGGTCCAGATTCCAGACAGGCCACCTGGGCTCAGGGACTCTCTGGATCACGATCAACCACATTTGTCCTTTCAACAGTTTTGGAGCTTTTGGGCGAAGCACAAGAGCAGTGAAGGATTATTGAATTAGACTGTAACACATTGATAATAACAGGTTCACGTGACTCCTGATTGCACTCCTTTTATCGTGCACTTTTCATGTTTTTATTTCCAAAAGACTGAAAGTTTTACGTTATGTTTTGCTAACTGAATCAAAAATATCAACCCCATAATACATTTCAAAGCAAAACTGTTTTTTAAATTGCATATATCTAAAGTATAAAACAAGCAACAATTTGACAGATTAAAGAACACACAAAAAATCATAAAGTTATGACAGATGTGCAGAGGCAGAAAAGCCAAGAGGTGTATCATGTAAAAAATAAACACATTTGATATGTTATATATTATATCACATCAATGTGATATGATGTACTTCACAATAAACTTATAATTTAAAACCACAGACAGAATTCTACCAAAAAAAAAAAATCTTATGTCAACTCACTTAGTTGTCCTGAGCTTTCAGGTATATAATATAGCAATTTCATTATTAGGATTTTTGTTTTGTCCCATGCTCTGCTGACACTTACAAAAGAAATACAATAAAATCTATAGAATACAACTAAAATCTTACATGTAAGAGTTAACTTGCCCTTTTCGTTTCCTTGGCTGTGCAATATATTGTGGGCAGCTGCCATCATCTCTTGCCGACTCTGCACTCTTACCTCTGTGTAAATTGCTCAGCATTGTGTGAATGAATATTTGCAAAGCGCCTGCTAATGACTATGTATGTTTCACCACCTGCTCTATTCACGCCTCGTATAACCTATTGGATTTATTGACTTTTTTATAGGCTGGAGGTCAACAGGTCAGATTTTGTGGCTGGTCTTTCTTCCTGAAAGGTCAGCAGAAAAGGTCATCTCACACTGAGGGAGACATTAAGTGAGACAGAAAGCACAAAGGGCTTAACATAGTCAGATTTTAATCATAGCTACATTTGTTCATTCTTGTTTTTTCTCATGAATGTGTGTTGTTTGCTCACATTTTTAGATAGCTCATCAGTGAATTGGCATCGTCTTTGTGGCGGTTGGATGTTTTGTTAAGCCCTAACCTGTTATCGCAGGTATCATCGCAGTGGCACTGTTTTCCCTCGTATTTTACCCGTGACATTGGAATGTATAATATGAAATGCTTCAAAGCTGCTAGTCCGACTTGAGTACGTCTATTGTGCTTTATGATTCCAGCTGTGACGGGGAGATACAGTTTGTCTGACCCACGTTTCTACCGCTGACAAGATGTCTCTCCATGTAGCAGTCAGTGCACTGTCCAGCTATAATACCAAAATGCCAGCCACAGTCATAGTGTTTGTATGTTGTTGCACATACTGGAATTCACTTTACAGAAAATCAGCAGCCAAAGCACAGGGAATTCAGACGCATCATGTGTAAAAATTTGAGAAACACATCAATTCTTGAAGCTACTTCACTTTTTTTTTATTACTCACATTTTCTTTTGGCCACTTGAGTAAAGTCGAGGTGGCAATTTTTAACATGATCTAATATCAACATGTTATTATAATTATTGCTCTGTTTGGAGGCTAAGCACTATAAAGTTAATGAACAGACAAATAAGACCGACTTATGGACACACAGATATATGATGCTATGAAATGATGCTTAGTTTCCCTCAAACATCTCTAATGGCTTTATTGAAACAACTGTTTGAGGCCCAAAAAGATAAAATTATCCAATATCTCACAAAAAAGCAAAGATAAGATAAAAAGTCCAATTTACTGAAGGAATACAGATTTCTGCAGCAGCACTCTCCCATTATTCATCTCAGGACCCCTCACGTTTATCTTGTGACCATTTGGAAGCGCCCCGACCCCTAGGTTGGGAACCACTGGACTAAACCAGCTAACTGTATATAAAGTAGTTAAAACTAGCGCCACCTCCACAAAATGTTATTCACACATGAATGCACCAGTATTGACAATCTAATAGTGTCATATATAATAATATATCACACACAGGGGGCATTTTTCTGCAGTATGAGTACTTTTACTTTTGATACGTTAAGTAAGTTTTTTGGTATGTGCAGAGGAGAACGATGTCCTTGGTTGTAGCACAAAGTATTGTATTCCTGAACCATATCAGGGAAAGGGAGGAGCAGCCGGAAAACTGCAGATTTAACTGGGCCATGTTTTCTCTGTAAGTGATACGCATTTATCTAAGATGAGAACAGTTATTTTGAAACCTTTATCAGATTAAATGGTAAATGTAGACATTAAAGTCATGTGAAATGGATAGACAGAGGGTTTATGAGGTATAAATGGTGTGTTTTGGGGAGGGGGTGTTTGGATTAAATAGATGGAGCCTTCCTGCTTGATACACAGTTGATAAATATCCTCCTCACTCCACAGAGGAATTATAACAATGTCTCTCTCTCCACCACCACCACCGACTCGCCTTCCTCATACCTCTCTATCTCCAACAACCTCAAGTGTTAACAAAATGATCACATTAAGGATATATTACTGCTACAAATTATTTCAACAAAATCAAAATATTTTGAATGTCATCAAGACATTTTGCTTTCATCCTAAAAAAAAAAATCACCACTAGCCATTATATACTCTGTGACCTTTGTGACATATGCATAAATATAAAACAAGAAGATAAATGATGAAAAGTTATGTTAATGCCAGTTTGGGCTAAATCAACTCATGTAAGATTCTTAAATGAGTTACAATATTCTGAGTTTTTCATTAGATTGTTACAATGGAATTATTAGATTGTATGTAACACACTTTATACATGCTGCCACAACCTCTTTCAATGTGTGTGTGTGTGTCTGTCTATACTATACTTTTTTTTCCCCCAAACAGTCATCCAGTGTCGCAAATTAATGTCTGAAATCTCTCGTCTGTCTCAGAAGCCCCTTTCAGACATGGAATGTGTAACATTGCTGGGTTCTTCTGCTTTTGGAAATCTATTAAACTCAGTTCAAATGTGACAGGACTGTTATGGATTGAGCTGCAAAGCTTGCGCAATATTTGGCATCTGTTACATGATGTGGGAAGTTACTTATAATGTATGAAGCGAGACTCTGTTTAGTGCAACATGCTGCTTATCTGTTTATCTGATCCTCAGTGTGGGTGGAGAGCAAATCTCTAATTCTTGCAAAAGTTTGTGTAAACAGTTTGTGAGAGCAATGCTACAGTTTTTAGTTGGCTGAACGAGCACATCCACACATTTAAAACTGTACAAAGGTGAACTCTGAACTGTGAGTCTGCCTGAGTTTAAATTAAAGTGTCACCTCCTGATCTCTTGTGGCGGTTTGCACGCTATACTATACGCTAAGATATCAGAAATACTTTATATCCTGCCTCTACTGGCAGTATATCTGATTTTATTCACACTTGAAGAGTAACTTAGGTTTCACTGTCGTCTCTGGGTGAAACTTTCACCTCGTGTGTGCTCTTTCACACCTGTAACTGCACCCAGCAGTGATGTCACAGTGTACTGACACACCCTGGAGTACACTTGCAGAACACTGCAGCAAGGAGAGTAAGTTAAAAGACTGGAGATGGTAAAAACAAGATTTTCTGTAGGTGTTAAGTTGCTCTTTAAGCCATGCAGAAAATCTTATAAAGTTATAAAGTGACTTCCAGAAAAATGAGTCATTTCATGACTTCACTTACAATTGGTATAATTTGCTTGTGTAAATGGGCTTCGTTTTCTCTCTCTGTCTCTTCTTCCTTAATTTCTTAATCCACTTCCCTTTCTTGCACCCCAGCTATACAGGAGACTGAAACTACAGTGAATGTCAGTGTATTCACTCACATCTACACCCACTCACAAATGAACAATAGCAAATACACTACAAATAGCCACCTGAACATGAGACCTGTATCACATGTCAGGTCCTCCTCCCATCATAACAGCAGCAGCAGGTGACTCCAATGATCCAACATCATGTTATGTAATGTAATGTGTTGTGATTAAGGCTGGTACGTTCCTGTATAATGAGCTTCAGCTGATCAGACGCTGCTGTGGCCTTGATTACCCTGTTTAGCAGAGAGACAGAGAGAGCGGAGTGGGAGGCGGAAAGGGTCAGACAGAGGATCCATTGAGGATGGGCCGGGAAGGGGACAAGCCGAGGGCCCCTGTGTGCACCGGCCCAAAACAAGAGGAAGGAACCAACATGGGGAGGGGGTGGAGCAGCGTTTTGGGTGGGCATGGGAAGAGGGGACGGGTGTGGAGCCCAGAGAGAGAAAAGAAAAAGGAGTTTGAGAGGGAGAGTTAGAGGGGGACCCGCCAGGATAACACAAAGGCAGATGAATAGTCTTCCCTCCTGCCTGATTTTAAAAGGACACTGATGACAGAGGTTTAGTGAATATGGGCTGAGGTTAAAAAAAAAGGAGCAAACTCAGTGTGGTAGTGTGTTTGTAAGTGTATGTGTTGAAGGTGGAGGTATGGGAACTCCTCTTCCCAAAGTCTGATCCCTAATCTGTAGAACACCTACATATACTAGATGCGAACCAACTTTTTTGTAAAATGCAATAAAACCATAGCTAGACTGATTCTAACATGTTTGGTTTTAGTGTTGGCAAAGAATCCACAAATGATGAACAGGCCCAAATTAAAACTGTACTCTTCATATGGAAGCAGATGTAAACTATCAGATGCCATCTGTGAACCTATATACCTATATCTTCTGTAGAATGAACATCATCTGTACGTCATAAACATAAAATAAGAACATAATATAGAGAATATTAGAACATTTATTTACTTATTACTAGTATTTTTCCAGCCAAAGGTTAATTCCAGAGGTTTATCTTTAACATGGAAACTAGCAGTGTGTTTATAGTGAGTTCAGTGAGTTTCTGTCAGAGGAGTCAAAGTAATTAATAACTGCTCAACCACGTATGGCCTACTGAAATAGTATAAAGTTTTGCAAAAGAGTGTGAAACATACATCCACTCTTAAATGCCCTACAGCAGATAAACGGGCGCTCTGTAAACTGTTAGACTGGAATATTGAACTTTCCATGGTGAGTTTTTTTGACTGAAAAGGAAATCAAATTTATGATTTTTTTTTTCTCAATCTTGTTGAGGAGAAACAGGAAGTGGCTTTCTGCTAATTAATCTGTCCCACAGCCAGCTTCCTATCTACCATCTCTCAGATTCACTGCCAGCGCCATTGCAGTAAAAAAACAGACGTGTGTTTGAGGATGTGAAAAACCAGAGCTCTTTTGTTCCTCTCCCCTCTCTGCCTCTAAAAATTAGACCTCACTCCAATAGTTTGATCAAATAATGAGTCCACACAGGACAATATCAAATCCCAAAATGGCATCAACATCAAAATGTTACATAATGTTATAAAGATGATTTCTTTTTGCCTACGCTGCTTGTTTTTGTTTTCACAGTGTCTGTGAAGTGTTCCCAACTAATTTTTCCAGCTCAGTTGTCCGTTAAACACTGCAGCAGAACTGCGGTAAGTTTTTTCATCTTTCCACAAAATACTCCAGTTAACAATGAGAGAATACTGACCACATCAAAAAGAGTTATGTCATTTAATTTAACTAAATTGTCTGTATTACACAAGTATGTTGATGTTTTGCTTAAAACGTGGTTGTTGCTCAACTGTGCAAATGCACCAGAACTAATTCTGTTCAAATCCCATTAGTTTCAAATCAGAAATGAAGAATTGTGTTTATTTTTCCCATGACGATATATAGTGTATATATGTACGTATGCAGTGAGACAATAAATTACCATAGTACATCCTAATTCATGTGGTTTAGGGCAGTAGTAGTAGACACAAAAGCTGAAAAAGACATATTTCTGCTACACAAAAATATGTTTATGTTTGCCTTTAAAGGTCCAGTGTGTAACATTTAGGAGGAGCTATTGGCAGAAATGGAATATAATATTTCTAAGTATGTTTTCATTAGTGTATAATCACCTGAAAATAAGAATCGTTGTGTTTTCATTACCTTAGAATGAGCTGTTTATAGCTATAGAGGGAGCGTGTCCCCTTCCATGGAGGCCGCCATGTTGCACCACCATGTTTCTACAGTAGCCCAGAACGGACAAACCAATCACTGGCTCTAGATAGGGCCGTTTGCGTTTTTTGTTCACCCCTTTTTCTGCAAGTTTAGCGGGCACCATAGTTTCTCCTACACGCTTGGAAGGGGAGGGTGGTGCAAGCAGTATTCAAATGGTTGCAAACTGTAATTTCAACGCTAGATGCCACTAAATCCTACATACTGGACCTTTAAAAGCTTAAAAAGAAAAAAATCACTTTTCATTGACTTGGCCACAACCAACAGACATCCACAAACTGCAACAGTGGGTTGCAGGTATGTTTTTGCATCATTTAGAGGTCACAAGCTAAAATAGTCTAGGAACCACTGGTTTAGAGCACGGTGTTTGAGTGCATTGTGCTGAGATGTCATAAATTTACTTAAGATGACAGCCTCTTAGTTTAATGTTGTTAAAAACACATAAACAAATTGAAATTGAGATGCCAAAGAAATTAAAGAAAAAGAGGTGGACTGTTTGTTGTGGTGCCATGCTCATATTAAGGCTTAGTTTGGAATTGTGTTAACACAAATTGGAAAATGGAGTTTTATTCAATTTAAAAGTTACAAATTAGATTCACTTTTGCGCTGCACAAACACACATGACCGTCTGGTATCAGTGTTTCTCGTTGTCAGGATTGCTGGTGGAGGTGTGAGGAGAGGTTTTCCTCCCTGAGAAGCATCTTGTAGTAATGATGTGTTATTGAATATATGAGGTCTGGCCAGCAGGGATTGGCCTGTTCAGTGCCCCACAGGGACTCTTACAGCTACTTTGTCCCAATCAATCATTATGATTGGAAGACTCAACCACATCAGCGTCCCTATTATACTGCCTTTCTTTATTCCTTTACCAGTTTAATTCCTTTACCAGTTTAGGCAGCTGAAGGTAGCAAAGAAGACTGAAAGGTCCTCAGAATCAAGTCACTGTTAGAAATTTGCCTTAAATAGCAAATGATTACTTCTACATGACAGCCTCTTGTATAAATGAGGATATGTCTCCTTGTATAATAAGATTGTGATCATGCACACAATCTGATTACACTGTAATTACTTTGTTTGTCTCTCACAGAGAATGCTCTGAATAGTTTAGATATGAGCTATTCCTATCTGACCCATTATCTGTGTATGAAACAGTGGATTGTTGGCTGATTTGGGGAGTTTCAGATAAAGGTGTTTACATCCTTGTCAATGCCTTTAAGTTAGAACTGATGAGGCGTGAATTTCCATCACAAACGGGGAGTCTTGTGGTTTTTGCATGTTCTGAATTTTAAAATGTCTCCTTCTGTAGTCTGCGCTGACTCCTCCACTGCGACATTGCTCAAAATAACCTCGCTTACCTCCATTACATCATGAGCCTCTGTGGACTCACTCGCCCATCTTGCCTCTACTTTCTTTCTCCCTCTTCTCTTTTAGCTCCATGATTCATCTTTGTATCTTTCCATGCACCTGTTAGCTCTTGCTCTGCACTCTGTGAAAACAAGGGTGGAAATGCGCCAGGTTTTTTCCATTTTGTTTGACATTACTTCTACTTGCATCTGCTGATACAAAATGGCTCTTTCCTGATCCCACATTGCTCATAACATTTTCATGTATAACCAAAACTTATGAAGTTAATATAAACTCTTCATACCTAAACAACAACATAGGTAATTACTCTTGGCCTTCCAAATTGACCTCTATGAGCATTTTCTTATCTGGCACCCTTGTCGACAGAAAGACAACAAAATAGGTGTTTTTTCAGGGCGTTGCGTTTATATACAAGTGTAACTACATCAGTAAACTGTGCTACTGTACTAAACTAGGCTACTTCCACTGTCTGTGGAAGTAGCCTAAACAGGGTCAGGGTACACAGGGTAAATTACACTGAAAAAGCAAAACTTTTGTCTTGCTTGCAGTTCATCCATGCGAGTCCTCCATGTGTTTATGTCATGTGCCGTTACATACAACTCTAGTTGTTCTTCTTCTGGTGTTTTTTTGCCGTTACCAAACAGTTTCAGCTGCATGACCACCGACATCTGGACTGGAGTATTGCTTACCTTGAATTGCATGTAGCCAAAACCGAGATTTGAGAAGAAGTGTATTTAACTGCACTTGAATTTTACCTGGATATGAGACACTTGATATTACAAATGCAAATGGAACCTAAGAAATTTTACGGTGTGTTACTTCCGCTGTTCCGAAGTTATTACTTTCAAGACCACAAGAGGTCACTTGTCAGCAAAACATTCAAACTAAAAACCAATCCTGTCGTTTTTCTGGTGAAAACAGTCTTTGTTGTGAGCTAAAGAGTCCTCTCCCTACGTTGTTGGGTTTTCAGCCTCACAGGGCTCCATAAGGTATTTCATTTAGGGCTGTAAGAGGTATGATTTAAAAAAACTTGTTATTCATAGAGCTCCTCATTCCCTCTTTCATGAACTTGTTCACCCCTTTTTCTGCCTCCCTCTCTGTTGCTCTTTTTTGCGCATCCATTTTTCATCAGCTCTGGTCCTGATGCAGCACTAACTGCTTCACAGAGCACATTGGAAGATGTGTGAAGTCATGAAGTGTGTGTGTGTGTATGTGTGTTTTATATTGGTGTCTGTTGTGCTGGTGGGAGTCGGAGCATTTGAAGGACAAACAGTGAATCATAGCTTCAGTGCAGCTGCTTTCTTGGTTAGCATACTCATGTAGATTTACTGTATTGACCAAACACACGAGTCGTATATCACAATCCTCGTCCAATAACAGTAAAACTCACTGACCTGAAGAGCAGTGGTGGAAAGTACTTACTCAAGTACTATTGCAATTTTGAGGTGTTTTACTTGAGTATTTCCATTTTATACTGCTTTGTACGTCTACTCCTCCGCATTTCAGGAACGATATTGTACTTTTTACTCCACTACATTTGTCTGAGAGCTATAGTTAGTAGTTACTTTAAAAGCCTATAATAAGGATATATAATATTATCTTTGTGATACTATAAATTAAACTACCCAACAGTATATAATTGTTGAAACAACCACGAAATGCTGCTTATATGTAAATGCATCAAAATAATAAACCAACAATATAATATAGAGTAATATAACATTTAGGGGCCATTCTGCTGTATAATATGAGTACTTTACTTTAAGTACACTTTGCTCATAATATTTAAGTACTTTTAGTTATATACAATTTTGACTGCAGGACTTTTACTTGTAATGGAGTATTTTTGTATTGTGGTATTGCTACTTTTACCTTTTACCAAACTTTAGACCTATATACCGTGCATTTTTGTTTTTAAACGGCCTCTGATAGTATGTTTCCTTCAGCAAACCTGTCTCCCAAAAATTACGTTTATATACGATTAATTTGCACCAGCAAATATATTTTGAGAGAAATGCAGTGCCTTCTGAATTACATTTCAGCATATCATAATGAGAAAATTTTAATAAACGTATATGCAAAGTCACAAAATATTCATACTGAACGTATTTGAAAAACATGAACTGACAATGTATTTATTTTCCCTGCATGACACAAATCCCAGTCTCCCTATATAAACGTAATTTTTTCAAAGACAGAGTTGTCTTTATGGACCTGATTCACATGAATAAGCATGTTAAGGTTTATGGCTCTAACTAAAGATGGGAAATATTCAAAAATGCAAAATAAGTCACTACCTCTAATAACAAAACTGTAACTGGAAGATGTGACTGACGAAGTAAACGCGCTTTCATCACAAACACCATACTGTACTGTATATACTGTTGCATTTGGACTCTGTAAATCAGGTGAATCAGGTGGTAATTGCTTACTACTTTGAGGTGAATGGAAGTGTTGCTTTAAACTGTAAACAACTGCTCACTGCTTTATTGAAATGAGGATTGAATTATATCATCATTTTCCATAAACTACCACCTCTAGAAATACTACAGTACAACATTTCCCAGAGAAGCCTAGCTGCATAGACATAAACATTTATTGAGACCTCAAGACACCATGACATAACATGTGTTTGTTTGCGATTAAGCTATTCACATTTTTTAGACTAGATAATTGCATTAGCAGACTAGAGCCCATATACTGTTCCTGCTCTGTTAAGCAGGCGAATGAAAGTAATTAGTTGTATGCTGGCAAGAAAACAGATTTCTATTCAGAGCTGATTTCTTTCACATGTGTCTTTTAACTGTATTAAAATCAAATGGCACGTAGCAATCTGTGTGAAAAACTTTGATAGTGACTAAAGTATCTGAAATTCCTCGTGTCTGGCTGACAGGTAATTATCTGCTCCTGTGTTTTAAAGATGCACTAATCAATATTTTTATAAAAATATTAATCGTTGTAGCTGAAGAGCCAGATGTCTGTTAAGAATCTCAGTCATCTACATCATAGGATATCTAGAAGTGCTAAGTCAAAGGCAGCTGGAGTTGCTGTAGATTCCTAAAGACATTTAGCCTCTGGAGACTTTCCACTTCTAGATAAGGAGATCAGACCAAAACAGAGCTAAAAGGTGAGTGACTGTAGGACTTACATCCGCCAGGTATAGCACGACTCCAAATGAATGTTAATGTTGCTGTGTCTGCCGGATGTGTAAATAGAAGACTGTTAACATAAGGTGATAATATGTCAATTCTGTGCTTACAGGTTTTCCCACTTCCCCCAAGTGGCCAAAACATCAATAAATGCAGCTTTAATTGTCAAAGCTAGTACAAATGTTATGTTTTATTAATCAATATATCCACCAGTTATAGTTATCATAAACGCCACTGTTGAGAAATGTTGATCAGCTTGTCGGGTTGCACCTGTTCAGGTTGACATTGCTAATAACGGTTCACGCCATCTTTGTATTTTCATACAAATTTTGCACCAAATAGTTTACAACAACCAGCTTTATGTTTTTGAATGTTGAATTTTAACTGTGTACATGTTTAGGCTGGTGTTTGTAGTGTGTTTTCTATCTATTAAGTGTCTTTCTGTAACAACATCTGTTTTCTATGCAGTAATTACATTAATCAAAGAAAATAAAAGCAACCCTGAACCTCCAACACAAACTTCATGTTAGCTAGTTTATTGATATATTTAATAAAATATTATGTCCAAACAGTATTTCATAGTATAACAATATAATTCTGTGTGCATATAAACAGAACAACATGGTCATGTTGCAACATTTTCAGGAAGTATGCAGCAAAGCTAAGACTGAATTATCTGTGGTAATAAATCATACATTAAGGTCATGTTACCTCATCCATTTATGCTCAAGTTCTTCTTTTCACTCTATTAACTGGATTTTGAACTTAATTTCATGTATCTCTTGCCACTGGAGAGGAAGTTTTCAGCTTTAAGACACAATATGTGCTACTTCTCAACCACATACACCAACTATCCAAAAATGCCTGACTTTGGAAACTGTTCTTCAAACTATTTGGATAGCCCCAAGTTTAAGTGTATGTATTTGACCCTGAATGTTGTTTCTGTGCCACTTAGATCAAATATATATACATTAGTAGAGCGAGAGTAAGAGTAATTTGAGGCCTAAAGCCAAAAAAACTGTCTGGTTTAAGTGTCTCACTAATTAAAGTCATTTTTATAGCGTCTGTATGTGTTCCAGACTCCCCTCTCACTAGTCATCTTCTTTTCTCACATATGACTCTGGAGCTCAGATGCTTATCGGGGCTCAAAGATATTTAGAGATTCATGACAGGAGGGTCAGCAAAGGGGGTGGATTTGTTATTTCAGCCCAGTTAGAGAGGCAGGCCCGGGGGGTCAAACACTGGCCAGTGTGGCCTGATTATGATCATGTCCTGGGGGGTCTTTCCTGCGACCAGGCTGTTGTTGTTGTTTGGCTCAGTTTGCTGTTCAAGTGTAGCAGCCGCACAGATGAAGGGATGGGGGTGATAAAAAACAGACAAATTGTGGGAGGTATAGAGACCTCGGGTTAAAGGGTTAGTGATGCACAGATGTAGGTAGAGGAGGACAACGTTGTTTAATCTGTTGTCCTACAATGGCAGTTAACAGGTGTGTGACTCTGCAGCTTTAGGGTCACTCAGTCTATTGGTTTTTCATTTCTTTCTTTCATTTCTTGTCTCTTCCTCTCTCATACACAAACACACACACACACACACACACACACACACTTGGCTTTTTATCATTCTGATGTTTTATTTATCTAATTCAGTGTCCCTCAGGTTCTCTTCTCTGCTGTTTTCATGAAAATTAATTTGGTCAATTAAAACCAGCATTTTAGGTCAAATCCAAGTCAAGTTTGACATTTTCAAAAGCAAATTGCAAAGTTAGTTGCAATAATTTCAGGTCTGTGACTGCTGACTGTTGAAATAAAATGAAAAGGCATTTTTTGAACAGTTGTGCTGTGTAATTGCTGTGTTAGTGTTTTACTGAGTCCTTTTAATGCATTTGGCCTAGTAATGAAATATTTAAGGCTCTAGGGATGGCAATGTCTGTGAATTGTGAAATATCTATATCTATATATGAGTATAAGTGTCGGACTGATTGCCATGAACTTTTGTACAGTTATTCTGTTGGTTCTCAGACGATGAAGGCTAATGACTTTGGTGATTACCTGACTTTTCCTCTAGTGTCACCATGAGGTTGAGATTTGTGGTTTCTCAACAACTTTGGGATGGATTACCATGAAATTTAAAAACTTTGGTGATCATCAGGTCAAAGTTGTCCTTTACTTTGCTTTATGACAAAGTACCTGCAAAAGGGGGTTTGAGGTTTTTGACATAAAACTATGCAATTTCACATCATTTTGGACCATTATTAATATTATAGATAACTATAATATAGATATCTATAATATAGTAAAGGGATAGATAATATAGATAATATAATTATAGATATAAGATTAAAGACAAAACTGTCACTTCGGTTAAAGAGAACTTCTGTGGACCCTTGCTGAACATATACCAACCACCCTGTGCAGTGGGCGCTAGAAACCCCCAAATACAATGTAAAATGTTTTGTTTTCCTACCAAACTTTTCTTTATTTTAACAGTGCTGCGGTGTACATACAAACCCTGAGGTCTAGTCTCAAGTCATTGTTTTGTGACTTAAGTCTGACTCGAGTACAAGTCTTTTGTCTACAGCTTTGATTATACAATAAAAAACGAGAAACAACTATTGTAAGTAAAATGGAGAGATTGTAGTTTATCCTATAGTATTATGAGGACTTTCAAGGTGGCCAAAACCAAAACTGTTTTAAAACCATCATATCACTGAGTTTGAGTAATCCAATCCTTAACTGGTAAATTGTATTTTGTCATGAATTGCAGGACAGTTTTTAACATTTAGCCAAACACCAGACTGAATGGATGTTTATCCATTAAAGATAAACTAATAGAAAAATTGGCAGCCACACTTTTGGACACAAACACACATACACACACACACAATCACAGTGAGTAAGGGAGTTTATTCATATACAGCTTGTGTCTGTGTGTGTTTGACAGTGAGTTGACAGATTTATTGTAACGGATGCCTCTCTTCCTGAAAGCCACCATAAATAAAATCACACAATCAAACCTGCTCTGTATATAGAGCAAAAGTGGACAGCTAGAATCAAAGAGGGAATACATCTGGATATAACTTGATGTAGTCAGATTTGGCCCCAACCAAATGTTTTAGGGATTACTGTGAATTTCGCTCACACAAATTAGCCAAAAATTGGTTTATTTTAAGAAGAATGATTTGAACAGAGACTTACAATGTTTATGATAGGTCTTTTGCGATCCAGGGCTCATTTGACTTGTTCGGTGATTCCTTATTTCACTGCTCTGGACTGCACAAACACACACATATGCACAGACACACAGAAGCACAGGTACCCACAGTCTGAACACCTGAGCAGAGTTAAAGGACTGTGGAAACAGTGAGAGTGCTCTTCGGGGGTCTTGTCAGGCTTTGATCTTTGGTATGCACTGAATGTGGGGGTAAGGGATAATAGATTGGGGGCTGGCAGAGGTGTAGAGACATGAAGGGAGAGGCAGGGAGAGACAGACATGATGGTCATCCAGGCCCCTGAAACCTCCCGTTAGACCTAGGTGAAATATTTATTGGCAAATGCCTCTCCCAGCTCGTTTTAACCTGCTTAGATTAGATTATTGGTGGAGTTTGATTCATCAAAATTGTTCAGAAGATGATGGGAAACTAACTTTACTAAATGCTTCCCTTAACGTATAGATAGGCCTCACTGTTTTCATTTGTCAAAAAAAAATCTGGGATTTTATTGGTATTTCATTTTAATATTATTTTGTAACATACAGAAATGCAGGTTTAAATAGATTTTAATAATACTTGCAGAGCAAATACTGCAGTTTAATCGTGTTTTGTCATTTTTAAATGAAAAGTTCGACATTTTGTGAAATACGCTTATTTGCTTTCTTGCTGAGTTAGATGAGAAGATCTTGTCTCTCTCCATTCTATGTGGTAAATATGAAGCTGCAGCCAGTTATCTTAGCTTACCACAAAGACTAGAAACAAGGGGAAACCTAGCCTTGCTCTATCTGAAGGTGACAAAATTCACCTACCAGCACCTCTTAAACTCACCAATTAACATGTTATATCCTGTTTGTTACGTCTGTAGATCAACTGAAATATAACAACGACAAGTTGGGGTTTTACAGGGAGTTATGTGTCGAACTATTTCCTGGCTGGGAGCTGTGACTGCGCTAAGCTAAGCTATGTTAAGCTAACCAGCTGCTGGCTGTAGCTTCATATTTATTATACAGACATAAGCGTGGTATCAGTCTTCTCATCCAACTGTCAAGAAAGAAAGCGAATAAACATATTTCCCATATGTCTACTTTGAAAGACTCCGGTGCCTAATCTGGTTGAAAATTTTCAATCTTCCTCTTTAAAAAATCAATAAGAACCAAAAACAATAAGCCTTATAGACTCCAACAGGATGATTGACTGAACATAATATGACATCGTAATGAGCCACTAGTGAAGGACTACTTTCCCAGGACTACATTCTTGCTGTCCTTTTCTCCTCATTCTGGCTCTCTGTTTCTCATCTCCTCTCTCTTTCTATCTTCACATCTCTGCTTTCACCTCCTCTCCTCTGCCTTTATCTTTCCGCTCTTCATTCTACCAGTCGCCCCCTCCAACAGCATCATCCTCCTTTCGTCTGCTCCGAGACTCTGTCCACACCTCAGAGATCAGAGGTCGCGAGGTTGACTGTCACATACAAACTACGACCCCACAGAGAGTCTTTTAAGCCTGTTATCTCCCACTGCAAGCTTGCTTGTGTTTGCATATGTTCATTTGGGAATAATCCTAACGTGATTACTCGTGTTTCTAAACCATAAAAGTCATTCACAGAGACAGCTGAAACACTGATCTTTTTCTTTTCTTTATAATAATGCAAGGTTAAAAAGTTAGGACATTTTGAAGAAGCATTAAACAATTAAGTTTTCCTTCTTGTGCACTTTCAGCAGCATCTCACTGAGTCATTGTCAATATACTGGCAATACAATCACCACATTGGCCAGTGAATTTATGACTTCTGTTTCTGTTTCATCATTATTGTGATCTGTGTTATGATTGACAAGTATAGCTAGTTTCGTGGTGAGCTGGAAAATATCAGCCTACTGTATCTGATATCTGCTTATTTCTACAAGGATTCTCAAATATATTCAATCCAATAATAGCTACATTGATTTACTATTCTGTTGAACACCATATTTGAGGACCTAGTCCTTTAAAACCTTCTTGACATGAATTAACTTATTGTATAAATCACAACAGAAGTACAAAATAAAAGATGCTTTAGAATAAACCGAATCAAATGCAGACTGTAAACCTAAACAGTTCTACTGTTTTTGTATATGTGAACTTTCATACACAATTTTTGTGTATGAATTCCTGCAGCCCCTTTGATAACATTAAAAAGAAAAGCCACCCCTGTTTTATGGACATATGGATGAGTGGATCAGATTTAAATATTTTTTACATACTTAGTTCAGCCTCATCTCTATGCCTATTCTGAAACAAGAGACCTGAGTTTTAGATATAACTTGCCAGCTGCGACAGTCTCTTCTTTTCCATTAACCCCCTCCTCCTCTTCTGTGTTTGGTTTAAGGGATATAAAACTCCTCTGTTGACCTTTGTGGAGTGATTTAGGAGACAGCGGGTCTTCTCACTCCTGGAGCCACTGAGTATAGAGGAGAGGTGTAGGCAAGACATAAATGAGAGAGGCAGATAAGAGGAAATGAGAATCAAAGATAAATTTAGGATAAAAATGAAAGCAGAAAGAGAAAAAAGAAAGATCATAGGAAAACAGCAAATGAGAAAATCTTATCTTTCCTCCAGTGTTGATCCTGAAATTGTAGGTCTTCTTGTGGACAGTCAGATGGGAAGGAATTATAGCGTATCTGAAGGCTTTTGCTTGCACAAAGAGGATTGACTAATTGGACTTTTTTGTCATTAAATAATCTCCAAAGACAAATTCACAGAGTGAAAAAGATATCAAAGAGATCTGGTTGCTGGGCAACAACTGTGGTATTACGGGCTAAAAGTTTAACTCCATGTCATGGACACAGAGGAATGCTAGTGTGTGTTTCCCTTAATAAGTCAGTGCATGAACAAATTATTCCATTACTACTCTATCCTTGACCGATATAGGAAATGTAATGTCGCAACACAGGAGGAATCAGTGAAAACACAGCTCTGTCAACCAATATGTCATCAGTTATTAATCCCCATCACCCAGCACTTTCTGAACAATTAAAAAATAAACATGTGAATGAAATGAAATGTCATTGGGGCAGTTGACAGGGTGAAACAGTCCTTCTCCCAGGTAATATAAGAATTTGAAGCACAAGCCAGAAAACAAACAACGTTATTCTATATTTTTCTCATTGTCAACAAATCCCATAAAAAGAGAATAACCAACAATGTGTTAGTCTATCTTGCAATACCTTCTGACTTCCTTATGCGATCTGTGGCTCTCAGCCCCAAGCCCATTGGTTCCTACTGAAGATGTAAATCTGAGTCACAAATGTAAAGTTTCATATTTTTAAAAAAGGCTTAGTAATTTCCTAAAACAGCTGGGCACTATAGTTTTTTTTATAGGAGTAGAAAGAACATTTGTTTGGGACTATTTTCAGTGGCAGATTAATACACAATTGGTGCTCTTGTGAGTAGCCTATTTAAAAGCACCAGAATGATGTATTTGGGATTGACTCAAAGTAAACTACAGTGCCCATGTTCATTGTAATAAAGGAACTTGCCACCAAGTGTGGCAAGAGGTCTAAATCAGGCATTTGCTAACCCTAATCCTAACACTTGTTACTAGGATCAATTTGTTATTGGTTTTGGTCTTATCAAGCAATTAGTTTTTTGTTTTTACCTTATCCTTTAATGTGGATAGCAGGGATTTATGATTTAACCCTTTAAAGTTTCTGTCTTTGTCCAGTACAGGTTTACCTGTCAGCCACTCATTGTAATTGCCTGTTTAAACAATTTGATTTAACAAGTTGGATTAAACAAATCATAGCAGTTATTTATTTAAGTCTGAGTGGTGGCTCAGCATTTACAGTAAGTGCCACACAGGTCTGCTGGCTGACAGACACCAAGCGCCTAATGGATGTGTAAACACTCAAATGAAAGAGGCTGTCCTTTGTGTGTATTTAACCTCTTGTGATAAATGAAGATGAGACTAAGAATAAATTAAAAGAGCTGAAAGAGGTTATAGGAGAGGCAGGAGCAGGGGGTGTTTACTGGTACTTCTGGTAGTCAGTAAACACAGCTCACAGTGCTACCTCACTAATTCCATGAATGTATACACATGTAAGCAGACACATATCCACATATACAGTACGTACGTCCTGCACATGAGGGAAGGTATATATCTCTCCTGTCTCTCTGTCTAGTCCTGTTGAATATAGAATATGAATATATGTGTTAAATGGAAAAATAGCAGCTGTTCTTAAATAACAATGAGGCTATTCAAATTGTTTCCAATAAGATAAATTAAATCAGATCACAGAAAACCAGACAGAAAACAAAACACTCTCTTGCTGTTTTCTCCCCGCTGTTGTTTAGTTTAGCAGATGTTTTGTTTTGTGACCATTCCTTTGTGCAATTTTTGTAGCTGGTCAAAGTCTGTCTTTAGGTTTCTGTGGCAGACCATGTTACCAAGCAGACGTCAAAAAATGCACAACTGGCAGTGGAACTTCAACATATTCTGTCTGGGAACTCAGGAAAGGAATTCAGGCGACGCAGTAGCTATCAGTTTTTGGGTCAGTTCGGTTTCGGTTCACTGGAATGATAAACTGAAGCTGCAATTCTTAAAATACCAACACAGCCTTCACTCTCAGTCATCGCTATTTGGCTGGGATATGAGATCCTTCCATACCTGATTATGTGAGAATTGCTTAACACAAATATTGATAACTCTCTCCAGAAGAGTGTTATGTGCAATGTTAAGTTTAAAGCCATCACTTGCGTATCAGTAAGTAAGAGCCTGAGTTGCATATGGATTCAAGAGTTTATTACGTTTTATTTAACCTTCATTTAAGCAGGAAAGCCTAGTTGAAAGTATAAAATCTGTTTTTCAAGAGTCCTGTCCAAGATGGGCAGCAATAACAATGTGTTAGAGACTAACAACTTAAAACAGATGACACAAAATACAGTATATCACAAGCTCAGAATTAAACAGAAATTGATCCAAGCATCATAAATAAAATTGTGAATAAGAATAATAAAAAGACCACACCCCTAGAAACAAGCTAAAGTGGCACTCCTATAACGTTGTTGGACTCACAATGGACCATTTTTTAAAGAAAAAGTATAAAAATCGATGCTGCAGAACCAGAGATATTGTCTTTTTTATTCCATGCATTCTTCTTCCTTTTCAAAACCTGGCTCCTACATTACCCACAATGCAACTCGACTGCCGACAGTTCGGCCAGAGATTTGAGTGTGTTATGCTAGTAGCGGCTAATGTAGCCTCAAGCCGCTAGCATCAAGCAGAGAGGAGGAGCGGGCTACAGAGGTCTGGTAAGCTCACTTCTTTCTAAGAGGAGTCCCTCTTTAATGTAACAAACTTTGAGTTCCAGTTTAAAGACAACCTAAGAACAGTCTAAAACTGACTGCAGTGTTAAATGTATATTGTATTTTACATATATTTATATATTTTCTTTATGATGTATTCTATTTGCATTTTGAGCCCAAACTATAACATAACTCTGCTGTACACTTTTTTAAAGATTTCATTTAGTCAGCCGTAAACAGTCAAAGAAAAGTGACATGACCTTCCTACATTTACATGCACATCTATGCATATACTGGTGTATAGTCTGACAACCCAGCCACTAGACGAGAACATCAATATTGGACGATTCTGCAAAACTCGGGATTACGTTCAATTACATTAAATTCTCACTTTCTGCACATGGCAACTGCAGTATAGTTAAGGTTATAGCAAAAAAAAGGAATTTCTAGGGATCCTGAGTTGAGTTTCCTGGTGTATATTATGGCCTAAGGGGCTCATTCATCCTCCTCCTGATCAGTCTCTTGAAGGATTTGTCCTGAAACTTACACCTGCTGCAGTGAGAATATAGCAGCAGCATTTATGATGTCCAGAAGAAGGAGTGGCATTTTGATGGGGTCAGAGGGGGCTTATGAGGTAATTTAGGGACAGAGGTGGGAAAATGGTGACCGTTTGGGGGAGGTGGGCTGAAATAACAGGGTGTTGGGGAATCTGTGGAATTTTGGTGAAGAGGGCAAGGAATGCTGGGAATGCCAGTCATGAGGTAGACTAGGGCAGAGCCAAGGGCGGGGTTGCTGCAGGTCCGGAGGTCAGCTGATCAGAAATCTGATCAGAGGTCCTGATGGCTTTAAAATGACTGAAATTACACAACTATCCTCCTCTGTGTGAAAGCATTTGAACCAATGAGGTTTTTATGTGTGTGATTACATGTGTGGGTGTAAACGCTCCAAGCATGCCATAATGATCTTGTCTGGCTTCAAACAGATTTCTAATTTCTTAAAAAGAATCAGGGGCCTGTTTAATAAAAGTGATTTGTGAGTACTGCTTACATGCAGATCGCAAATAGATGCAACGTCACATTTCACAAATAATCAAACATAGACACTGGCATGCTCGTGCATGGGTTGGAAATGGAGGAGGAAGTTATCTCATGTTACACATTGCAGCTTGTATGTTGCAAACTTGGTGAAACAGGTTCCAGAATTCCAATAACCAATCACATCAGTCCACTTTGAGTTGTTTTCTCATTTGACAGTTGAAATGCAAGCTATGCGATCAGATCATAGTTTGCATTTAATGATCAGTTGGTTATACAATTCCTGGGAAATGGCATCCAGTATTTGTATGTTTTTCCTCTTGTGCAGAGCAGGTAGGAGCCACACAACCTATGAGCTATGTTGGCACACACTTACTTACTTTAGTATTGTGTTCCTGGGTGGATCAAGCCTTTCAGTAGCGACGACAGAATGGCACCATGAGCACTTAAGGAACCATATTTGAAAATGACCTAACAATGAGGTTGTCAATTTCTGTTTGCTGGGTGGGAGCAAACAGGGGTAAAGGGCGTGGTTGTATTATGTTTTTGTAGTAAATGTGTTTTAAGATGTCTGATTACATCTGCAACCAATTACGACCACAATATTATCCAAGCCACCTCATTTCATCTGGTTTGGCAGAGGCCAATGCAAATAAAATCAGATATTTGTGCATTAAAATGTAGCTGCCTAAAAAACAAAGCATTGACAGAGTGCAGGAGCTCATCTGAGATTTTTGTGTGTCTAGACCTGCCACATAATGCAGATAAGTGTCATTGGATGGTAGAAGTTAAATAGAAGTTTCATTGAAAAGACATTGTTTCTGTACTTTCTGCCTCCTGAAAACTGTTGAATGTTTAGTAGCTTTTAACTGTTTCATACGTTGTAAATTGAATGTCTTTTATGTTTTAGTTTTGGACTGTAGGTCACACAAAACAAGCAATATGAAGATGTCACCTTGAGCTTTGAGAAACTGTGATGAGGATTTTTTCACAGTGACATTTCATAGATTAAACAATTAACGATTAATATTCTTTAATATCTTATTGTCAATTTTATATTTTATATTTATGATTCTTGACTTGCAGTACTTACTTTATATTTCTTTATATTTCTACTATGTTTATTGTTTTGCACCAAAATACCAAAGCAAATCCCTTGTATGTGTAAGCCTACCTGGCAATAAATCTGATTCTGATTCTGATGACCATTCCTCCCTCCCTCCTCAAACCAGCTCTCACATCCCTCCAACCTATCCCAAGTAGAGTGTCTCCTCTGTGGTGTCATTTTTCAGGGCTTTCCTGGAGGAGTTTGGGCTGGTGGCAATGGAGCCTGAGTTTTCCATTAGTTAGATTAGCAGCTCTGTGGGGAGGCTCTGGTTCCCTCTCCCCTGGCTGGCATAGACAAAGCTCTGGCCTGCCTGCCTTTGTACAGCTGTCAGTTGGAGCTGTTCACTACTAGAAAATACTCAGTCAGGACCCAGATCCTCTGATAAGGTGCTGTGAGCCTGTTAACACAGACATGTATGTCCATAATGAAGAACGACTGTGAAATTGTACTTTCTAAAATGCTATTGTATCATCAATATTCTTATAATATTGCTTTTATTGCTGTGATATTGGTATGTTTTGTTGTAGGATTTCTGTGTATGTCTTTTTCAGCGTTGTTTGCCAACTTGCCAGAGATTTGACCGTTGTAACCTGATATGAATTTACCCATTTTTGGTACTTCTCATGATGTTTTTGTTTTTTAACGATTCATTTTACCACCTGCTAATAAAACTATTTAAGGATGTGTAATTTAGTGGTAACACACACCATTTAAGGATCTAATAGCATCCTGGCATGCTGATTCGCTGATCATAAAACATGATGGGTTGGTTGAGATAAAGGCAATTATGTTGTGGTTCGCATTATTTGAAAACCATCATAAAGCGTAGCAGTTTTAGTGCTTTAGTGAAGGCTGTCATTGTCTTGAATGCCTTAAAGAAATAGTTTGACATTTTGTTGTTCAATAAGAAATAGTTCCAATATGAAACGTTTTTACATTTCCATTATTTATGGAAGATTAAACAAATGATGAATGAACTTGTTAATTAGTGTGCTTTAGAGGTGTTGGTAGGTATATTTTTAACTTGCCATGCCAAGCTAGCTGTTGCCCCCTATTTCTGGTCTCTATGCTAAGCTACAGTAAGCTAAGCTAACTGCCTTCTGGCTTTAGCTCCATACTTGATGTACAGACAAGAGATAGTAGGCAGATTTTTTCAACTTTGTACAGAGCCAGGCTAACTGTTTCCCCCTGTTTCATGTCTTTTATGCAAAGCTAGGCTAATTGCCTCCTGGCTGACACCAACTCTGTGGTTAGCGCATAGATAGATGAGAGTAGTATCAGTCTTATCATCTAACTCTTGTAAAAAGTGAATGATAGTATTTCCCAAAATGTCAGACTATTCCTTCAAAGGAAAACACTGACCACCCATGTGTCCCTGTGTATGCTAATGCTTTTGAATTGATCTTTTTTTGTATTTAAAATACCTCTTGACTCAGAGTGTCTGTTTTTTCTGTCTTTTTCAGCCTTTGCAGAAAAATGGACAAATCTCCAGCATGACCAGTCTGAATGGACACTCAGAGGACAACACGCTGGCAGAAGGTGTGTGTGTGTATATATGTGTGTGTCTGTCCCGTCAGTTTGTGACTTTGGATGATGGTGATTGGGTCTTGTGGTCGGTGAGGTAAGTAGTGGCGATGTTTGTGTGTGTTCGTGTCTAAGATTTTGTACTGTTTATTCAGCAGTGGCAGAAGGGAAGCTTGTTTGTGTGGGGTCAGTTTTCACTGTGTTTGTGTGTGTGTGTGTGTGTGTGTGTGTGTGTGTGTGTGTGTGTGTGTCTGTGTGCGTGCAGATTCTTGTCTGCAGATGCAAGATCTGCTTGAGCCATGACTAATCCCTTTGTCAGCACATATGGGACACCTACATGGGCTTTTCACATAGGAGCCACACACACACTCGCACACACCCACATACTCTTTCTCTCTCCCTCTGCTTCCCTCACTATTCCTTAACTCATGTTAACTCATATACATACATACATTTTGTAAATTTGTATTCAGCTTTAGTGTGATGCTGCACTTAAGGACAGATGCATGCAGAAGTTGAGCTCAGATCACATCGCTGCGTGTGACCAGCTGCAGAAAAATCACTTTAAATTTTGCAAAAAATCAAAGAAATACCCTGTTTTTATAAAAATGTGTCTCTCAGAGTCTTGGAAAATTGTCTATTTGTAGTAGAAACTAATGAACACAGAAGTAGGCCTCATTTGTCTCATTGTTTAATGGACTAGTCAAAACATTGTTCTTATAAAGTGGAAATATTTAAAGACGAGTGTCTTGTGGAATATATTCTAAGGACACAATGAACATTTTTGAATCATTAATCTGTGATAATCATTAACCAGTAATTGTTAAATTGATTTCTGCCCCTTTAATTTAATGTGCACCAACCTGCTCTGTCCATCTCCTGCAGCACCCTCCAATCTCCAAAGCTGCATTTGTTTATTTTCTTTGCCATGTCTATCGTGTCCCCCTCAATCTGGGAGGGCTGCAGGGGCCTGTACACCCTCCCTAAATATTTAGCAGGCCGTGACCCGGGCCCCGCACAAAGCAACGTGCGCACCTCGTAATATGTTTTGGCCCAGGGGAAGGAGTAACCCTATACTACTTAAAACACAGAGATATGTCACATACCACTCTGTCAAATAACCTATTTAATAAGCTATTTAATGAAGCGATTCTGTCCGTTTATAGAGTAACCCAATACCCTCTTCAGAGCAGAGATACAGAGTGTATGAGTTGATGTGGCATGTAGACTAGTGGAGAGTAATTTGGTTGTTGAAATCGTTGCTTCTGTGGACATGTACTGTAAGTTAATTAGTAATGTGGAAAGATGTAGAACAGAAAAGAGGGGAACCATATATTTTACCTTGTTGGAAATGCTTAGATCTTGTGCACTTATGCATACACAAATAGAAGCTGCAGAACATTTGCTACCTCACGACATTTGGTGTGGCTTTACCCTTTGAAACTTAGCAGCCTCTAGTTCTGCTACTCTACATGACCAGAATGGTCCAAAGTACTGGACCTGATCCGAAATGGACCAAAACCAACCTGAACCCGATGTTCATATATTAATCTTAATCAGCAGCTGTGGTCAAAAAGAGAAGCAATACATGTCATTTTTCCTGCACTTCACAGTTCACACTCTTCTTCTGGCCTCAAAAAAACATATTTTTCTTCTGAGATGATAATGCCACACCACGTGATCAGAGCTGATAGTGGATCTGCTCAGATCCATTTGGGTATTACATATATTCACACACAGACCCGAGAGTCGTGCAAAGGGATCCCACTCTACCCAATTAAACTGGGAAGCAAGTGGACCCGTGAAGTTTGACCTGACTTACCAGTCAATGAACCAGCTCACTGATATTGCCCTCATAGAATCTGGCGCTCTCACTAGCAGAACTGAAAACAGGAGAGATACAACAGTTGTTGTTGTGAAAGAACATCAAGGCTACAGATTAAAGGAGTGCAGGGGAGTGAAAGGAAGGGAGATACACAATAGGGGAATGGAAGGTATGGAGGGGTCTCACATCCCAGCACTTCTCTACCTCTTGTGCAGCCTGATAAAGACAGCAATGCATTGTGGGAAACAGGAAGAGCAGAGGAATCTCTCTGATAACAACGAAAAACAACAAAAGACAGGCTGCAGATCAAAAGACTGACGCATGAGCAAACACACATGCGTGCACACACACACATATGCAAACACGCAACCGTAATCTCTCTCTATCAGGTATTCCAGAGTGTTTACAGTTTGACGACCAGTCCGGTGGTGAAACGCCACACCCCAAACACATCACACACCAGCCTGCATAACTTGACAAGTGACAGCCTCGTTTAAAGTATTGTAACAACTTGGAATGAGACACATAACTCACTTTCTCAAAAAAGCAATACCTGTTGATTCTGTGCCCAGACTGCAGACTTTTCTGGGCATTTTTTAGTGGGAAAGTTAATTAGTCTAAATATAGTTTGACTGTGTGACTGTACGAAAAGCAAAGAGCAGGTATATACGTTGCAGCAAAAATATTTTACTCTATCATCTGTCATGGAATGTTTAATTAAATCACAGAAAGTATTTGTTTAAAATGGTATCAAAGTATGGGAATGTTATGGAGTTATATTTTCTAGTACGTCCGTCAGTAGTCGACCCCTTTGTGAATACAATCACAATGAATCACACAAGGTGAACATGCCTTGCAAAAGGGATGTGGCAGTCGTATTTTGATTATTGAGAAATCCTGAAAATGTAGGACAGAAAATAAGAAGTATTTTCAATAAAGCATAGATAACATATTGGCTCAAATACCGTTTGAAAATCATTCTTAAAGTTTGTTTTAACCTCCTTTGGGTGCCAGATAGGCTGAGAAAGCCCAGGCAGGAGGGCTGAGGCTAAGGAATGCAGAGTTTACACCGGGTTATTAGACAAAAAGGAACTGAATAAATATTACATGAAAGTAGAGTTTTGAGGGGAACGCTCAAAAAGGTTTCTTTGCTAAGAGAGAGGCAAGCAAAGAGCTGGGTAGAGTCAAAATAGATAAGGATAAAGAGAGAGAAAGACATTAACACAGTCATCTGTGAATGATGCAGCCACCTATTGCGTCAGTGTATAACAAAGTGCATTCCTACAAATTGAATCAAAATGAGACGTATTATCACTTCAGTTGTCTTTTTGTGTACAGCAGTAAATAATGTGCTATTAAAGTAACCATGTTAATCTTTTCACATGTTAATCTCATTAGTAACAGTAAGATTTGTTGTGTGCTGTGTTTTCCATGTAGACGTGCATACAAGCCTGCATGTGTGTTTGGGTTGCTGGTTTCAGGGGTGTGGGCACATGGGGTGCAGTGGGAGCCCAGAGACTGACATCATAGCTGATGTAATTCACTGGCCGAAGCGTTGTCGGTCCCTCCCAGATCGTTCACAGGCTCGAACAGACGGCAGATGAAGTTCTCTGAAAGTCTTGAGAGGGAGAGTATGCTGACTGTGTTAGTGTCTTCCTATGTTCATAGCAGTTTGTGTTTATTTGTAGGAAACGCTGGACATCATTCATAGGTCAAATGCTGCATGTCTGCTTGTTTCATTCTACTCAAGGGACCAGATGGCTGCAGTTCACCACATGAAATCAATTCAGTGATTTCAGTCATTGAAGTATGTCAGATAGTGCCTTGACGTGAAACTTTCTGTCACTCACTGTAGTGTGCTGTTGCTTGAACCGGCACACTACATGCATTAATCAAACAGTTGATTGACAGAAAATACATGCTTTAATTAATTTGTTTATCAAATAAAACTGCTCCAGTGTGAGTTTTTGCACCGTCTCTCTATGTTATAATATGAGAAACTGAATCCCTTTTAGGTTTTTCAGCTTAGAAAAACTCTTTTATATATTGTATAGACTAAACAATACATTTATTCAGTGAAAAAGGAATGGGTATGTTAATCAATAATGAAAGCAAGTAGTAGTTACAACCGAATTTTGTGCAATGTGACAAATTGTACTACATACTGAAGTAGTCCAAGTAAGCTATGTCAAAAAGTAAGACAGATTTTTCAAATGCTGTTGGTCCCAGATGCATCATGGATTGTCAGAAATGATTCACTAGTCTCTTTGTGCAACATTTTTATTTCTTTTTTGTTTGCAGGTGTTAACTTTTGTGAGGTGAACTGCAGTCTGTGTGTACTGTAGGTGTGTGTGTATTTGTGTGTGTGGCCATGATTTCATTCCAGGATGGACTTACTGAGGCTCGGCTCTGGGGACAGACATAGTCGTGTTGCCAAAACGTTCATCATGCCTGTGGAAGGGACCTCTCCCTTCACTTAAGCTCTGTCTCATCTCTGCTTCACGTAGTACAGTTGTCATAACACAATCCAGCCACTGGATCGTTCTTTTTGGATTCTCGCCCATATTCCTTTGACATTCCAACTGACAATACTCATTACAGGCAACGTTTTCTATTAAGATGTTCTTGTGCATCTTTTTCTACTGTACTCACACTAGGAGGAATTATTTTGTCCATGGTTTGTACTGCTTTTGCAAGACTTCAGAATCATTTCTTCTCATCAGAGAAAGGAAGTGATCCCAGAGGAAAGTGTCTGGGAGGTAGAGTTTTAGATTGGAGTGCTTGACAGGCCCTCAGCCCCTCAAGATCCATCATTGTCCAGTCACTAGTTCAATTATGTTCATCTGTGCAGCATGTTTTATTTAGTCATTTGTTATAATGTGGGTGCTTTCAGGATACACCTCAGGGCAAGAGAGGATCTAAGTCTATTAGAAAGCTGCCATTTTTCAACTGCTGTCTCAGCCTCTAAACTGATCAGACAGAAGGCTTTCTTTTTTCCAGAAGCAACCTCAACAACGTTTTAGCTATTTAGATTAAGCTTGATTAAGTTCTGACTGACTGACATCAGCAATAACCAGATCAGCAGTCGGCAAGCTAATCAAAAATCTGAGGGGGACATGAACGTGGGTACCAAATTTTATAGCAATACATCCAAAAGTTGTTGAGACATTTAATTAAAAACCACAAACGTCAACCTCATGATGGCACCAGAGGAAAAGTCAGGGGATCACCAAAAGTCATTAGGATTCATCCTCTGAGGAGCATGAAGGTCTGTATGGCAATCCATCCATTAGTCGATATTTCACTCTGGACCAAAGTGATGGACAGACTAACTGAGGTTGGCATCCCTGAAAATCTTTGAGTAAAAGGGTCCAGGCAGAATGAATATAGATTAGCTCACTTGAAGTAACAAAGGTATTTAGTTACATGCAGAAAATGACAAGAGTTAGCAATACCTCAATTTAACATCATTCCCAGACTAACTGATGATACCTGTAGATGTTGCTAATTTTTGCTGTTAAGACCAGTTTTGTTTGCACAATAAATAACTCTGCCTCAGAGGTTACTTTTAACTGGGATCCTCCTCAATCCCAAACCTCCCCCAGGCACATGGATGATTGAGAGAATGGACCAGGAATGTAACTGACCCCTCCTTCTCCTCCTTCTTTAATAGCATTATGGCCCTTGTTACAATGCAACAGTATCCATACACTATAATAAGTGATTTTTACCTTGCAATTAATGATAAAATCTTCTTTAAATAAGTGCCAAGAATGTGTCAGTGAGGTGAGGTTT
The DNA here is from genome assembly GCF_020085105.1 of Siniperca chuatsi. Classification (NCBI taxonomy): domain Eukaryota; kingdom Metazoa; phylum Chordata; class Actinopteri; order Centrarchiformes; family Sinipercidae; genus Siniperca; species Siniperca chuatsi. The sequence goes on from NC_058057.1 coordinate 16,903,912, forward strand.
TTCACTTGTCTTCGGTGCAAGAATTAAGCGTAATCTTCTGGCGCTGGATACTTGATACTTAAGCGATCTGCCTTGTTCCACCTTGTCTTAAGTTACCGACATTTGTTTCTAGAAAAGTCCCAAAACAAGTAAAATTGTTGTGGAAACAAGTGGAATTACTCACTCCATTGGCCATTTTGAAAATTTTGATTTAAGCACTCAGTTGAGATTAAATTACTTGTTAAGATGAACAATTTTTGAGTGTAGATCAAGGACAAGTTAGTGGATCTCTGCCAAATCCTAATGTTAAGCAGAACCATGCATGAGACTGAGGTAAGGAAAATGAATAAGCAGCCAGGAAGAGCATGAAGGATAAGAGCAATTGTGAAGAACATTTTTGTTCTTCATAATTGCTCATTTTTGTTTAGTTCTCATGAAATACAGCTGGGTAGGGAGTGGGAACCCTCTTGGCTCAAAGATGAGATGAGCCAGTTTTTGGGTTGAGCAAGATTTTTTACCAGCCTCTCTCTACTATTTGGTACAAAGCCTCCACCTATACTGTCTTTGAATACACATAATCATTTGAAACACAAATTTCTGTGGATCAAAACACACAACAAAGACTACATCCTTGTTGAACCGACAAGCTGATAAGTCCTTTTCATTCATCTCTTTACTGTTACACTTGTTTGTAAATGTGGACCAAGGTCTTTTCAAGCTCCAGAAGAGGTTTCTTTAGATCTCCACTTCCCCATTTTTACAATTCAGTCTGTACTGGAAGGCAAGATGATGCATAACAACAACTGGAATGCCAAATTGCTGATGCAGATATTTCAGGAATGTATAACAGATGGCAAAGACTGGCTAAACATACCCCTCAGGAAGAAATGCTGCTCTTCAGCCAAATTTAAAAGCACAGTTTTTGTTGTAGGTGGTTTGACTTTAACTGGATCGCTAGGAAGACCAACAGTAACAGAAGCCCACATACTTGATCTCAAATTTAATTGTTTCCAATTGTGTGCAAGATAATATTGATTTTATGGAACCAACACCTTCTCTCTCAATGCTGAAAGCTGTAAACAACTCCATTGTTTTACAGCAAAAATAAACAAAAGATGGTCACGAAATACTCAAATCTGAGACGTCACTGCTACAGTGTTCATCTCATCACGCTATATCACGTAATGTACAGACATAATATCAGCATGAAAAGGCGGAAAGGTTTACTGTGCAGAGTACAGAATGAAATGTAACTCGAGGAAATGGGCAAAAGGAAGCGGAAACAGTGATGTCAAGAAATGACTGTTTCCTGTCCGACATTCTTATCCATCCCTCCGGCTCACTCAAAAACAGGAGGAGGGGTGGGATGGGGGCTCAAGAGGATAGAAGACAGAGGGGAAAGTGGTAGAGAGGGAGAAGGATTAAAGAGGACTGGAGTGAAGATTCAGGAGATAAAAACAATGGTGTGAAAGGAGCAAAACAGAATTTAAAAATGCAGAAGAAAGGAGAGGTACTGGGTGAAAAATCTCTCTGATAGCGGGCAGTTTCACACACTCACGGCCCTCATTTCCCTTTCCTCCAATTATTTCAACATCATCTTATCCAGTTTTTGGAAGAGTAGGAGGCGTTTTCTTCTGTGCTGTCCGATGATGTCATTCGCTTCTTTACAGGCAACAAAAAGCCCATCCACCCAGCACCCCAACCCCCCACCCGCCAGACCATTCAAGACACCTCCTCAAACATTCCTGAACTCAGGCACGTTTTCTGATTTATCGAGATATGTGGGGCGTCACCCCCCTAGACTTGGCCCTGTGTTATCCTGACTTAACTGCAGTTTAAACACAAAATACACTGCCATTCATTTAGTGTTGTGATGGCAGCCTATTTTAATTAAATTAGGATTTATGTAATGAAAGTACAAGAAGGGGAAAAACAAGTATTTAAAGTGACCCGTTGATATACTGTTTTCCCCTTTCATTTTCCTGTAAGTAGCATTAAGGTTGTTGAAATAATTTTATTCCACTCTGTCTGACAGTATCATATACAATTTCTGTATCAGCTCTTAACTGAAGCAATATGATGTTTACACTGAGTGAAATATTCAAACCAAAGACTTTTATATGGCTGCACCATTCCATCAAATGGACATGGTCCAGATGTCTTGTGCATAATTTTATACACATTTCCAAAGTTTAGCCTGACATATTTGGGATCTTTGGAAACTCTGGGATAGTCAATTAATCGTTGTAGTCGACTGACAGAAACCACAATGACAACTACTTCAGTAATCGATAAATTGTTTAAGTAATTTTTTAAGGCAAAAATGGCAAAAATTCAGAGGTTCCAGCTACTCAAATATGAATATTTTATGGCTTTCTTAGTCTCCTATGATAGTAAACTTGAATGTCTTACATTTTAAAATGTCACAATGGGCACTGTGGACCTGTGATGGGTGTTTCTCGCTATTTGCTAACATTCTACTGACCAAATGATTGATCTAAAAAATAATCAATAATGAAAATAATCTTTAGTTGCAGCCCTGCTCGAATTTAGAATAAAGGTATGTGATTTTGAACAATGTTTGGCTGCAGACCATTAGTTTGTAATGGCCAGGCCACGGCAGGTTTGTAGGGTGGTAAATGGCACTGAGACCAAAAAAGGTTAAGCGAGAAGCAAAACATTTATGTGAAATTAGAGAATTACAATTTATTTAGTCTTCTTTACGTCGTAGTAATGAAGGAATATGTCATCCAGTGTGAAGATGTGGCTCTTTTATATGTTTTTGGATAATAATGGTATCCAATGGTCAATGGCATGTCGGCGTAAGTGATATGACACTCTTGTTAGCAGGATCAATTCAGAGCTGGTTATTGTCTTCTTGTAGGATTTGTTGATAATTATTTAAAAAAACATTTTTTTTAATTCCAGCCTGTAAATCCAGGATGAGCCATATGGATTCTTTACGACAGCATTTCCCATACAGCTCTGTGTAGCCTGAAGCTGTGCCTACATTAAAATCTTTCAGGATGTATGGAAGTCCAGGAATGTGACTGATGTGAGTGAGTCATATGAAGGAAATGTGGGCCGACCCAACAGAGGTACTCTCATCAACTCTAAATTCCCTTTGGTCTGACTCACTGTCCACTCAGCATAATATACAGTACTGTCATAGTGGTCATTATGTAGTATAGTACAGCTAGTGAAATATCTACCAGATGAGTCACTGCAGTAACAGAAAGCCTCGCTGATGTGTCAGAATCTTTCTTAGAAAATGACTGTGATCAAATGGATGGGTCTTTCATGATATACCCATAGGATTGCACTCTTAAATTGCTGCTACCTATTAATGCACGGATGGAATTAAATTATATACTTAGACCTAAAACGTGTAACTAAATTACTAAGAATAGAGAAAAGAGCAGAAATGCCAGCCATGCACAGCCTAAATTCTCTTTGCAAAAGAAAAGCAAGCGTTTATTTGTAATATTATAAAGATTCTTTTTATTATCCCCCCCTCAACTCCTCTTTTCTCACTCATGCTAGCTCTGATAAAACCATGAAGCCTTCCATTCATGGGCATAGATCTTGGTATTCACGGTTCTCTCAATTCAATGGATCTCACTGGAACTTACAGGAAGTGGTGTTGGATAAAGAGAAAATATGATTTGTTTCACCCGCATTTTGCCCGCGAGCTTTTCTTGGTTGTCTTGTTGTGACCTGATTTGATTTTAAGTTTGTTTGCACCTTACATTTTGGAGCTGACACTTTGCTTGATTATTGCAGCTAAGCTTGTTGTCAATAAATTGCCCACAGTGTGTATACTGTGCCCACATTTAAAAGCATGCACATACACACATTGGGTGAGTGGGGCTTTCAGACGGTACTTGATTACCACTGTTGTCACCCATTTGGGAGTCTTCTAGATGGAATTCACACATTCCTCTGGGACAATGCTGAAGTGTGACAGATCTGATTATGCTGGTATTTACCTGAGGATTTATCTGCATTCCTTCTAGTCTCCCTCCCCCCATCAGACAAAAGCTGAATTAAATGTCCCTGTATTGGAGTAATTGAGAGGGGCCTATTAACATTCACAGGGGTGCAAGCGGCATCTCAATGGCACCCCCGTTCATGGTTTGGGTTAAGGCACTTGGTATGAACGTGATGAGTGTACAGTCATCAAAGTTATCAATTACTATTACAGTTACTATTTTATCAATTTTGATGTAAAGAATTGGGATTGGGAACCCCAAATAGGATGAAAAAACAACCCGTTCCAATGAGGAATAAATGAGAAGTTATGTAAGAGTGTTGTGTTAAAGTAAAATCCTGAAATTCCTTCTTGTTTTCCTCTGTCAACATTCCTACATGACTAGTGACAAGAGCCATGAGATACAGGGGAGAGCCTGCTTGCCTCCTGAAAGTGGGGAGAGCAGGTGTGGTGGGTGCTTAAGTTGATATTTTAAAAAATCTGTGAGAAGCTGCCTTTTGAGGACACACATGGGTATTAGGGTCAGAGAAGGCGACTCTAGCACTTACCCTACCCCCTTCAATGAAACAATGTGTATGAGTTTGTGTTTATGAAATAGGGGGATAAATTTAGGGAGGGGGTTAAATGGAGTCTGAACATCTACAATAGTTGCTGTTTTTTTGGAGGGGTGGGTAATAAATGCTTCCTTGAGCTACAGTCATCCCGGGTAGATGGTGAGGTCTGAGGGAGGGTGAGTGGAGGGGGGGGCTCATTCAGAACAGCTGAAGAAAGGAGAGGGAGGTGGGAGGAAGAGGGAGGCAGGGGTGGTCCTAACATGACATGTGTGTCAGTCTGTTGAAATGTGTGTGTAGCCCTCTTTTCTGTTCATACTGGCTGAGAAGTTCTGGAAGAAAGAGAGACACTGCTTCTGCCCTCAGACTGAGTTTACTAGTTAAGACAGAGCCAACTCAAAGAAGAATATCTTATAGATTTTACTGAGTGTGCAGAGAAGTGAAGGAGAACAATAGAGTGACCAAATAGACAATTTCTTTAAATATTTTTTTAATCATTAAAATTTTGTGGTATCTTTTTTATTTTTATAATTTTTTGGAGAAAGGATTTTTGGACTGTTACCAATGCTTGGAACAATAACTCTAACAGGTAAGAACAATGATTCAATAAGGTCTCATGTATTACATTTTAACAATTTAGAGTTCTCTTCAACTTTGCTAAAAATTTGTGACTGCTTTACTGTAAAACTGTAAGTAAAATATAATATGCAAAATATAACTTGTTAAGTTGAAACTTTGGATAATATTTGTTAGTTTTTAGTCATTTATTTAGGATATGTCTAAAACCCAAATCAGTGGCAGTATAGCCGAAGGCATTGTTGTCCTGAGGGTGTGGTTAGTTTTGCATTGTGGTTTGTAGATGTCCCGGCACCGGCGCGTTGGAGATGGCTTTGCTTTGGCCACTGCAGAGCCTCATTGTGTAGAAAGTAAAATAGTGTTTGCTGTGGTTTTCTTATTTCATTAACTTATATTTGTTTATGAGCTTGAATTTAAAAGTGTATCATCAAGTGTTCAATCATCATTCTTGTGCATCACCACTGGCTTTACAGAATGTGTATAAGTCCTACAAAGCATCCCCCTTTCTACTGCACAGATACCATTCACAGTGCTGTAACTATCGTCTCTGTTCAAACCCAATGCTGAGAGCCCTGAACTCTGAAGTATACATCCTATACTACTGCCAAACTTCTTGGTGGGGAAAGTATTTCACACAATGACAGCTGCCAGATAGAAATATATGATGATGCACTCATAAAAATATTTTCAATGCCTGCTTTTAGCTCATGTCACCAACCAAGCCAGTTCTGTGTGTCCCGTCATGTGAAGTATTTCATTAGATTAGAGTGGGATCCTAATTCCCAGTGGTGTTATTCAGTTTAGCCGCAGATGATAGGGAGGGACGAGAAAGGGGCGTATGGAATTAATTACATGCCAAAACTGATTCTTCTTTGGGCCTTATAACTGGGAGTGATGGTTCAAATGGAGCAGGTCTGCAACATTTTGCTTCATGGTGACCTCGGGTTTTGGTTTCCGCATTTACATGGAATACCAAAGCACTGATATTAATAGATAATGTTCTCTATATTTTGCTGTGGGCAAATAACAACATACAGTCACATCAGACTTTGACTTGATGTTAATAAGATAAAGGCAAGGCAAATAGTGCAACAGTGGTTGTTGTTGATGTGTAGGGTCCCCTGGAGCCACTTTGACCACACCTTTGATACAGAGAGGGGGCACTAACAAGGGTCTGTTGGGGGAAGGTGTGGGGGTGTCTCCTTGCCCTCTTTTTAACTGACTTCATTGTTTAAAGGGCTTCTGCTCCAGAAAAATTAATTACAACAAGGATTTGCATATATTGCGTGTCTCAAAAGAATAGCTGCCACTCAGCTTCTCAACTGCCCCCTCAGCCCCCTTCAACAACACACAAACCCACACGAGTGCTGAAACAACCACAACAGTAACATTATCTGATCTCGCTGGAGACTGGAGTAGATTTACAACAATTGTTTTTTGGCTGCAGCAATTATATTTAAAATGAGAGCATTGCCTTACCACATGCTCACACATAAACAAAGCCTGTCTCCAGCACAGCAGAAGCATTTCAACTATACTATAACTAATGTGTGAGTCTGAGATATGTAACACCCTCTAAAGTGAGTTAGGGCTTCGGCCTCAGGGCAGACCACCCCCACCCCAACCCCATCCCTTCATCTCTTAACTGTCCCCTCCTCACCCCCTGTAGCCTCACCCCTCACACTCACATTCTTTCTGTTACAGTCATTATTCAAAACACCCTCTTCCACTACACATTAACTCCCCCTCCAAACCAACTCAATCTAGGGATGTTAACAGTTGTGTGCCTGTAAAGAAAATGTTGGGCCGGAAAACAAAGATCAAAAAGACGAGAGAGATGCCAGTAGTCTGTTAAATCAACATGACTCCTGTTTTATTATACATGTAGACACACATGGTCTCGTCTGGCTTACTGACAGCCTGACCCCTCCTACACATACACACACACACACAAACAGAGTTCTTCATTGAAAAACTCCACCGGAAATTCATTGAAAACAGCTTAGAGGAAGTGGTGTAATTATGTACACTAACAGGGATGTGCCATTAAGGCATAGTTGAGCTGAATTTGTGTTTGTACTCAGGTTTCATATTAGATGAATATAGCACAGACTAGTTTTTATGTGATGTTTGACTTGCTTGCTTAACAGCTGTGTGATTAGACAAGTACCCTGAAAATTACACCTATGTGAGAGATAGCCACTGCCATGTGAAACTGATGTATTTTATAAATCACCCAGGTCTTTCTTTATTCGTGTTTACATCAGTTTGGTAAAGTCAGACTTTGGTAAAGTGTCACAACTTCCTCCAAGCTGCAGTGTGTCTTGATAATAGAAAAGTTGACCACCCCCTTCCTTTATTTTTGGAGGCCAGAGAGGGTTAGAAGGCTATTGTGTTTGCATGAGTGTGTGCCTTGGGAAGGGGGTGGGTTCCCATCCATCCTGCTGTGGTGGAATTTGGGTCAAGGGGATTGGGACTTATTTTAAGGAGGGGTAGTAGTAGTGGCCTGTATTGTTTGGTTTGAATCCTACATGGGCACAATCGAGATGCAGTTTAACTGGAAAACAAATAAACATTCTTGAAGTCCCCCTGCATTTAAATTCGGATTATGTTTAGAGCATCCTAAAATATTTCCCCATACATAGAGTGAACAGCATAGCTCACATTCCTCTCAAGTCAAATCTATACATAAGATATGGGCGTGTCCTCACTAACAACATTAGTGTATGAAAGCACTTATTTTTATCATACAAATTTAGTGTGAAATGATGCAGTGTTTGGATAAAGAGTTTACCTAATTTATTCTATTGGTCAGGTAAACTATTAAATAAAGGTTTTTCTATTTTAAAGCTAAAATATTCTAGGAATGCAGTGCTACTAAGTGAAGTTTCATGCCTATAATTTTGCTAAAGGATGTGGACAGATGTGGGCGCAAAGTTTTACATTTTTGCGTGAGACAACACAGTCAACACAGTCATCTTTCACAGATATAGAGATTTATTTACAAACTGAATCCAGTTTTCATAGTAGATAACAGAATGAAAATGGGAATTGGGATTAAATACCTTGGGTTTTTTTTACATTTTCCTCTTACATTTTTGTGCATTAGTTTTGAATTAAAAATTGAATTGTGCATTAATTTAATAGTTTACAGCTTTACAATATTTTAATATGTGCTTCTGCTAGTAGACAGGCACAGAGAAAGAGGTAGTTCCCACAGTAGTTCCTACAGTGTGCATGGTTTTGGGGAGTGTATATGCTTTTTTGTGTTTCCCAGTGTGTGTAACCAGGTAAGCTGATAGCTAGACATTAAAAGTCTTGGGAATTTGTTTTGACAGTCCAGGGGTATAAGATGTGAGGCTTTCCAGACTAGTAATATCTGAGGAGAAAGGCAGAGGAAAAAAAAAAGCTTCAGACACTGGCAGGTCATCATTCCCCTACGCCTTCCTCTGTCAAAACACAGACAGACATGGCAGGCAGACATTGTGTGTATGTGTTGCATGTGTGTATTTGCCTGTTATCTCAGCTGCTAATATGTCATTTGTCTTACATTTGTATAACTACCAGGGAATAACTCACAATAATGGAATAAGTGATCCCGCTTGACCATCTAAAGAAAGTAGAAGTAGTTCACACAATGTTGCATTGCGAGGTTGTGTTATGAATCTACTCACATTGTGTTTTGGGACAATAATCCACAAATTGCCAATAGCACTAATGTCATTGTGCAACATTTTCTATGAAGCTCCCTTTGGGGACTATTGTTTTATTTGTATCAGTGCCTAAACTTTTATTTCTTTGGCGTGTTTACGTAGCACAGGATTAGCTGGACAAAATTGCAATCTGATTGCAATTAAGTAGTCATATGCTTGATAAAATCAACTCAGGGGGTCGGGATCTCAGCAAATACTTTCTGCACAACGTTATGATTATCTGCAGATGGCAATGGCACTTTAATCAATGATATAAAACACTCACGAACTCTCCTAAGAGTAATGACATAGAGTGTTTTTTTGAAAACAGAGTGATTTATGCTGCCTGGGCCAGTGATTTGATTTCTTCATCATTAATTGTAGCTCTGGTCAAATCACTTTTATATGAATATCATGGTTATAGCATTAGTGATCTTTCTGTAGCACAGTAGGAGCTGTAGAAGGAATTAGTAAAACTGAAGTGAAAAAACTGATCAATACCTGATGAACTGAAAGCTCTTTCTTTTCTTGTCATTTCAGTTGGCCAGCCAGATGGTGTGTCTGTGGCTCAGAAAGAGGAGGCTCCTGAGACTATGGACACCATCCAGGATGAAGTGGCTCCTCAAGTGAACGGCGAAAAAATGGAGAAAGAGTCTCCTGATGCCAATGACATCTCTGCTATTGAGGAGAAAGCAGCAGAGGAGAAACCTGATGACGCCAGTGAAGTTGGCTTCAAGAAGATCTTCCGCTTTGTAGGCTTTAAGTTCACACTGAAGAAGGACAAAAGTGAAGAAAAAGACCCAGTGAAACTACTGACAGTCAAAGAAAAAGAAGGAGAGGAGGTTAGTGGGACTGATGAACCTACAAAGGAGGAGGAGGCTGCCACTGCTGAGGAGAAGAGCAAGGCTGAAGAAAAGGATGCTGATATAGAGGCATCTACTGCTGAGGCCGAAGTCATTAAAGATAGTGACAAAGCTGAAACCACTGATGCCCCAGCTGAAGGCACTGCTGCTGAAGCTACTGATGAAGCAGCCAAGGAGGAAGGAGCTGAGAAGGAAGGAGAGACCACTCCGCCATCCCAGGAGACCACCCTGTCCCCCTTCAGGAAACTCTTCAGTGGAGGACTCTTCTCTAACCTGAGAAAGAAAGCCAGCATCAAGAAGACAAAAGAGGAGGAAGACAAGGAGGCAGCTGTTGAGGAGGAGACAGCTAAGACAGAAGAAACTGCTGCTGCTGTGGAAGAAAATGAGAAGAATGAGGTGGACCAAGAAACCCAGGGAGTGGAACCAGCAACTCCTGAGGAAGAAAAAAGAGAGCCCAAGGAGGAGGCCCCAGCTACTCCAGAGGAAGCCAAATCAGAGACTACCCCAGAGCCTGAGGATACTGTTGAAACCCCTGCTCCTGCTGCAATTACTACTGATGAGACCAAACAAGAAGAGGAAAAGGCTGAACTTAATGCAGAAGAGCAGAAGGGTCCAGCAGAGGTGACTTCTGAGGCTGAGCTGCTATCCTCACAGGAGAAGGCAAAGTCCCAGGGAAGCCCCCTAAAAAAGCTTTTCACTGGTGCTGGTTTGATGAAGCTCTCAACTAAGAAACAGAAGACCAAGAAAGATACTGAGATCAAGTTCACTGAGTCTGGGGAGCAGGCGGCTGAGCAGCTTCAATCCTCTACTGAGTCAGCAGAGGCTCCAAAAGCTGACAGTGGGCCTTCATCTCCCGAGGAGTCAGAAGAGCATGTTATTGCTGTGGAGGTGACCCAGAATGAGTCAAGCCAAGAGACTGAAGGTGAAATTGCCTCTGATGGAGAGAAGAAAAAAGAGGGCATCATTGCCTGGTCCTCCTTCAAGAAACTAGTAACACCTAAGAAGCGTGTGAAAAGGTCTTCTGAGAGCGAAGATGAAGCCACAAGTGAGAAGCCAGCAAAGTCAGCCACCCTGTCCTCTTCTGAGAGTGCCACATTAGCAGATAAGAGTGTTGAGGAGGAGGCTAAGGAGGATAAGCCAAATGAGGAAGAGCCAAAGACTGAAAACAATGAGAAACTGGTCAGCAGCACTGAGGAGCCCAAAAAGAAAATGGACACCTCTGTCTCCTGGGAGGCTCTAATGTGTATGGGTGGACCCAAAAAGAGGACTAGAAGGACCTCTGATTCTGACGATGAGGAGACCAAGATTGAAGAGGTATTGCCTGCAGCAGCAGTAGAGGGGGAGCAGGAGGGCAAAACTGAGGCTGCCATTGTCACTTCCCAAAACACAGAGAGTGAAGGTGAAGTTGTTTCATCCCCTGAACCTTTAAGCAGCCCCCCTGAGAGAGAGTCTGCCTGGGACACACTGAAACGTATAGTTATGTCAAAGAATAAGACCAAAGAGGAAAAGCAAGAGGAGACTGCAGAACAAGTCCAGTCAGACAGTGAAGCACCAAAAGATGAGTCATCATTCTCTTTGAAGAAGTTCTTGCCTGGACGCAGAAAGAAGAAGGCTGAAAAACAAGCCTCCACTGAACAGGGCTCAGGTGAGGAGGACACTGACACCCCAGCTGTGGTTCCTCTTTCAGAGTATGATGACCAAGTTGAAGCTGAACAAGAAGCACCAGCAGAACCGGCTGCAGTCCAGATTAAAGTGTCCGCTGAAGATAGATCCCCTTCATGGATCCCAGCCATTGTCGAAGACACTGATGATAAGCATGATGAGCTGAGTGACATTCCAGAGGAGGCTGAGAATGCTGCCACACCAAAGTCTGTTGACACTGACGTTGCAGAGGATGAAACTGAGGACGAGGCTACTCCGCTCCCTAAAGCTCTAGGGCGCAGACTGTCCACAGCTGAGGTAAAGCCTGTCTCTCCAGCTCCAGCTGCTGAAATCACTCCTGTTCCTCAGGGACCCAAGCTGGAGAGCGCAGATAAGGTCCTGGTGGGCATAGAGGCACAAATCAGTGAAATTCCACCCAAGACATCTGTGACTGCTGAAGATGTACCAATAAAGTCAGCTTTTGAAAAAACAGAGTATGAACCACCAACTGAGAATGCAGAGTCCAAGACAAATACCATCCTGGAACCACACACTCATGACAAGGCCACAGCTATCTGCACTGGCCTAGGAACCAAGGAGATTGCCAAAGTAGCTCTCGAGAAACCTGTAATGCCCATTATAGAGTGTGTGGCTGTGATCCATGATGTTCTAAGCACAGAGGTGTCAAAGGAAGAGAAGCCAGAAAGTACAGAGGAAACCACGGTTATAGAAGATGCAGTGCTCAGGGCCCAAGTGCACCAAGTAGAAACCACCAAGCTTGAGCGACTTGTTGAAAATTCACTGAGTGAAGTAGACATTCAAGCAGCCAATAAGAGCTATGAACCTGAGATTGAGATGGTTGGAATTGTTAGCACTGTTGCAGAGGAGTCTGAAGTCATTCAGTCTACCACCATGAGCGAGAACTCTCCTAAAGCTGTTGTAGTCAATTCCATTTCACCAACACTTGAAACAGCTGTTTGCACCCAGAGCGTAGAAGTCACTGAGCCAACTGTAGAAACCAAGGAAGCGAAAATGGACGTGGAGCAGCTTGCCGCCAGTGAAGAAAATATCATTGTTAAAGAGGTAGTTCAGTGTGTGACAGAAGAGATATCATCCACCATCACAAAGGAGACTCAGCCAGCTACCCCTGTATTTGTACCAAGTGAGGAGGAGGTTGCTGTTATCACCAAAACAGTAGTCCTCGTGGCCCCGATCAGTGTGCAGTCTGACCAAGTGGCAACAAATGCATCATTGTCCGAGCCAGTCAGCGATGAACCAACCCAGGTGCAGGAAACCAAGGAGGAGGGTACAGTTGTAGATACTACCGGTCAAACAGCAGAGTCGGAGATCTGTGCAGTCATTGAGCAGGCCACTGAAATTGAGGCTCAGAGCATGGTCATTGCCCAGGCTGTCATTCAGGATGCCATGGATAAAGTTTCAGAAGACGCGCCTAAACCCAAAAAGCCCACCACCCCAACAGACACCATCCCAGAAGCAGTCCAGGCTGTAGCAACAACAGAGAAAGAGATTGAGATCACAACAGAGACCCATATTATCACTGCTGCCCCCGTTGCTGTCTGTGAAAAACCAGCACCAAAGTCACCTCAGCCACTCTGTGTTGCCATGGAGGTCATTGACACAATCCCAGTTGAGGTTATACAGAGCCTTGATGCCTCTGTAGAGGAGGAGAAGAAACTAGAAAAAGGGCTGAAGAAAGCTGAGGAGGTAAAAGTAAGTGAAGAAACTGTCATAGTGGAAGAGGTGGTGGAGATAAAGGCAGAGAGTCAGACAGGTGAAGAGCTTGAACAGGTCAAAGAGGAACAGAGCAAAGAAGACACAGAGGTTCAGGAATCAGATGTAAAAGAAGCAGCTGAGGAAGTGAAACCACAATTAGAGGAAGCAAAGTCAGAGGAGACTTCAGAGGAGAACAAAGAGAAAGTGCTTGAGATTCACATGCCAGTCCAAGTGGTCCTGCAAACAGCGCAGGTGATTGAGGCACCGTCAGTGGAAGAAGAGCCTGTGGTAGAGTTTGACAGCAACGGTCCTGTGGCTGAAGACGTAAAAGCTGAGAGCACTGCAAGTGAAACCAAACTCTCAACACTGACAGAAGAACCTCAAGTGACAGCTTCAGCAGAGCTTTCCCCTCCCAGCCAAGTCACAGAGGCAGCAGCCAGCCAACCAGAGACAGAGAAAACATCGGTAAAGTGTGCAGAAGTGATGGCACAGGTGATTGAGGTGATTGAGGAGGCTGTGAAGGAGATTGAGCCTGTGTCCACAGAGATCACAGCAGCATCATGAGCAGGTGAGACTGATCTTACAACATTTATATACTATAAGTTTGTGAGAAAGTCAAAATGCAGGTAATCAAAAATCTACTTTTAATTTTGATTAAAAGTAGTGTTTTTTAGTATTTCGGTATTGCAATATTAGTGATGGAACAATAAAGAATGAAAAAAGTTAGTTATGTTCAAAATTCCTTTGTTGGCCTATTAAACAATCTTCTCATAAACATCAATGGGCCCTACTTTTATTAGGGAGTAGGGGAGGGGATTTGCCCACTGGCCAGATGAAAAAGCTTTTGTTCAGGCTATGAGTAACCAGGGGACCTTTGATATCAAAGCAGGAATGTCGCCGTTGACCCCTTCTTTGTAGGCCGAGGTCTTAAAGGGAAGTGGTGTGTGAGGGGCAGATGAACTTGTGCTGAAAGACTGATTATGATTCCTCTGCTCCCTCCTCCTGTTTTCCTTCTATCACAGGCTCAGTATGGAGTCAAGAAACCATGTCGGAGTATGCATTTGTTAGATTCGATTACAAAGCCTCAAAGGGCTCAGGTTGTTTTTTTCAGTTGTTTTGACTGAATTATACATACAGGATAGTGCAATTTTAGAGGGGAGAAACTGTTCACTTTCAATTTATTAAGAAGTCATGCAGCTCTGCAGCAAAGGAGAGTTTAGAGAGGAATAGAAATGGGAAAGTATGGAAACAAAAAGCTTGTTGAGTTACAGTAGCTTAATAGCAGCAGTGGTACAGCAGCCCTCTCAAAATAAGTGTCTGCTGAATCATATAAACAAACCTTAAGAGACATAAAAGGACAAATGAAAGAAAGATGCAGGATGGTAAATGATATTCTGGTCCTACAACGTAACATACCAAGGGACAAAGCTGTTTAAAAATGTAATGTCAATCTCAGATGGTTTCTTTTTCCAGAGAATACAAAATGCAGTCTTTTCTTGTTCCTAATATCTGTTTTTGTGCCTCTCCACCACAGCTGAAGATACAAGACTGATGCCTGGGAGACACACTGTCTGGACCAGGAAGTGAGTGATGAGAGCAAGAGAGAGAGAGCGAGAGAGAGAAAGAGGCAGCTCTGTGGTAACACACTGAGACTGGGCTCCGCCCATCCTGCCCAGAGAGACTGAGTGACTGAGCAACTGCTCTGCCATTCTCTCCACTTCCCCTTCCACCTGTACTCCAACCCCATCCTGCAGCCCTGTCACCGCAACGTGACGTCCCACCGCCATATCCTCATCCACTCACCCACTCACTCACTCACTCTCACACACACACTAGAGCATGTCCTATGCCTCAGAAGCATCCCATCTGGCTTGTAATCAGTGTGATGTATGTTCAGTGTCTCAGTGACTTTCCATTGCCCTTGCTGCATAAGACATGAGTCTGCAACCTGGTCGTGTGTATCTGTTCATATGTGTGCGCGTGTGTTTGTATGTGTATAGTAGCGAGAGTGAGATGGTGTCAGAAGGTGAAGAGATGGAGGATTATTATCTTGTATATTGTATTTATATCTGAGTATTCTTTCATTCACCCCTAAGTCTTTATTTTTAAATTTTTTGCCTTATTTTGTTATTGTATGGATATTGTTTATTTTACAATTCCCATATTAAGCTGTGATGCATCATTGATGCAGAGAAACATTTCAAAAGTTTCTAGTAAAATTTACAGTGTATCGCAGCTTTATTAGTCATATTGATTTTTTTCATGACTCTGTAGCAATTATAACTAAACCATGGTACAAGTGTGATTCCACTGACAGTAAGTTTATAACACTGACTGGGGAAAACAACAAGAGGGCAGAGAGTATGGTGACAGCTACCAGAAATGCACCAACATTCTCTTATCACATGTGTTCCCACTCTGCACCCAGGCAAAATACTAAATAAGCATCATGTGGATAAGACAAACAATCACTGCCTGATTTACTGTGAAAAAGACATTGTTACACATTGTTTTATGTAATAATACAATAAAATACTATTATAACACCCTCATTTGATCATGTGGCAGAGGTATTTGGTAAACAGTGACGTGCAAAGGATACATATGCCAATTTTTGACACTGGAAGAGTCATACTGCGTAGACATGTGCATGTAAGAAATACAAAGCATATCATGTTCACAGTGTTTAATGGCCATGTTTTCTGAGTTACTGTGTGACATACTGTATGTATTATTTGTGTGTAGCAGTTTTAACACCTTCCTTACTACACTATATTTATATTTCTTGATGAAAAGACAGTATGTTGACACCCTCTGTTGCCTACAAAAAGTAGTGCACCCTTTAGTCTTCAGTCATTTGTGTCATTTTCACTTTAACTGTATGTTTTAACAAGGGCGATAAAGTTTGAAAACAATCTTAAGTCAGTCCAGTCTTATGGTACCTGCTCCCATGTTGTGTTCTTTACCCAGCATGATAGCTCAAGGTTATTAAACTGGCACCAGGGAGAACGTCGACTCACTGGTTGGGGATTTACAGAGGCACAGACACCGACTGGATAGTACCAGATGTAAAAACAAAAGCTCATTTTATTCTTAATTTAAAAGCCAAATCAAGTTAAGATCAATCAGGGAGTCATGGTCTTTCCATTGCTCACAGGATAAGACATCAGTTGCATCCAATTAAATTCCTAAAGCATCTACTCAGCTACTTTGAGTCATGCATCAAACCTAAGTAATAAGGTCAGGGCTTATTTTGCAAGTTTATTGGCAAAGTGGGAGATTTTTTAGGATGGAGGAATATCTGAAACGTTCCATACAGTTTTGCCACCAAAGCAAAAGTGTGACTATGGGTTACACTGGTATTAGTTTATTTCCTACCAAATTTGGCAAACTTGCACTGTGTCAATCATTCAGATATCTTGAGAATTAACTGTGAGTGCTTCTATAATCTATTGATTTTAATTTGGTGGCTGACACGAGCAGCTCTAGACACTCACATTTCACTCAGCTTTATGACCAAACGAAAGAAAGATCAGGAAGTACAGACCCCTGTTAGGTCACCGCTTCCCTTTACTTTGACTATAGAGGGTGTGTCACATCCATACTTGCTTTATGCAAATCAAAATAAGTGATTTAAAAAATACAGAGTGAACTAAAGACTTTTGCTATAGTTGCCTAATGTAAAGCATTTAGATTGGGTACCCACCCACTTCCCTGTAACACATTTAACTGTGAACCTGTTAACATTTGTACAGATTGTATACTCACTGTATGTACTTAAAAATCATATTGTTGTAATATTAACTAATAACCTGCAGCCATTTAGCATAATATTCATGTAGCATGGTCTTAGTTGTCTTTTATATTTTCCAAACTGTTAATAGTAAGGATACAGAAACTTACTTTCTTTGTCTATATTTCATTCAATAAAGTTAGAGAAAATTGGTGTGCGTTTTGTATTAATCCCTGGACCTTTTAATACATAATCATTCACTACAAAGATATTATTTGCCACTGGAACAAAGCTAAAACTTAACAGCGACCTTTTAAACCTAAATTTATTATATTTGTCAACAGCTTTTACTCCTCTTGTAGAGGCTGCTGTATAAACAGATGATGAATGACAGTAGTAGTAAAACACAGGTGTAATAATATAAAATATGTCTTCATAGCAGAAGTTGTTTATAAATTAAAATGTTAATAAACACTTAAAATGTCCTTTTTATCTGCTTACACTTAATTATAGTGCGTTATAAACATTTATTAAATGTTTATAAAGTGCTTATGAATGCTAAATGGATGAGTGGACAAAAAGAATGAAGAACAGCTCCTGAAGCTGTTTTGTTGAGGTAAAGACAAGACAAAAAGATCCACACTTATAAAAAGACATGTTTTTATTGTTCATTCTTCACTGAAAAAAAACTAGTTGTTTATACAGAAAATCACTCACATTCCTGAGAACACAGATTGATCACAGCAGATGTCAGATGGGCATTGGGGAGTAGGATCACGGGCTGGAAATTTAATTATTGTTTTAATAAACAACAGTGGACAGAAAAGACAATGTCAAACTTCTCATCTTCCTGAGATACTGAGATGTTTAAACACACACATACACGACCATTGAGTTACAAGACTGGTGTGGCAGAAGAACAAGTACAACTTGAACTGAGGAAGGATTTAGACTTTTCATAAAGCTGTGCATATTACTGTGTATCAATTGAGCTCTGAGAAATGAATGTCAGTAGTACAGCATTTCAATTCCCTACACAAAACAAGCTTGTATCAAGACACAAACAAGAATCCTTCCCTACTAAACACTCGTAAGATTAAATTTACATATATTTTTGTTTTTTATGTGAACCAAAATGTGATGGGATATTTATTGATTTATGGCAAAGATGGTCATTTAATTGGCAAGCACACCACAAAAACATTAGTATAAGATATGAATTCAAATTTGACAGTCTTCCCCCTCACCAGACCTGACTAGACAAAAGAAAAACAGCTCCATCTAGCCAAACACTGGGCTCATTGCATCAAAGCAGAAACTGCTTCTCAATACTTATTATGGTATGGTATTATGGAGTACAAAAATCCCACTTAAATCGAATTGGAACTGGGCCTCATCCTGTCTGTCACAAACCTGTACTTGAGGCTGGGTGAAACTGACTCAAAAGAAGAAGAAAAAAAAAACAACAAAAAAACAACTACACATATTAAACATACTAGGGATGGGCATTTTTCATATTTACACAAAATTATTGAAATAATTAAAAGATGGAAACAAGTCAATAAGTCCAACTAAGATTCCAATTAAAATAAGTGTCTACAATACACATCAATGAGCTCTTAGTTAACAACTCTGCTTTAAAATAATATTGCAAATTATATTACAAGTCTTCTGAATTGTTAAGTCATTATCAAGGATGACTAGCTATCACTGCTGTGGCAGGTAGTAGCATAATAGGATACTAAAACTATTAGACTTGAAATCATTTTTGGTTTTGCATCCTTATGGATTGGATAAAGTTGGAGAGATCATATTGTCTCCACCAACCAATTTATAGTTTCTGCAGCAAAAAAGGCAATGTAGCAATAACAATACAATGTAGAATTTATTTTCCACTAGAAGGAACATAAACAATACAGTTTTACAAGCCTTCCTAAAATAACTTCATCTTAATATTCAAATATGTAAAGATTAAAAAAAAAAAAAAACCCCACCTCAACTCTATAAGTTATGGACAGTTATCCTGACAAGTTGTAATCACAATTAAATGAAGTTTAGGTCTGCAACAAGAAAAAACGAAGCCTGTGATGTTCACCGATATGTTTTACATTAGCATAAACCTGACCATCTTGGCCTGAAAAGAGCCTAATTGAGAATTTTGTTCCCTAACAACCTGTAAAATGCTACTTGTGCTACTGTTACACTTAACATGTTTCAGCATGACAAATTATATAACTGCTTCACATTAATTGGACACGTACGTAAAGATTTTTCACAATTTCCAGTCATCAGTAGTACATAGAAAGTATTTGTTATCCCAAACAATTGATGTTGTTGTATGTTATAATAAATAGCATCTTTTATATTCCTAGGACACAGATGTGTCCAGTCAGTCAGGTATATAGAGATATCACCATGTCATTTTATATATCTTGCTAACAGCTTCTCATTAAAGCTAACTCTCCCTGTGTCATCCTTGCCTGAGGTTATATGACCACCAAACTAACAGGTGGAGCTTTCAAACTCCACTACCTCTGCATCATATAAATTTCACCATACTGACCTGCATATTTTCTCACACAATGTTTTTCTATAAATGACTACTATTGCAACTACTACTTTTTTCTGATTTGGACAAAGTTAAAGAACAAAGATAAATGTCATAAGGCCTTAACAATATACAGAAAATGTTTCCCTTTGCACAAATGAATAAGGTTAGCAATTAGCACATATTTGGCAAGGGGAAGAGACCTAAAATCCCAAATTGTGTTTTTAATTATAACATCTTTTAACCCATTTCTTGAAGAAATGAAAGATAAATTCATCATGCCCATCCCTAATACGTAAACCTTTGATAAACCAAATGTAATCCTATTTTGAAAGCTATTTGTCTATTAATATACATACACCTTTGCAGTATAAAGTAATCTTTGTAAATATAGCATTGTAAATAAAATTAGAAAAGCATGTTAAACAAAAATTAAGGACTTTTAGAAGTAGATTCAAGCAAATTATATAAAGACGAGATGTACAATATTGTACAGGACAGTCTTAACAGAACATGTTGCTTCTTCAATAAGTAAAAATGATAAAGTAAAAAAGAATCAAAGTGGCTCAACTGTAAACACAATGACCACTCTTGCTCGTTTTGTCCAACTTTCAGTGGCCAAACTCTTATTATGAAGAGCAATTGTGCTTTAATATGGTGTAATGACATAGGAACCATAATGACACTTAGCAAAGTCAACAAAACACAGAGTAAGACAACTAAATGGCTGCTGAGAAGGACGCAAATAATGGCCATTACATTACAAGATATTCATTCTGCTGAGCCAAAACGCCAACCAAAACATGAATGGAAGACAAATGTACTTTCCAGCATATTGGGCATCTTTAAAAAAAAAAAGAAAAAAAAGAGAGAGCACAGATTGTCTCAGGTCTGAATATATTGTGTGCTTTTAAACTGGAATTATAATCTATACCTGATCTGCAATATCAGCATCTCATTTATGACCATGAAGAAACAACTCTTTTGTGCAACTCCAGAGGGATTGTTAGTAGTTTGCTGCTTTTTCACCTCCTCAAATCTAGCACAGCCAACTCATCTCACAACATGCTGTCTCCTCCGGAACTGTCTCAGCTTCCTCTTCCTTTTATACTCAAATTCTGCCTGTGCAGCCTTACCACAACGGTAGCTCTTGTGAAAAAAATGTGGTACAGCCTGACAAGTGAGAGTGTAATACCAATGCACACCACCAATAAAATGATGAGATGAAACAAGATAATAGTTACTTCCTCTCCCTTATTGGTATTTAACTTAGCCTTGAGTCAAGTGTCATGTTATTTGCTTTTCTAATGATGTTGAAATGAACTCCAGAGAGCTATAGACTATTTACTATTTAATATATTTTTTGTCATACTCAGGGCAAAAAACAAAAACCCTCTAAAAAAACTGTTTTAGTAGATCGAGAACCTCCACATACATACCGTGACTAACATCACCTTTAGCTTACCTATGAACCATAATTTAGAAAATAAACACACATGTTAAAAAGGACAAATACACAGTTATGGCACTACTCTACGAGGATTTCCTCAGTCTTTATGGGTTCCAGTAGGGTGCCAGAGTTGGACAAATCAGAGCCTTCATCTTTGGAAAACTCTTCACGCTGGAGCAGCATCCCTGCGCCTGTGTTTCCCTGCAGCCCCACTAACCCCCCTTGGGTGAAGCACAAGTGTTTGATCACCTCGTTGGGACTGGAGAAGGTGGTCGCACAAATGTTACACTTGTAAGGCTTTGACGAGCCCAAGAACATCGCCTCCATCTGGCTGCTGTCGTCGCCTGCAGCGCACAGCTCCATGCTCTGTCGGTCCACCATGGTGTAGGTGTCGGCCCCCTGGTTCAGGCACACGTGGCGGGCTGCCTGGTTGGCCCGGCAGAAGCTCTTGCCACAAGCGCTGCATTTAAAAGGCTTGCCCGTGTGGATGTACATGTGTTCTCGCCAGTGGCTCTTTTGAATAAACTTGCGCCCACAAGTGGAGCACTCGTACTTCCGCCGCTTCACTTCCCTGTCCAAGTCAGCACTCTCCAGGTTGTCGATGTCCGCAATGTCTGACGGAGGTGGTGTGTCTGCCTGAGAATTTAATCCTCCCACCCCCCAGCTGGACGTGGACACCTCTGCTCGGGGAGAGTCCGAGTTGGTACCTGAAACAGGCGTTTGCTCGCTGTCACTGATTACCTCTACTGCTGTAGTGGAAGCCGAGGCACTTGACCCTGCCTTGCTTCCCTTAAGGAACCCCTCTACCTCTAGCATGCTATGTTCTCCAGTCATGACAGGTGAGAGTGCATTGCTGGGCTCAGCTGGCGCCTGCTGTAGAGCCTGGGTGTGTTGGAGGAGATGCTCTCTCAGCATGCTTCTCTGTGTGAATCGGCTCCTGCACAGATGACAGGAGTAATGCTTCCTAAAGGAGGAATTCCTCTTCATGATGCTGGGCTTTACATGGAGGATGGCACTGGCTGACGAACCATCTGTACTTAGCATGTCCATTCCCACCTCCTCAACTGTAGGCTTGGCGCCACTGGTTGAGGCCTCCATGTCTAGGGGTGAGGAAGCTAGCTTGGACGGTAAGGAATTTGCATATGAAGCTGTGGCAGCTGGCGTTGATGGATACTTCCCCTCTGAGCTGAGCTGCTCCATGTCAAAAGGTGAGGAGAGCTGCCGTCGATTGGGCAGCCTAGCTGACAGTGCTACCTGTTGGTCAGAGATCTGGATGCCATAGAGGGAGGTGGAAAGGTTGATGCTGTGCTCAGGGTGCGAATACACAGACTGGCTGGCCTCCTGCAAGAGTGGATATGCATGCAGGAATCTGACCCCCTGCTCTAGCCGTGCAGGGTCTATCAACTGGGGTGCAAGCTTGCCTGTGTACATCAGGTTGAGGAGGTAGCTGAAGATATCTGGCTGTATGTCAGCAGCCTTCAGGCGCACACAGTCACTGTAACACAAAGACATTACAGTTAACTAGTGACAAATGATGTCCGAGGTCTTGATAATATGAGATAATGTTTTACATTATAAACAGCAGCAGCAGTTGATACAGGTTTAACTGTCAATAGGAAAGGACAATAGAGTGAAGTGATTGCTCCTCATTTCTTTACTATAGGAGGAAATATGTGTAAGTTATTGGTCATAGGTTGTTGAAAACTTGAATAAATCTGTTTGGGTCTGTATATCCTTCCATGAGGGAACCTCGCCATAACACATTATCAGGGCAGCACAAATACCATGTTTTGATCTTAAACAGACCCTCCAATTTGTCACCTCCATTGATCGAACAATGACATTAGTTGTGGGCCATCACACTGAAAAGATTTAGATACAGTCCAGTGCTCAACTACAGAGAAAAAAGCCCTTCAATGTTTGACAATATGAGAACAAGTCAGTGTTATGACATGGTATATGTAGGTTTTGGCATCAGAATTTGATGTTGGGTAAATTCTGTGATGTGACAACAAAAAGTATCTTAGCTCGGTATTGAGCTTGTGTCAGATACCACTACTAATACATTCCTCTTGTACCTGTCCTGGTGAATGAAGAGCATTCTGAAGTAGTTGGAGAAGGCAGCGAGGACAGCTTTGTGGGCTTTGAAGAAGACATCTCCTATGGCCACAGTGCAGTCACACAGGAAGCCAAACTCCCTCTGAGCGTTAAGCTGCTGCAGCAGGATAAGACCATGGTTGGCCAACTCCATTCTTCAACCTGCACAAAGGCACACAGACACACAAGCAGCAATGAGTTTCCTGTCTGGAAGGAGACCAGAGTTTATTGTGACCACAAAGAGTCAGGCTGACAGTGGTGATCTAACGACCTTGTAAAGGCTAACTGAACACAACAGTGAAGAATCATTTTGTGACGCTGCAGACTATTTGTCTAGCACTACTGTCAAAGAAAATGATGCCAATTAATGGTATGGCTCAGCAAAACAAAAACATCTTGGTCTAATTTGTTCATTATATTGTACAAGTGTATTTGGGCATGTTTTGCAATGGAAATTAAGAGTAAAAACAAGTTATTTGTGAACATCAGACAAGGAAAGCATTCTTGTTCTAAAAAAACTTTGAATAGCAGATACTTTTAAATCGATGACAATCAGAGTTTTCAGGCTGCTTCCTTTACAGGCTGCCTTAATAGTCTTTATAAAGACAGACATTGACTTCCTGTGACAATTTCAAGAATACCATTCGCACATAATCCTTTTTGTCAATCTCTAGCAAGCTCATTACAAAATATTCTCCAATTTCTGACACAAGGTTACAGTGTCAAACACTTGAGGTATGGAAAAAAGCAAAACCTATTCTATATACTGTACACCCCTAATGTGTAATTTGTTCCTCCTGCTTGAATAGAGATCCACTTTGACATCAGCTTCTTACAGAAATTGATCTACAGAGGGTTCTGGCCTCCAAATATCAGTGAGAGACACTGACAAAAAGAAGTAGATAAAGTAGAGCCTGTTATCTCTACAGCTCTTTTCTGTGCTTTGAAAACTTTGAGGAAACATCCTTTTGCATGACTTGGTTCTGATGGAGCCCATGCCGTCCAACTCAATCTCAAGGGACATTTCAGAGCTTTGCGCGTTCTGCTGACCAATAGGATGGGTGTTGTTGACCCTAAAGGTCACTGGAGGACTACAAGGGCTTCAGGCCATCACATGATCAGGGTTATGGGTGTCGACACACATTCCTAACGCAGAACTGGTTCTACCCCTTTCCAGTGGATAATGGAAACTCTTTCTCCACAACACACAGCCTAAGAAAGGTACAAAGATGGAAGATGATGGATACCTCATTAGCCAATTTACCTCAGATAATCTGAAATGTATAACTCTGCATATCCCCTACTGGTTACAAAAATACTGGAAAAGCCCTCTACACGTGTATTTCATCAGAGAGGTCAGAGTGCAAAGATGTTGGCACTGCAGCGCTCCAGGAAAAGGCAAGGTTTCCGCATCTTGTGCAAGGGGGTACACCAACAGAAAGATGTAAAATACCTGTCAACCATGCTCTTGTCACACATAACTTCAATATACACTTAGTCGCCAGTTTAATAGGTACACCTCGCTACAAATGATGCAGTCTAACACAACAGTCCTGCTAAAAATCCTACTTTCATAAAAGTCCAGTTTTTATACTCGCAACAGTAAACTGATTATCTTTGGGTTTTGGACTGTTGGTCGGAGAAAACAAATATCATGAATATTCCACCCTAGATCCTTAGAAATTAAATATAAAATTGTTCACTATTTTCTGACATTTTATAGAAAATAATCGTTAGAGTGATAAAATAGTCAATAGTTTTAACCACAGACTAAACACTCTCATTATAATGGCATTTATGTCAATGAGGATACACTCACAAAGAAATGTAACCACAACATGGCCTTGAAAATTACCGTAAAGTTGAACACCTCTCTTAAACAGTTGCAACAAAAACTAAATATTATAATCTTCATGATAGTAGGATTTATTGCTGGGCTATATAGAAGGACCTAAAAAACTTGCAAATAAATGTACTCATCTCGTCAGTACTGTAGACTGAACCTGCAGCTGCTCATCCTCCCTGACGCAGCCCAATACATCTGACAAATATATATTTTCATTAATGGTTGCACCAATCCTTTTTCTGGGTTCCTCACAACTCGTTAGCTGTTGCCATCATAGAAGATAGCTAATGCTGTTTAAATTATAGTGAGCTGCACAGATTGTTTCTTATTTATATACTTTAATTTTCATTTGGTTTTCAGATCTGGCTACAACATGTGACAGAAACACATGACACATATACATTCTCAATGCCAGTTACTCCACATTTAAACATTTAGGTTACTTGTAAGGCATATTGTTTAATGAAAATTATCCAATTTCTGTCAAAAAATATTTCTTTAACTTACAAAAGGAAGATCAGTTTTTCCACTGATTAAATGTCTAATAAAACATCAAGCCATTGCTCTTTTGCTGGAGGATCAGTTTTTAACCAATTTCTTGTGAAAGCTGTTTGCCAGTATCAGTCTGTTCCCTGTACAGCCTCTGTTCGCTGGGTACAGCACAGCTGCTTGGAATGGCATATCCCATACTGTCTTTTATGGTAGGTTTGCCTCCAGGTCTGCCACAGATCCTTAGTGCTTAGTGACTACAAAGATCTTATAAGTTTTCTGAAAAGTACCACTAACATGTACCTGATTGCCATGGTTTAGCATGACACTACTATTGATCAACCACACACCTATTGATCATGTGAATTCAACTTGGTATCCAGCAAGATAGCCACAATACCATGTGTTGATCATTATGAACATGTTTGCAACAATAAAGGACCGCCCCTGATGAGATGTAGACACGTGGAAAAGCTACTTCCGTGGTGATATTTTCTCTTATTCTGAAAATACACCGTTCAAACTGCCTGTGAGGAGAGCATGAGAGGAAGGTAAACACGCTACGGGAACAAAACATAGAATAGAAAATAACGACTAAAGTACATAAAGCATAAACAGGGAGCATAAAGACGAGCGCGCCTAGACTGACTCCTGCTCTGCCTTGGGTCTCTCTCGGTTGCTATAGCTAGCGCGAGAAGACGGACATGCATGCACGCAGGCGCGCACGCACACACAACACACACATACGAGAAAAGCGCGAGAGAGACGCAAGGGGGATGGGGTTGGTCACGAATGCGTTTCTGTTAACTTCCCCGTGACAATTACAGATAGCCAAAGCGCACAGAAGTAGCCAAATAACGTAACACTGCCAGTAAACGAATGGGTGAGTATGTAGCTAAAAAAACAGCCGTACCTGCACTCCGCTTAAATTCGTGGAGTTTACCGTGTCGCCGTTGTTTGTTTGTTACCGGGGACTCGTCCGTCCTCTCTGGGCTCGCAGCAGCTTGTACTGTTCCTCGCAAACGCAGCATTCGTTGGCGGCGGAGAGGGTCGTCCGTCGTTGTTTTCCGGTTAGGGGGTTTTACGTTACAATCACATGACTGTGGGTAAAACCAGCCGTTGTAAAAATCTGTTGAGAAAGGGGGCGGTTAAGTCAACGTTAATTTCGCGCACTGTTTAACCGCCGTGAGATCAACCCCCGCTAGCCAGCTTATTTGACAGCCGGTGAGTTCAAACATTAACAGCTTCGTTGACTCGCCGTTATACAGTTTGTCGCTCTGCCTCTGCCGGTAACGACACGTTAAACATAAAACCGAAGTGTGGCTGTGAGTTTATGTGGGATGTCCCTCACCCTCTCTCACTGAAATAACACTGCTTTGCCCACAGTCGCCGCACATTTGAATCTGCATTTTCGGTAGCAGGTTTTCAACAAATTAAAAAGAAGTAAACAAATATTTAATGTTAGCATATAACCTACATTTCATATATTTTCAGTGGACATTATGCCAATATCAAAGCATGGTATTAGCTTTAATAACACGAATATTAAAACATTTTCAGAGCTTTAAAGATGACTCTCTCTCTCATATATATATGTATATATATATCCATTTTAAAGTGACTTCCTCTTTTGAATCCCATATAGCTGATGAGTAATAGATACAAAAAGTATGTGGTACAAGGAGATAAAACAAAATATGAAGTCACTAATGAAATACTACCATAAATGTATGTTTAATTATTTTATTCTCTAAAGTTTTGATTTCACAGACACTAAAAGTTTGAGTTGCCTTAGTTTTAAGTGTAGAGTGTAATTGAGGTCCCACAGTAATTTAAATGTGATCATAGATTTGAATAGAATATAGTTGTTTGAGCTTTTTTTAATTTGTGTAGCTAAAAATCTTGAATTACGAATTATACAATACATTCAGAAATGTATTCCTCTCAGAAGTTGTGGCATTGCATTTTTTTTACTTAAATCATTTGATTTACCATTGAGACCATAATTTCAGTAACAATGTAATGTGAAAGCTACAGTATGTGATAGGGAATATATATAGCACAATTCATACTCTGAGGCAGTTGTAAAGTGCTTTATGTAAACTTAATATTTAAAGGGATAAATGATAGAGCTCACATTTGTTCTTTTTTTAGGGGATAGTTTAGATTCACCCTTGACAAGGCTTTTATTTTACTATAGGCCTACTTGGGGAAGCAGGATGTGAATTATCTGTGCAAATAAGGGAAAACCTACACATTCCCTTAAGTTGGGAAAGTTATCGCTGTTGATATACCCATCCATTTTGTTTCACAAGAGTAGTACCTGATTCCCACACAACTCTCATTAACTGTATGACACAAGATATTGAATAATTGAATTCAGGTTCAACCTATGTTTGACCGTTCATACCAGACTATACTGGTCACTGATAAATACTGTTTTGTAGTTTGTACTTGTCACTGTAAGTACACGATTATGTTTTGATGTCACTTGGTGTTTGGGCAGTCCTTAACTGTTTTGTTTTTTCTTCTTCTTTAATTTGTTAAGTTCCACTAATTTTCAAGCACTTGTGTAAAATAGTGCAAAAGCTCTATAAACTGATGCCAATATCTACACAGGAAATAAGACTTTTACTCCAAGGTTGCTGTTATGAGCAGCACAACAGCACTTAACAACTGAGTTTACTTGATCAAACCAGTGCATAATAACCTGTGTTCAACCTTGCATACCACAGCCAAGCAGACCTGCGTAAAACTCTAGTTGTAAACTGTCTCATCGACCTACTGTAGGTTGAATAAGCCAATCAGCCAAACCAACACCAAACACAATTTTTGTGACTCGTTGCTTTTGTGTGAAAGACATAATTGCCCCTGCTTGTTGTACACCCTTGATGGGTGCTTAAGTTACAGCTGCTATTTTGTGATCTCAACAAAGGGTTGCCTGTCAAAAAAAGCATGTGAAGTGATAAACTCAAATGTAGATGGGAAACCCATTTTTGAATAGAAAGTAGCAGTAGAAGGAAGCAGTGGAGGTCTTGGAAATAGATTTCAACCAAACCACACATTGCCTGTCCAGAGGCACAGGAAGTGTAGGAGGACCTTTGCACAAATGCACTTTGGAGTCACATCAATATTTTGTCATCAGATGTTGTCATCACTGAGTTGGTGGATGTTGTCCCAGTGCAAACAACACTTTTTTCTAGACCTGTCATTACAGAGTTGCATGGCAGCCTTAAGGCAGGGACTCCAAAGGAGTACTAGACTAAGCAAGTTGAAGCTCTCTGAAAACGCTGGCAGACAGAGAATGGGTGGAGAGTCTGTTTGTAAGAGGAGACGGGAGACATGGGAGGGGGCAGAAATGTCTATGAAGCAGGGCCCGAGGACCTTAAAGTCTCTGTCCTTTCAACAAACAACAGACCTAAGTCTGATCCTGTTCACAGCTTTACTGAAACAAAATGTTTCACAAACAAAAGATTGATTGAGACCACTGGTAGAGCAATAGTAGATGCTAATGACAGCAGAACAAAAGCATGTTTACTTTGCTGAAAGGCCCACAGCAGGGGTTTATTGAAAGATGCAGATAAACTGTTACCACACTGGCTCTCTGTTTTCCATCCATACATTCTAATTAATAGATTTTTATGATAATGCTCTACCATTAGGAAAAACGATGTACTCATGTCTGCATCTGTTCATGTGGATGTCTTATGCCCTCTTAAACTTTCTCCTGTGTCTGTTTATTCGAAAGAGATACAGACTGGACTTTCACATGACTGCCCCATCACTGGTTTTCACTAAATTGATTTAGCACGCGATAATGCAATTTCAAA
The DNA here is from genome assembly GCF_020085105.1 of Siniperca chuatsi. Taxonomy (NCBI): domain Eukaryota; kingdom Metazoa; phylum Chordata; class Actinopteri; order Centrarchiformes; family Sinipercidae; genus Siniperca; species Siniperca chuatsi. The sequence goes on from NC_058057.1 coordinate 16,932,932, forward strand.
ATTTTCAATAACACAGTCTGGTTGGAAATAAAATATGAAAAAGTAGGCTACAGTGAGATTTGCGTCTGATTTGGCCGATTGGTCTGTGAACAATTTCAAGCGACTTCACACACACACACACAACATATTCAGTCGCTCAAATGAAATATTTCATAAGCTTACTGTTGCATGCGACGACTGTGTGGTGAGCTGAAACATCTGTTTAAACAGGGCCTTTAACGTTAACTCCCCCCCTCCCCCGGTTCATGGCCTGTTTTGAAACCGGAGTGGTGAGTCACTCCCCTCTCGGTTTAGAAAAACAGATCCGGCCAGACTGGGGCCGGCGGGGGGATGGGAGGCCGGCGGTGGATGAACACCGGAGGTGGACGCAGCTGGACTCCCACTCCCAAGGACTACATATCCTAACAACGGCCTTTTATATTAGGACTTCATATTGAAGTGGATAAGCAACTAAAATCATTCTTGAGAACACAGATTGTTGTTTGCAAAGAAAATAGGTACAGGCAGCATTACTAATATGTATTGGCAGCCAAAATAATGGTTGTGTCTCACCAAAAATATAGACCTATATAATTTGCCACAAGGGTATTATAACATAATAAATTTTAAGGTTATTTAAAGGTTATTTTAAACTCACAAAATACTTTACCATACTGTGCACACTATACTGTATGTCCATATATTAATGTATATTGGTATTTAATCAGGGTTTCCACAAGGACTCACTAGAGAAATGCTTTCTCTAACCAAACCATACTCTATCCCTCCTTCGTTTCCCGCCAAAAAGCCTTGGGGGTTCGAATTATGTTCTTTTTTGATAGGGCGAATCAAGGTCTCCAAGACAACCGTTGCTCTGGACAACAAGGGATGCTCGGGTGCAACTGCAACAACAGAATGCCATGCGCAATGCGGCAGCGCGTACCACTCTTTGATCTAATCCCAGAAAAGATAACGTTTTAAGTCTTTAAGACTGAAAGCTGATATGTGGTACAAAAGCGAGTTAGGTCCAATTAAACACGGCACGATGTAGCATCTTTAAAAGTATTATTGCAGCAACAGCATACATGTGACACACAACTTGCCGACGTTGCAGTTTACACATTAACCGCTAGATGGTATCATCGTATTCTAAATAAAACCCAAGTCTACAGGGAACCAGGAAAGAAAAAAATTATGTAAAATATTTGTTACCAGAAACAGAGGACGTCAAGCTTGATACAATCTGCTTTGCCGCGTAACATCCACAGAAAGATAAACGTTTACACGTCGCGTTCAAGCCTCAAGCAGACCCCTAAACTTTGTTTCTGTCCTGGAAATTCTATCAATAAAGTTTGAATTTGAACCTTCTCCTAGTGCAAACATGATGGCGGCTGATCAAACTGTGCACGGAGTTCCTCCTTCACTGTCTGCCAAAGTGGTTGGGTATGTTGACAGCTCATTTAACTACATTGTCACTCTGTTAAATAATGTGGGTAATTACACTGCTGTATATTAACGGCTACATAACATTAGGACTGTCGTGTTCAAACCAGCAGCAGCATTAGCTTAGTGCTAACAGAAATTCACTATGTTGGTAATAACTGTGTACGCATGCAAGCATATGACGTTGCCTCAGTTAACTTACAAATACATTATATACAAATATATTTGTCGACGGCACCGTTATACTAGCAAGTATCAATTTTGCAGTCGAAATGTCTGCAAAGCAAGGGATAACTTTACATCTTGCTAGGTTAATTAGCTGGCTAGCTTACTAGTGCATGCACCTGCTACAGTATTAAGAAGTGTCAGTGTAACGTTAATGGCTGTATCGTTTCTCTGCAGGTCATTTGCCTATTTGACTGTGAGAGACAGGTTACCGACCATCCTGACCAAAGTTATAGACACAATACATCGCAACAAAAACAAGTTTTTTGAAGAATATGGAGAGGTAAGAATTGTTATTGATTAGCTGAATTCGAGTTTTCCTTAATTACATCCGGAATTAAGAGGCTCATTTGAAAACTTGAATTTGCTCGTGTGTTTCCTTTTTCATTTTCATACAGGAGGGTATCCGGGCAGAAAAGCAAACAATATCTCTGCTGTCTAAGATGAGGAATGAGCTGCAAACTGATAAGCCAGTAATAGCCCTGACAGACGGCCTGCAAGACACAGAGTCCTGGAACCAGTACCTGCAGAGACAGCAGAGACTGCAAGGGGACCAGGAGTCCGTCAGCTGGTTCAAGTCTCCATGGCTTTATATGGAGTGCTACATGTACCGCAGGATACAGGAGGCCATCTGGCTCAAGTGAGAAGCATTTTCATCTTTTAATGGGGACCTTTTATTGCTGCCCTATTTCTTGCTTTAAGCATAGGTCTTTTGGGCTGTGCAATATATCACAATATTTGTTTTTCATTGGCATAATCATAGAACAAATTTTTTATATGATAGTCGCACTGGACTGCACTGGTAATTTAAGCTGTCAAATTCTGCTTTCACTCTCAGTTGTTAAGTCATTCTTGGGAAAATCTGATTGCTTCTTATTTAGCAAAATTGAGTGTCATTATTAAAAGAAGTCTTCAAGGATATTACACTATTTAAAATTACAATATTTGCTTGGTGATAAAAAAGGTAAGTTGGTGTATTGACCATCCTTAGCAGAAGTAAATACAGCTTTTGTTGTTTCTTTATATTGTGTTGTAGTCCTCCAGTCATGATTTTATTTCTGCTTTTATTTCAGTCCTCCCATCAGTGACTATGACGTCTTTAATGACGTAAAGACTCAGAGCTTTTTTGAGTCTCAGCAGGCTGTGATGACCTTATGTACATACTTGGAGGGCGTCAACAAGAACATGGGGGAACTCTCTAAGAATCAGCTGTTTGAGCATTTTAACAAACTGCTACAGGTCAGTATCTTTTATACCAGTTCAATACATGACAATCAGTTGAGTGAAGTTAAAAGCTGCACTAATCAATATATTTATATCAACAATGATGATGTGTAATGTGAACAGGTTGCTCATAATGACGAACCCACAGATAATTATTACTCGACTCTGCAGCTCCCCTCAGCTCTACAGAATGTTTCGGGCAGGGTTTTAGTTTTACAGCCTGCAGCTTTAATGTTTTTGTTCAGTCTCACCTCTCCTCAACCACCTTTCTGGCTGCTGCTGTTTTCAATGAAAAAACTTTGACAAATGAATTAATCAAGTCATACAAACTAATCTGTCCAGTCATCCATTTTCTGTATCATGTCATAAGTGAAAACATTAAAACGGGTTCAGGTTTAACTTTTTTTTTTACTCTTCCTAGGTTTCTCTTTGGGGGAACAAATGTGATCTGTCTATCTCTGCTGGTCAAGACAATTCACAGAAGAAGAGTCCAATAGATTCCCTCAACAGCCTAAAGCCCTTCATCTTGGTGGATGACTCCAACATGGTATGGTCAACTCTTATTTCCTCCCAGAGGCCGGGACAGCCAGGGAAAACCACTGCAGGCAGAGTGGACATTGTTCTAGACAATGCTGGCTTTGAGTTAGTCTCTGACTTTGTCTTAGCAGATTTTCTGATTTCCTCCGGTCTTGTCCGTGAGGTCCATTTTCACGGCAAATCCTTCCCGTGGTTTGTCTCTGATGTCACAGCTAACGATTTTCAGTGGACAATTCGACAGACCATGGCAGCCAATCACAAGTGGATGTCCAAGAGTGGTGTCCAGTGGCAGAGCTACCTGAAGGAGGGTGTGTGGTCCTATCGTGACCATCCTTTCTGGACACAGCCCAATGAGTTCTGTGACATGGCAGCTGATTCTCCTGACCTGTATGCGACTCTGCAGGGGGCAGACCTGGTGCTGTTTAAAGGGGATCTCAACTACAGAAAGCTGACGGGGGACAGGGACTGGGATCACACAGTGGGCTTCGATACTGCGCTACGAGGTTTTGGGCCTGCACCACTGTGTAGCCTGAGGACCCTTAAGGCCAACATTCAGGTCGGTCTGCAGCCAGGCCAAGGGGAGAAGCTCACCTCCCAAGATCCAGACTGGATGACCAGTGGCAAATATGCCGTCATTCAGTTCTACAGCCCAAAGTCAGAACAGTAAGACTGACCTCAGGATCTCACTGAGAAGACTTGGATTCATAAGAACATTACAGTAAAAGGTACCATAAGCAGGAGTTACCTTCAAGACATAAGACCATTAAGTTACATGAGGTTGTTAAATGGTGTGTTTGTTCCTCATCGTTGGTTAGCACTTCATCATGTTTGATACAGAAATACACAGTAACAGAAATATTTAATAAAAAATTTCACTACAGATTTGTACCATGTCATACTAAAAATCTTAGCACTTTTAGATCTAAATGTTTCCCCATGATTTGAACACAACAATTGTTTACTGTTACAAAATTATCCTCGGAGGTAACAAATCAAGGTTGCTTTTTTATTATCACACATAGCTTATGTGTTGTGCACAATGTATTAAGTCGTAATGTTTACAGGTTAATATAGATGCTGTCAACAATTATTGTATAAGAATTGGGCTTTATAAATCTCTATCCCAGAGCAGCAATACTTCTGTTTTTGCATGCACTTGAGAAGAGTGATGATAAACTTAATATATAGTTAGCTATTTTTATTTGAATTCAGCTCAGCTCAGGTTGTTTTACTGTTGCACTCAGTGTTATTGATATGCATGCATCAAAACATGCAAAGAATTCACCTATGGCAGATCATAACATCATTTGAAAACTCTTTTGCTCAGTTTGAAAGATGGTATTGGGGCAGTGTTACAGTGACAATGTGTGCTTGTTTTGTTTAAAATGGAAACCCAGACCTCTGTATCTTCATAGAAAAAAGTGGTTCCCTCTGTGCACATTGTTATGTCATCTAAATCCGCATTGTCAGTGTCAGTACCTCAGAGGTGACGTTAACTGGATTCTTCTCAGCGCTACTGGGGGAAATAGATTCATTTTCACTAATGGGTTTGATATAATAAAGAACTGCATTGACTGGCCTTTTTTTCTCACTGTCATACTTTACAAGCAGGAGAAATGAAAGATGTCGGTAATAATTTAAAATTCTTTCTTTGGCAGCATTATTTTCTCATGAGTATATGTAGCGATTGACATTTTTATATTTGAATCACATTAGTCAAGAGCAGCGACAGTATTTTATTTATATTCATGTGCAGCCGTATATTGTGAACCAGTTCAACAAAAATTATGAGCAAGTGCATCTGTACACACTCAAAATAACCCATCATTAGACAGCTTAAATGTTCACCAGTATGACATTTTTCATTGTTATTTTACAATGATGACAGTTGTTACCTGTTGACCTTTCATAAACTCAGGGTTAGGTTGGACCTAGAAAAACAGCTGGAAATGCTGCAACATGTGCATTACAATTCCAGAAGGAGCTGGGAAAACTGAACGCCATCATTTAGGCTGCTGACATGCTTTGTGAATGTGGTCTGTTATGAAAATGAAGTAAATTACGGCAAGATGCAGCCTATCTTGAGCCATTTAGGTGATTTAGCTCTTTCATTTCCTGTTTTCTAATATAACTCTTCATTTTATTCCAGGGGAAATGCAAAAAAAAAATACATATCATCATCAGGGCTACTTGTTTTCCACTTGACCTGACATGTCCTGAAAATTGGGCTGTTTACTCAAGAAAGGTTTTGCACAGAGGAGAGAAAATGAAGTCTCTGTGCCAAATGTTCAGGTTTTCCCTCAATGAGGGAGGTTTATAGTTGCTTGTGATCATCTTTATCTTTATGAATTTCTTGCACAATTTAAAATGTGTGTTACCTGACAGCATCACATGGAAATAAGTATATTTTAAGCCCCAAATTATTTGGAGATTTTTATCATAATTTTTATCATTGGATCTGAAATTTGTAACTGTTATAAGTGGTTTTATTTTACACCTGCCATGAATGTTTGGAAATAATCCCTACATTTATAGTTAATTAGTTTTCTTTTTTTAATATATCTTGGTGTCTGCGCCCAAAACATGCAAGGACTGAATGGATCCCTGACAATCACAAACCTGGAACTTTGTGCTGTAAACATGAACATTGCCTCGCTTAAATCTTTATTTGCATAAATACTCTGCCCCTTTGGTTTGATTTGTTTATATTTAGTGTTCTATTTCATCTGTGACTTGCCCTGATAAAGTAATGATTAATTGGCCCATATAATCTGGTTTTATAATATGTCATCCTCCTTTCAATGAAATGTCACTAAGAAGGTATGATTTTTTTTTTAAACGTATCTAAATTTCTTTATGTTTATCAAAAGAAAAAACTTAGGTCATGATTAAAATAACCGTCAATCCCCTCATTTGGGATTGATTGTGTAATTATTGGCTGTTGGAATGAGATTTGACCTGCTCTGTTTGCTGTGTTATGGTGACCTGGCACTTAAACACACCGTGGTTATTGATTTGGCTGCCTCTTTAATTTGTTTATCCTTTTTTTTAACCTTTCCACTGTTCCCATTGTGTCCAATGAGCCCAGCTAGATGTCTGAGAGTCGGAGAGATGAGAGAGGCAAGCAGAGAGGGAGAGAGAAGACTCACACAGTCCCAGTGTTGCACAGCAGATATGAGGATGATTGATGTGTAAGAGGTGAGTAGTGTACCCTGGTAGATTTTGGCTTTCTTTTAGCCCTCATTATTAAAAACCATTGTCCTAATGTTTCTCATTTCCACAATGATTTAATTTACTGCGGAGTCTCAGGTGTATTCAATAATCTGGCTGCAAATAGACTGGTCATACGTCATGCTGGTAGTGTGCTGAGTATCAGCTAAATGAAACGGCTTTCTGCTAGTTTACTGTTTTTTTCTCTGGATAACAGCTGCAACCTATAAAAGCTTTTCAATAAAAGAAAAAGGTGAAGTGGGAAGAGAACATTTTATAGTGCTGTGAGAGAGGACAGAATTTATTTGGGAATCACTATTACTCTGTCCGCCCTCCTTTTTTGTCTATCTCACCAGCCTTCCCTTCCTACTACACATTAGTAGAGATGTATTAGAGGAAAAGAGGGAAAGGCTCTGCTGACAAAAAACCCTAAAGGAGGTTCGGAGGCGTCTTTTTGGATGTTTTTTATGGAGCTTGGGCGGAAGCTCAAGGCAGATAGGGCAAAGGGATTGCAAGAAAAGTGGACTCTTCAAGTTGCCTGACAGGCGGGAGAGACAGAGAGAGAGTGAGGAAAGAGTAAAGAGAGAGGGAGCACAGCACTCGTTTCCACTCCCCCTTCCCAGCAAATGGGAGAGCAAGTCTAAATCATGTTGCATATCAGTGCTGTTGTGCTGTGATGTTGCTCAGGCAGAGCCCGGCGCAGAGCAGGCAGCCTTGCGGACCAGTACTCAGACCCAGGATCAGCCCAGCCTTCTCAGAGCTGGAGACCCTCTCCCCACAACGACCGTCGCCTCTGCTGCGTGGCCCCCTCAGTGACATGTACCCTGAAGAGAGCCGGGAGTCCGGAGGGGTAGCCACTGTGGACTTCCTGGAAGGGACGTACGACTATGCCACCCCCACCCCTGCCCCGACTCCTCTTTACAGCCACTCCACCCCTGGCTACTACTCTGCACCTCTGGACGCCCATGGACCACCCTCAGATGGCAGCCTTCAGTCCCTGGGCAGTGGGCCTACCAGTCCTCTTGTGTTTGTGCCCTCCAGCCCCAGACTCAGCCCCTTTATGCACCCGCCCAGCCACCACTATCTGGAAACCACCTCAACACCCGTCTACAGGTGAGGGAATACAATTTGTCTTCATCACCAGAGTGGAGGAAAGTGTCTGTTGTGTGCCTGGAAAAAAGTTATTTTTATAGACTCTGCATCAACTGGTACTGAAGTTGGTGTATTTTTGTCCATTACTTCTAAATTTAGTAATGTATCTTTATGGGAGGGTAATTTGTGAGAGATGCTCTAGTGATTATTTAACTGATAGGAGCAGTGCAATCAGAACCTCAATAGACCTGTCAGATTTGTTTCTCCACTATGGTTCTTTTGCCCACCCCATCATGACTTAAATACAATGTTAAAGAATAATATCCACGAAGAAACAAATTCTCAGTCTCAGTTCATCATGTTCATAATTTATATATTTCCTAATTTTACTGTTTATCTACTGACTTTGTGTTTCCTATTGAGTGGCTGTAAGGTAAAATATTGCCACATAACCAGATTGAACATCTTTGACACGTATTATAGCATTGGCATTCTGTTCAGTCCTCACAATGCAGTTATAAACAAAACTTAACTATATAACCGCATTGTTTTTTTAATCTCTTGCTTTATACAAAACATTGCCACTATCTCTATAGAAAGGATCAAGCTTTGCCCTGGTTTCTAATTCCAGAGATTAAGGACTTTGTCAAGGACCTTGAGAAAGGAACAATACGTAAGAACAACAGTAGTACACATACAGATTGTTTCCTGGCTCAGGTGGAAAATAGTACTCTGCTTTTGTCTCTGCCAATGTCAAATTAATATCAGTGTGGTAAAAGTGTTAGAACTGATCTGTAATTACTTAGTTGCCAGCTATAACTTTTTATGATATAAGACATTTATTAGAGCAAGTTTTGACAAAATGTCCGGCTATATTTTATGGCAAGAAAGCTATTGTTTATATTATTTAATCTGCATCACAGTTTACATAATTTATTGTTTATGAAAATAATCATCAAGTGAATGTGTAAGATAATTTAACTGAGCTGAAATATATGCCCTGTGGCAGGTCCAGTGTCCCATCCAGTCAGCAGCCGGTTTCCAGAGAGGACCATTGTGCCACCAGTGACGAGTCATACAGTGTGGGGGAGTCAGGGGCTGGAGCCGGGGGTTTTGAGATGGCCAAAGAAATGCGTTTCTGTGCCGTGTGCAGTGACTATGCCTCTGGGTACCACTACGGGGTGTGGTCCTGTGAGGGCTGCAAGGCCTTCTTTAAGAGGAGTATCCAGGGTAGGTAATCGGTCTGCTTCGTCCATTTATGTCCAATGGATTCTAAAACGTTACCTGTTTGTGAAAGATCACATCTTATTTTGTGTTTTGAATTTCCTAAAACTCTACACATTCAGATGAACATACAGATATGCTCAAACTTAAATTATGTTTTTTTTATTGTATCTGTCGTGGAATATTAAAACCATATGAAGGAACACAACTAACAGTACAATAGTCGACTTCGTACAGAAAGAAATGGAGCACTGTGCCCCATTAAAACAAGTTTTGCTGTCAGTCAACAAAAGAAAATAAAGTAGAGAAAGTCCTAAATTGTGACATTGTGAAACGGAGAGATTTAAAATTAAGGGAGTAGAATTTAAATTTCAACAAATGTTGTTACTATTTTCACTCACAAGTTTTAACCATTTTGCCTCTGCTCTGCTGTACAACCTCCATGTACAGCTGCCTCTGTGTGCAGATAAAAGCTTCATCCATTGTTGGTGGCTTAGTCATGTTTTTAATATGACGCTTCAGCATAATGACAAGTCTCCATGGCAATGACAAAGCCAAGATGCCACGTTTTAATTTTCTCCATCTCAGATCCATTAAAAATGGGAATAGTGTGTTCCTGGCTACTAAATAACCTAAATCTGAACTGAACCCCGGAGTCGGGGGGGCTTGAAGTAATAGCTTTTCTTTCGTTTCAGGTCACAATGACTATATGTGCCCAGCAACCAATCAGTGTACTATTGACAGGAATCGGAGGAAGAGCTGCCAGGCTTGCCGTCTTAGGAAGTGTTACGAAGTGGGCATGATGAAAGGAGGTGGGTAGAATCACCAGCAGACAGCAGGATTTCCATCTTTTCCAAGACCAATCTCTTTCTTTTTTTTTATTTTATTATTTTTATTTTATATAATCTTCTTTTTTGCAATTTGCTCTCTATTATGAAATTCAGTTGCATTATTTTTGGTTATCCTATTATTTCTTCTTTGGTTAAATTGTTTAATAAACCTATGATTTGTTTTTCTTTTAGCAAAGTTTTGCTTTTCTGTATTTTGTTTTTAAGTCAGCAAAATAAGCTAATTTGATTGCCCTCTTCTGAACAAATTTCAAAACTAATTGCCATCTATCAATTATGGCTTGTTGCTCAGAAGACTGCAGATAAGCTTGAGACTAACTTGAACATGACCTTGAAGTGATTTCCTCTTAAGGAGTACAACTACTGATTAACACACACCCACATTCTTGTTTTCATACTTCTTGAATCACACAGGCATTCATTTAATCTGCACTCCTGGATTTTGAAGTTATTTGTGAGTTAGGAAAAAGAAAAATGAGTTTATTTGTGATTGTGTGCAAGCATGTTAGTGGCTTTTTTTATGTGTATCTGCATGTTATTTTAGCATTGAACCCCTGCTGTGTGCTCAAGGTGTGCGCAAGGACCGGGGGCGTGTTTTGCGGCGTGACAAACGACGTACTGGCACCAGTGACAGAGACAAGGCCTCTAAGGGCCTGGAGCACAGAACAGTGCCCCCTCAGGTCAGGAGGAAACACAGCAGCAGCAGCAGTGCTGGTGGTGGAGAAGGAAAATCACCGGTGACTGGCATGCCTCCTGACCAGGTGCTTGATTCATGTGGAGTCAATGACATTTGATTTTGAAATCAAATTGTTGTGGTGCAAATTGTTGGCCAGGAGGAAATTTGGATCTGAAAGAAATACTAGGAATCATCCTCCGAGGACCATGAATATTCATTCTAAATGTCATGGCAATGTGGCTAGTGGGTGTCGAGATATGTTTGTAGTTGCTTTAAATCAGTTTAAAGCACAACAGCTTATATTTTTCTGGTTAAATGGACTGACAGTGTGACTGTTTATCTGCTGCTTCCCCAGGTGCTCCTCTTGCTCCAGGGTGCCGAGCCCCCAATGCTGTGCTCCCGTCAGAAGCTGAGCCGACCCTACACTGAGGTCACCATAATGACCCTGCTCACCAGCATGGCTGATAAGGAGCTGGTCCACATGATCGCCTGGGCCAAGAAGCTTCCAGGTACTGCTTAGAGTGGCAAGGTAGCCACACCACCAATAAATATTCTCAATTCTTCGTCAGCAGAACAAACCCTCCTAAATTACTGTATAATGTAGTGTATTTTTCTTTAACATATTCATAATTCGTAATTACATTCTGGCCTGAACTACTAACTGGAATGGTTAAGACTCTTTGAGACTTTCTTTTGGAGTTCATTAACCACTAACATCAAAAATATAAATAATCAGCTCTAAAAATGTTGTAGTGTTGTGTTGACAGCTGTATTTGTTTGGCTTAAGGCTCTGACCAAAATAGCAGCAACTCTGCTGTAGATGGTGAAAAGACAACTACAACTAATTTGTTGTCATGCATGTGTGACATTTTCTCAGGCTTGTAAGACAAAAAAAAAGAATTTATCAATAAAACAACTTTTTTGAATATTTTTTTTGAAGAAACTCAAAGTTACATTGCATCTAGAATTTTTCTTTTATAATACATATATTTTATTTAAACCCATAAACAGACAGCTCTCTTTGTCCCACTACCTCAAGCCCTGCCACCCTCCAGATACACTGCTGTCTGTTGCTATTGTCAAGGTGCAAAAATAATTTTAGAAATCCCATCCCATTTCCCAATATAGTGATACAGGTACTGAAAACATTAAAATAAAGATAGTTAATAAAGGTATTCCCTTCACAAACTGTCGGGAAGACTATTAAGATTATAAAAGTATTGGATTTGAAAGAATCTAAGTGAAATAAATTTTCTCAAGGTTCATTAACAACATCAGGTCTTTAGGCCAGAAGGGTAACTTCCAGTTTATTTTTATGTAATTCTTTCCAATAATGAATGCTTATAACAAATGCAATAATATCCTAATGTTCAGTGGTTGTGGCTGATCATTGACTGGAACCCCACAGATAGCTGTCCAAACATTTGGCCTCAAGCTTATGCCTCTAGCTTTGGATAAATATTCCAAAATGCTTGCCTTGTACATAGTACAAGTACATAGGTGAGGGCAGGTGCAAAACATGTGAGTCAGGTTCTGCTGGAGCACCATGACATCTATCGCATGCCTAGTCCACACTAGAACATATTTTCAAAAGCATGGAAACATTCAAATGTACAGATGTACTGTGTGACCTTGATTGTTGTCTATTTGAATGCTTAGGCAACAGCAAGGTGATGGGAGACTTTTATGGTGGAAGCACACATGGGCACACACACACACACACACAAGTGCAGAGCCATTACAGTGATGGTACTTACAGTCATCACCTTTTGAGAGAATTGTTTGGCCAATCTGCTGGCACCCCATAGAGCCTAAATGCAGCATAGGACACATCACCCTTTTGCACGCACGCACGCACACACCCACACACACATACACCCGACAAGCAATCTATGTGAGTAAATCTTGATTTTGATGTATTACAACCTTGTGCGTCACTAAAAGCCCAAAGGCACACAGTTTTAATTGCGAGGGGTCCCAAACAGGGTACAGAGGGGGACAATGGGAATGAATTGGCTGTAATTACATATGAACTGAGACAGCTGAGTGCCAACGATAAGGCTTCTTATGAGGGAAGAGAGATTGCAGATGGTTTCATTTAAGTAGCCATTCCCTGCCAGAAAACAAGGGCATGCATATTTGTATTTTTATGAGTGGGATGAAGGTGCTCAGAAAACATTTAACTCTGGGACTGTTAATATTCCACACCATACTGCAGTTAACACCCACACTTATCGACACCGGATTGTTTTCTGTGTTTTGGATTTGGTCTGGATTCCAAATAATTGCTGTAATCAGGATAAAACACAGTGTCCAGTGTTTATGAATCACAGTTTTTAGTGACGATTAATTGGAGTTGACTTGATAGTCAAAGACCTGATACAGCCTTTGGGTGGGTGCTCAAAACTATAAAAAGTGTCAAATCTACTCTAACTAGGTGTGGATCACCCTGGTCCTCTTTAATGTGCACGTTGTGTGTGTGTTTTTTAGGTTTCCTGCAGCTGTCCCTCCATGACCAGGTGCAGCTGCTGGAGAGCTCGTGGCTGGAGGTGCTGATGATCGGGCTCATCTGGAGGTCCATCCACTGCCCAGGCAAACTCATCTTCGCACAAGACCTCATACTGGACAGGTAGCGAGGAATACTTTCCTGACTTCTTTGTGACATGCACCTTTCTGTACTTTCTTCATCTCTCTGTCCCTGCTATTCCTCCCTGTTTCGCTATATCCTCTCACTCTCACACAGATCTTAAGAGTGATACATCAGCATTGTAGATTTTCCATTTTACACCTTACCAGCCATTGTGCCATCCCAACACGCCCGTCATAGAGTGAAAGACTAATTACATGTCCCCCACTGAGAGGAGAGCAGCCTCTCTCTAACCTGAAATACCCCCTCATCATTACAGTGCTGAGCTTGCAACCAGGTCAGAGATTTAATCGAAGCCTCAATGCAAGGAATGATGGAAAAGGAAGAATGATGGAGGGAGAGATGACGGGGAAGGAGGCGGAGGAGAGAGAGCTAAATGACGAACAGAGAGCACGCGAAAATAGAGATGAAGGGAGACATGACACATGGCTGTTTTCTTCTTCGCAGGCACAGCCTGTTCCCTTCACTTCCCCCCATGTTCAAAGTAAACAAGCTCGTCAAACCACAGTATCTCCCTCAGAGAGAAAAAGAGAGATAGGTGGAGAGAGAGAGAGAGAGAGGGAGACATGCAGAGAGACAGACAGACGGAGCTTTTACCCTCTGATGTGCCTGATGGTCCCATTTGATTCAAAAGTGTATTAGAGAGTATTATCTCTAAAACCTGGTCCTCAACAATTGGATATGATGACTAATACGCTGTGGGTCAGGGTTGACAAATTCCCTTGGCTCTGTGCTGTCCAAGTTTATCTTGCACTCCAACCACTGGATATTATCCATCTTTCCATCACTTTTCAACTGCGCTGACAAATGGAGCATTGTAGTGATTCAGTCCATTAGTTATTTATCTGGCCACTCTTTGGATAGTTTTGTGGTTGCAGATGAAATCTGGTTCTTTTTCCTCTGACTCCTCTGCTCTGTTTGTATCAAATGCACTCTGACTTTTATGTTGTATTGAAATCATATTAATTCATGTGTGACTTACAGAATTTTAAATACAAACGAAAAGAGAAATTCAAACTCTAACATCAAAACAAACATGTTGTTTTTCACTGTGTTCTCCAGGAATGAAGGCGACTGTGTCGAAGGCATGGCTGAGATATTCGACATGCTGCTGGCCACTGCTTCCCGCTTTCGCATGCTCAAACTCAAACCTGAGGAGTTTGTCTGCCTCAAAGCTATCATCTTGCTCAACTCTGGTGAGGCAACGTGTGAGTGTGTGTTGACAGTTTCACCTTGCTTCTGCTCCTCTTGCTTCTTGTGAAACATTTTCAGAGAATCTTGAGAGTTAGCTGATGCCTGGAAATACTGGCAGTGGACAGCAGGGACACTTCTCTAATAAAAACATTAGTTCTCTAATTTAATTCTTTAATTCCACACAGTTTTGTTCGCAGACACTCTACTTTGTCACAGGTTTCCGTTTCCCGAGAGTAAATATTGAACAGTGTCAAACTACACCTACAGAGGTGTAGCTCTGAATGCTATTCAGGCACATTAGGCGAACAGAGTGTTCTGGTAAGGTCTGTACCGTCACTACCCCCGCTAACTGTTCCCGTGACAACATAAGACACCACAGAGGGCTGTGTTTGTCCTGGAGATTGAGATATTCTATATGGGAAACTGAGTAGACTGAAATACCAGTGGGATGACACTACTGGCACAGCCGCTAGAGCCGGATGAACTTTTGATTGTTGGGCAATACTGCATCTGCAATTAATCCTCTGCTCTTATATGAAAACAATGCTTGAATCTATTGCCGGTTGAGTGAGTTTTTTTCCTCTGTCAGGTGCCTTCTCTTTCTGCACCGGCACAATGGAGCCCCTCCACAACAGCGTGGCAGTGCAGAACATGCTGGACACCATCACAGACGCTCTCATACATCATATCAGCCAATCAGGATGTTCAGCTCAGCAGCAGTCGAGGCGGCAGGCCCAGCTGCTGCTCCTGCTCTCCCACATCAGGCACATGAGGTGAAATTAAATTAGGTCTCTTTTGTTTTTTACCATATTAAAAGTATTTTTCAAATTCAACATGTTCCGCTGAGAGTTGTACTGATAAATGCTTTAAAAGGGCTTGGACTCTTTAGAAACATAATTGATTGTCTATATTCCCGTAAGCTGCTTTTAGCGTGAGTCATCAATCAATCAAGCAGGCAGATGCTTTGTCTCATGTCCAGACTTTTCAAGTTATTTCGATTAATTGATGGTTGAGTATATCACAGTATATAAACCACAATAAAACAATTTATTTAGTGAAAAGTGTTTAACCAGCACTTAAAGGATTAAACCTTAAAGACCAAAACCAGCAGTAAATTGATCCTACTAACAAGTATTGTCTGTGTATCCAAAGCCTGATATAGATTATTCCTGTGTGCCATAGACCTTCACTCTTAAAAACACATCAGTGAGCCACATTGTTACACTAGGTGACATTGTTCTTCATTACAGTGATCATGGGCGTTGAGTCAATCCTACATACATCAACCTGCTGCTATTAATACTCACTAGAGAGTCAAATGTGTGTTATTCCGCAGCAGAAAGTAGTCCCCAACAAATGCACTACTTTCTTCTGTTCGAGTAACGTAAAAATCTGCAGTGCCCAGCTTGTTATAGGAGTCTTTTAAAAAAATAAATAAATGAAACCATATGTTTGTGACCCGTTTTTAAAGATTTCCATCTTTAGTAGGAACAAATGGGTCTGAGGCTACAGACAAGGTAGGGAAGTCAGAAAGTACTGAGACACAGGCTTAACACATTTGATCTGCGGACAGTAAATAAATACAGGAACACCAGCCTTATTAAATTTAAAGTGCTTAGCAAGATAATTCTCCAAAGAGAGTAGTGAATAAAGATCGATAGAAGTCGAAAGCATGTTTTCCAGAAGCTATTAACACATAAAACTGTAAAATCGAACAGAGCCGTCAGGGATGTAGAAAGCAGTCTAGAGCTTCACTCATTAACAGACTGATTCACGTACTTGCTCTAATTCCTCTTCTCCCTTTTGTTTACGCTCCCTGCAGCAACAAAGGCATGGAGCATCTCTACAGCATGAAGTGCAAGAACAAAGTGCCTCTGTATGACCTGCTGCTGGAGATGCTGGACGCTCACCGCGTACACCGCCCAGACAGACCAGCTCAGTCCTGGTCCCAGGCTGACGGAGAGCCTCCCTTCATCACCAGCAACAACAACAACAGCAGCAGCAGCAGTGGCGGCGGTGGCTCCTCTTCAGCCGGTTCCAGTTCAGGACCCCAAGTCAGCCACGAGAGCCCGAGCAGAGGTCCAGGTGTCCTGCAGTATGGAGGGTCCCGCTCTGACTGCACCCATATCCTATGAGAGAGCACAACAAGCAACATCTGAAGGTCAAAAGTCATTTTTCTGGATGATGTGTGTAGTACAGAATGAAAGATAAAGGTTGTATTTGAAATTATTTCTTTATAAATATTTATAAATTAAGTGATTTTATAGTTGTAGCTGTTTAGGGAGACATTTTTTCCTTTGCACTACAGTACACTACAATATCAGCTTCAATGCAGTCAATCTTCTATGCTGCCTTTCATAATATCTGTGATTTTGAGTCAGTCTCTGACAGCTTTACAGTACAGCTTATTATTTCCAGGTGTTAGGTCATATTGTGACACTCTGTCGGCTATGGTGATTTGAAATGACGAGCAGCTAATTTGTCTTTGTATTCGCCTCGACCAAAGTGCACTTCCTCTTGGGTTTAAGGGACTAATGGGCATTATTTTTACTTTTACATATAAAGGATGATTACACACTATGATAAGAAACAGGTTCAAATGAATGCGTAATTTATTTTGTGTTTAAATCGTTAAAGCCTAAACGTCAGGTATCGAGTCTTAAGTCTTTTGAATAGCTAAAAATTGCACGATCAAATCTTAGAGCACTGAAAAATTATGCCAAGCTTTATTGTTGGGTAACTTCACCCCATCCACAGCTTTTTGTGTATAGTAGGTTTGTTCTTTATGCTTACTTGCAGCAAAGTTTTTTTTCTGAATTAGTCATGTTTTAAATGTGTGTGTGTGTGTGTGTGTGTGTGTGTGTGTGTCTGCAAGAGAGAGAAATCTGCAATGAGCTGAGTGGCTCCAAGCTGATTTAATTCAACACATTTCACCCACATCAAAGCTACAACCGGTTACTATTCATCCACTAATTCAGTGATTACATGTTGAGTTTACTAGTTACTCTAATATATGTGCATATATGCGATTGTTTTTATTTCTGTTTAAATGGACTGAATTTGATCCGATTGGAAAGAAGATATCTGATATGGATATGATCAAGTGTTTTCTTTATTAGCTGCTATACACTGCTAAGTACCAGTATAAAAGTTTGGTTTATAAAATGTCAGAAAATGTGATGTATTCAAATAGCCTTTTCTGTCCAACCAACAATCTAAATCCCAAATGTATTCAATTTACTATCACAAACACAAAGAAAAGCAGAAAATCCTCAAGGTGTGTTCAGAGAAAAAGCGAAGTAAACATTTGTCTCCTGCAATATATGAAAATGGACATTTGCCCCGCTCCAATATTTGTAATGACCAGTCATCAAATGTCTCCAAAAGAAAGCTAATGTTCTCTCCTTATTATTTATTCAGTGTTAAACTGACTCCAAATCCTACTGGATGGTCACTGAACACGTCCTGCTTCATGTTGGTTTACACGTCAACCAACAACATTGAACACAACAGCTGTGCCCTCGTGCCAATGTTTTAGGCCATACTGTATCCTCCGCCTGCCACTCACAGGTAAAACACAGTCTGTTTAAATCGCAGCCTCACTGATGCACACGTTAAATATGAACCAGTGTGTTACAGCTCTCGATGAACACATCTGGCTGGATGTTTGTCAGTGTAACAGGCTGGAGGATGATCGGAGTTTCACTGGGTCTGTAGTTGATTTGTCACTGTGAACCGACCAGGTTATCATTATGTTGGTCAAAATGCACCCAAATGCACACTTGCTCGCTGAAGTCAAAACTCGCTACAAACTCAGATCCTTTCTGTATTATCCTCCAGTTTCTCTCCCTTTTCATGTCGTCTTCGTATGTTTATGAAGCAGCCTCTTTGCGTCAATGTGTGCCACCCTGTTTGAATTCGCATCTTTCCATTGACTTTAGATGCAAGTGCACTGCCTCAAAAATTCCCTTTGTGTTCTCTAAACACACAGTAACAACTGAAGCTGCAACTAGGCAATATTGGGCATTTTTGCTTGAAAAATGACTGATTGTTAAAATAGTAGCTAGTTCCTGACTAACTGACTAATAGTTTCAGCTCTACTCTTAAGTACTAAAAAAAAAAAAAAATGCCACCCTGCTGTTGAAAAAAAAAGTTCTCTCTTCCTCTTTGGGGACATGTTAAATGTTTTACATTCTTTAATTGAATCAATGCAAAAATAATCATAAAATAAGAAAATAAAAGAGAATTGAGTCCACGTGTGATAGGTTTATAATTTAACACAGGTCATGATTATTAATCCTAGTTCTCTGTGATAAAAGGACACTGCTCCAAATTAAACTTTTTCCTTGTTTGTTGATACTGTGATACTAAGCATATATTTTGTGCACCATAGATTTGTAATACGTCAAATAATTGGAATAACTTTGGCGATGCAGTACACTGTAAGTTTGAACACAAGCATTTAATATATTGAGAAAAAAGCTGACTGACGTGTAGAGAATGCACGCAATTAAAATGTATGTTTCCAGGACAGAAACGATAAACAGAGATGCAGTTCCAGTGTAGTCAAATCTGATCGGCGCCACTTACAGACGTGTATGGAAATCCTCCATACGGGATCAGAAAACTGGATTTAGCCACTTGACTTATGTGTAATACCAGTCAAACCTGACCAGACTGTTATTTGTTTGCTGTGCATAAAAATAAAAACAGTAATTGGGAAAATGTTGTTCATTACCGTATTTCTTTTAAGTTTGTATCCCATAATCAAGTGGAAGAATACACAGAGGTAAATATTTCATGTTTTTTTATTTGAAAAGAGAGTATTCTTCATGAAGTCGGCATTAGCAAACTGTACATACATAAATAACCATTTTCATATTTCTTTTTTTTTTTTTTTTTTTTACAGATTGTGTTTTAACAACGCAGTGATTCTAATCATCTCATCACTGCAGAATAATTATCGCAGTTATTACAAAGCTCACTATTTCATGTCACAGCTGTCTACTAAAACACTAACAGTGATTGTTTGGCTTTCTTAAAAGCAGGGGACTTTGATGTGCATGCTCAAACAGAAAGATAAAAAAATAACTGCCTGTATTTAAAAGCATTTCAACAACAATATACAAATCAGCTGACTTTTTTTTTAACAAGAGAGCTCATATCTTTTTTTTTTCATATTTGCCCCAGTTGATTAAATACTGAAATTAAAAACAGGAATACGAGCCTTGGCTTTTGGGGAAAGAAGTCGGCCATCTTGGCTGGACGGCTTCAGTGCAGTACCTTCAACAGTGCTCATGTCAGTGTTCTAGGTTCAGATTTTAGCTTTATCATATAAGGACTTAATTTCCAAATTCAAGCAGGTTCTTCTGAAATGTGTCAAGCGAAAGACATTAAGCTATGTCTCATATTTCAGAAAGTACGATTTCTGTGCTGTTTCAGTCGTTATGTCTGAGTAGTTCTTCAAATGTGTCTTTTGGAAACAAACTCTTCACATCTTAGACTGTGAATGATTACTACTCAAACTGCAAGTGTACTGTACAATTTGTCAGGTACAATATCCCACACTCAAGGTGGTGCTTTAGCGTCATCAATACTAACAATCTATTAACTGATTGAACACTAAATAAATAGTAGCAGCACTGGATATCATGGACAAAAAGTACGTCGACTTTGGCTCCCAACATACAGTATATAAATAGTGCTTTGTTTTCATTGATTTCACAGGTTTCTTTAGAAACCTTAAAAAATAATATACACATTTAAGTTAAAACAACATGAAATATTTGGATTGGGGGAGTGGGGGGTCTCCAGATGAAGGTCCATTTATTCTGGAGAGTGGGTTTAAAGGGTTGAGGTGATTTTAGGAGAGTGGGTGTGCAATGTTAGTGAGAAAAGTCTTCATGTCACCTCTGAATCACTTCATCATGCATGCAGCTCCCCAGCAGGGGAAGAGTTTGTTGCTTTAGGGCACGGGGTGAAGAGGAAACATTCACAGGAGTCAGTGGAGTCCTTGGCAAAGCAGTAGGTAAATATTCAGCTGCTTCTCATATGGGCGGAGGTCCGTTGGTGTAGCGCAGCATGGGATGGAAGGAGCGGGCGAAGTTGTTGGCGTGGTGGCAGCTGTAGTCCTCCTCGGTCATGGGCACCAGGCAGGCCAGGCCGATGAGGAGCAGGAGGAGCAGCTGGACGGGGAGCGCAGCCCTGAGGACCCGCAGCAGGAAGGACTGGCCCTTTGAGGAGGAGGAGGTCGACGAGGAGACGCCATCCGGAAGGTCAGAACGGGAGGAAACGCAGCCAGCGACGCCTGGTGATCTGCTCCGGCTGCAGGAAGACAAAGGCACAAGTTAAAGACAGCAGAGAACAGACCTGAGTTCACTAGGATTTGCAAATCACTGTTGTGTTAAAACCCCTTGATAGCTTTTTTTTTTGTTAAATTTGAAGGTTTGTGTGCTCGTCTATATAGTGAAAAATGCTCCAACCTCATGGGCTTGAATCAGAAAGGCATATATAACATATGAAGACAAATTTATTTTTTCTGATTGAGCCTCTTGTTAAAATGTGTAATTTCCTAATTAAAGCTGAAATGATTAGTCAATTGACAGAAAATGAATCGTCAACTATTTTGACAATTGATTTATCTTTGAAGTAATTTTTTAGCAAAAACTCCAAACATTCTCTGGTTTCAGCTTCTCAAATGTGAGAATTGCTGCTTTTTGTGTTTTTATATAATTGTAAATAAAATATCTTTGGGTTTGGACAAAACAAGACATTTGAAAACATCACCCTGAGCTTTAGAGAATTGTGCTGGGCATTTTTCACTATTTTCTGACTTTTCATAGACCAAACAATTAATTGAGAAAATAACTGTCAGATTAATCGATAAGGAAAATAATTTGGTGCACCTACAAATAATTTTAAAACAAACATGTTTGCAAATACTATTTCACTCATGTCTGGCAAAAGAATGAATACTCAACAAACACTCAACGGGAAGGAAAGCAAAAATGCGGCAAATAGACCCAGATCCAACAGGTAGAGAGATCAGGAGAGTCACAAAGGTGAACACATAGACACACATGTACAGTAGACCTGCATACACACACAAAACAAGCAAAAACACACTTAAAAAAAAGAGAATCAACCACAAGCATTCGTAGATAACCGGCTGTGTCTCACTGGGGGGGAAACGCTCCAGAGTGTGTGAGAGTTCAATGTCACATCTCATTCCAACCAGATGCCGGAGAAATGCCAAATGCCTCTCTGGAGATTTCCACTGTTAGAGCCAAGACTCAAGGGGAGGAACAGCACGTTCTTACTGGACTCATCCTCACGGAGGCTGAAGGAGGGTCAGACATGCTGACACTCCCCGACAGCCAGTTTCATTTAGTCCTCCTCGATGCTACAATACGGCTGCTGTGAGCAGGCATGAGCAACATGTGCACATCGTTTATATATGTGGCTCATGGGAACCCCTCCTGCTTTGCTGGATTTCAGCTTCCACAGCCCATTAGTATGTGATAGAGTCCCTGCTTCTCATATAACGCATGTTATCAGGGGAAAACAAAATACATTATTTCTGCTACAACACTCATGGCCAGACTAGTTTAAGCTGAGTCGTCCTCAGGCCTGTGTGTTATTGTTGGCATTTAATGAAAATCAAAGAAAGTTAAATCAGAAATGACAGTCAGAAGTGGGTGAGTTAAGAGGTCTGGAAAGAAAGCGGGAGTTAAGGTAGAAGGAAAAACTGCAGGAGTTATTTCATCATATCCTGCTTTCAACTATGAAGAGAATGAAACAGGAAGAAAACATGAGAAAAAAAAACAGCTAGAGGAACTGAGGCCTGAGGGGTCACAGGGATTCAGATAATGCCATCTAGCGGGCGAGGAGAGTGCTACAGTCACTCTGAGAAAGGAGAAGCAAAAAGTATGACAAGGTAATATTTCATGATGCCATTCAAAAAGCAGCAGGGCAAAGAGAAGCAGTGAAATAAAACATTTAAAGAAGAAAGGGAGCGGCCTGATGTAGGCGATTCCCCACTCATTTAAGAGCCGGTAACATGGTCTCTAGAATAAGGGATGATCATGGAACGCAGGGTTAAAGCCTTAAAACTTATCAATTAAAGAGGCTAAACATCTAAATGATCTAATAATCTCATATCTTTTATAATGAGTAAAACATGGCTGATTGTGATTAACTGATTTTGTCATGGGTTGAATGAATTAAAATCAAGTTTCTAGTCAGGCGTAGCTTTGGTTCCATCATCATCCAGTGTTTCTAGAGTCCAGGCGAGAGGTACCTGTGGCGCGGGCCGCTCTCAAGGTGTCCTGGGTGGGCCTGACTACTTTTGCCCCGGGGCTGTATCACGTAATGAGCAGGGAGGGGTAAAAAGAAAGAAAAGAATGTTTCAGTCAAGGGCAAATAAAGACAAAGCCTCAGATGAGAGAAAAAACAAATAACATAAAGAGCCATAACATTGCTAGAGAAGGAATCATCAACAACCAAAGAGCAGCAACATAATCAATGACGGTGATTGACCTTCAGAACCAAGAAATCTGGCTTCTCAAGACTTAAATCCTGAAAAGTCAAGTTAAAAGAAACTGACAAAATTAAAATTTGTTTAACTGTTATTTACAGTCATAAAACAAGAAAAATAATATTTATTTTTAAAAATAAAATAAGCTATGAACAAATCCATTACAGAACAGTTTTATCATGTGAAACGAAAAGCCAGGTTTTCTTGTAAATTTTTGGCAGAACAACATGGTGTGAGCAGCAAAAAACATCTCAACAAAGGGAGGGGTGGGGGGCAGCAACAAATCTTTTCGTGTACATGTTAGCGGAGCAATTGAAAAAGGGAAAACATTTATTCATTTTTATTAACAATAAAAATAAAGGGGCGGTAGAGTGGAAATATCTATGAGATGTCGACTAGGGAACAAGAGGGGAGAAGGTAGGTTGGCTGTGATGTTATTTTGCTGTCTCTTACTGAGCACAGGAGCTAGGCCCCCCTACTGGACATTATGAGGGAGAACATTACCAATCGTTTGTGACTTTGGACGTTCACTTCTGACACAGGACCAGCTGATCTGCAGATTTCTGATTTTTGAACAGGCAACGGTAAGCAGTCCTGAAAAATAAATCAAAACAACGGCAGTCAGTATAATATTTTGATCTAAATAAAACTGCTACTAATGGAGAGGAGGATTTTGTTATTTTAACGTAGTGACCCCTCTTTCATTTGCTCGATATTCAGCATTTTCTGACCTGCCGTGTGTCCATGGCCTCCAGTCTCCTCTCCAAGCCCTTCAGGTCTGAGCTGACCTCCCTCAGGAGCAGCCTCAGCCTGTTCAGGATCACGTGCACCTTCTCCTGGGCCTCCAGACACTCGCTGCCCTGAGCCTGGATCTGCTCTGAGGCCTGCGGCTGCAGCAGCAGCAGAGTCTGAGGTTTAGTGTTGACCAGCAGCTGAGCTGACAGCTCCTGAAGAGACGACACCTTCTGCTGCGAGTCCAGCAGCTCACGCTTGATTTGCTGCGGGAAAACAAGAGAGACGGAGGAGTCAGCAATGTGTTCAACATCTTTGTCTTTAAAACTGCGGAATATTTTTCTTTTGATCTTAAAATGGTGTTTGCTTTTAATTCGGGGTAATCATACCTTATCTTCAAACATATTTTACTGTTATAGTTTTTCATTTTTAAGATTATTTTTATTTGTTATTAGACATTTTATTTAATGTCACTGTTTATTTGTTCTAGTTTTCAGCTTAACTTTGTTTCCTCTTTTTAGTTCTGTTTTGTGTGAAGTTAAAGCGTAAACATTTGTTATCTTTAGAGCAGAGGTTCTCAAACTGTTTTACAGTACATCAAGGACCACCAAACCAATACCAGTACCAATACAGTAAGGGCATGGACTCAGATTTTAATCATATGAGGGGGGAATATTTTAGGTAGACGGGTAAATCACAGCAGATTCCAACAGTTATTGTTATCCTGCATTATGCTCACTTTACTCTCAAGACCCCTTTGCTGCCTAAACCCCACTTTGGGAACTACTGAGTTTGAATTACCCACTTACTTAACAGTGATTAATATTAAAGGCTCAACACTGGAGAAACCTTGTATTAGAAAGACATACCGTTAGTGTTTTGTGATGAGCTCGTAATGTCTCCCGATCCAGTTTGGGAGGGATGGGCACCACCTCGTTCCTCCTGCGGTCGATGTTCTCCAGCCACAGCAGCAGACCGTGGCTCATCTCGTGGAACTCCTGAAAGGAAAGATAGCGTAATTGACAGTGGGTATGTGTTTTAGTTTTTGAGACTGGACTGTTTTTACTGTGCTACTTATCTCTTCCTTCCTATTTGTTCCTAATTTTTTTTGCAGAGGCAATAATTACACTGGAAAGTGTAGATTCAATTTGATAGAACAAGTCCAAGTTTTTTTTTTTAAGCCTATTTAGTCTCTTAATTCTCCCATCACATGTAGACGGGAAAATAAAAAGAGATGAAAGACTTTTATGCCGCAAGACATGGCATTTTTATCATATTTTATTTAGATTTATGTACTTTTAAAACTTGCTTTGTTGCAGAATTATTATGATTCTATATAAAGCATGCCTGACATACATACAAAGAAAGTTTATTTTTATTATCATGTATAAAAGTAGATGCAACATACAATTAGAGAACCAAATTAAGGATGCCTATTACTTTTGACACCTTCCTGGAGTGTGTGTGTTTACCTGGCACTGCATCAGCGCCCTCTGTAGCTCTTCCCTCCAGTCCTCCAGCGAGGTACCGAGCCGATCCCAGCGTGTGTTCATCTCTTTCAGCCCGTCCCTCAACTCCCATGCCTCCTCGGAGTCGGGCTCTGATTGGAGGAAGTCTGCACTGCTCAGATTGATGGACAAGACCTCTGACTTGTGGGCATCCATTCCCTTCAGCAGATCCTGAAGGGAAGAGTGGAAGAGGAAGGTATTCAAAACATCTTCTACATGTGGGGCAAGAGATTATTTATAATGACACTGAACCATGAACCAGCCCAGAGTGTAGGTGGCTACTAGATAGAGGAAGCTGTGAATACACGAGGTGCCAACAGACAAGAGTGCAGCAGGATTATGCGGAGGTGGTTGGGATTCGTTAGATGTACGTTTTTAGGCTTTACAGGGGTGTATTTATAGAACAAAGATATCTTGCCCAATGCTTAACAGGCAGCAACAGCTGGACCAGGTATGCAGGCATGAGTGTGTGTGTAAGGGTGAGTGGAAGGACAAAATTGTCAGCGCCCTGCATGTGAAGTAGGACATTATAAACAAGGCCAGTGGGGTCAAATTACTGCAGACCAACTGTACTTTATGTACAGTTCCTGAAAGTATACTGTACAGGGACTGACGCAGAGAGGAAAAACGTGCACAAGCAGAGGATGACACAAAAACTGACAATGCAAAATGAATGGTTGCAATTTCCAAATGCAAGAAAACCAAATCATCATTGGAAAAGGAGTTCATAAGAACTTCCTATAAAGGGTATTATTCTGCTGTGACGAGATTTTGGCCTACAAATTAATCTACATTTTGTTAAAAAAAACAACTATTTTTTAACATTTTTAGACAAACTTGCTGCACTGATACAGCAACTGAAACAAGACACATACAGACACGCAGTAAACAAACCTTGAGCTTCTTAATTCTCTGCTGGATGGTGTGTATGTCGGTGCTGAGATCGAGCCCTCGCAGCTGGCTGAGTTCAGCCTCAGACTGACCCAACCAGGCCCTCATGGTTTGCAGATCTGAGATCAGCTGCTGCCACTGCTGCAGGTTCTGCTTCTGCCTGTGCTTCTCACTCAGAGACTGAGCCTGGATCAGCTCCCAGCGCTCGATCACACCTGGAGGGAAACAATCAGATCAGTTTAACACAGTATTTACAGGAGGAGGTGTAGCGTCTGAAGATGATGTGTGTGTGTTTGTGTATAACTGACCCTTTCCTTGAGCGTCTGTGCTGGTGGGGTTGGTGAGTCCTGGCATGTCATCCTCGTCTTCAGTCAGCTCCCCCTCTGCTCTCTTCACTGCGTCTATACTGCCTCGACACTCTCCCATCAGACGCATCTGGAGGGATAATATGAGTTACGTGTATTTAAAAATGTTTGTTCTCTTTAATAAATAAAGTCAACGTGTGCACATAAAAATGGCAAAACACAGCTACACACACACACACACACACACACACACACACACACACACACACACACGATAATCAAAGATATGAATGAGAAAATACTCAAAACACTCAAAATCCTGTAGGTGTGTGGCAAAGAGTGATTTATAATAATGAAACAATGAACACGTGAATATTAAGAATGATTATGATAACATGATACAGCTTCTACAATTAGTTTCACCACACCGGTAATTAGTTTCATAAACCTAATTAGGCCCAAACTTTCCTGCGTGGAGGTTCTAAAGCTCATATATTCGACTACAAGCCAAGACTACTTTGCTACTTTATTGTTTAAACATAAATGATTGCATTTATTCCAATTAAGACCCTTATTTGAATTCTTCAGACTAACTTCTTGTATGTTATCTAAATAGATAAAGCCAAAAGCAGAATATTTTACAGTCAACGGAAAATTTAAAAGGTGAAAATGTTTAGTGGTGGTTCTCATTTTGTCCCACCAAAATGACTACAGTGGACTCAGACAACCATAAATACCTATAAAAACCTCATAAATGCATTTAAATGGAAATGTTAATGATATTCATGTATTTGCTCGAAATAAAAGTTTATACATTGATTTTTAAGTGTGTAAGCGTGATTACTATGTTGCTACAAATGAACAGGACTCACGTAGCCCATGTATGTGGAGTCGATGTCAGGGCTGGAGCGGCTGGCGGTGGCCTCTCTCTGCTGCAGGTGGTATCGTCCTGCATCCAAAGCCTGATCCAGCTGTCTGAGACTGGCCTCCAGTTGGCCTGGCTCACCTGCACAGAGACCACAACAAGGTCATGAAAACTAGGAGGGTAACGTTTTCAAGGCAAAGTTTTTTGTTAGCATGCTGTTGGTGTAGATTGATGCTGTGATGGCATGCATTAGTCTGAAATGCAAAATAACGGCAAGTCATGGCAGAAAAGAACACAGGAGTGAGGTTTTAACATGTTAACAATGATATTAGCTGTGAAATGAATGAAAAAACAAACAAATAAAAATGCGATGGTTGAGATTAGCATTTAGTGATCTGGACCTCAGCATGCAGTGATGTCATCTTTGCATTTTTAATATGCAAAGATTTTTCTGGATGGTGGGACATGCAGCCTGAATAATGCTTCCTTGTGTGGTAGTAAAATTCTGTTTAAAAAAAGCGTGTTTTAGTTGTAGTTTAGGGCATGCTCTCTCTCTTATGTCATGCTGTGGCACCGGGGGGCTGCTGTTTCCTACCAGAGGACGATTTCAATGTGTTCTCAGTCAGTTTTATATAGGCCTCTGGGCTCTCTGGGATAACTACATCTGGGAAGAGAGACATACAACATACACTACTTATAATGTGGACATGACTGAATGTGATATCTGTGCTAATCCATAATGAGTTGGCACTGATGTCAGATCTGGATTTTATTTATGTTATTTTTATTTTGTGTTTCTTCAGTTAGATTTTTTCTGGTGTTTTCATTTAATGTTTCAAAATGTGGCCCACTGAGACTATAACTGGTGCCAGTTCTGTAGAAATAACTGGACTTCATTTGAATACTTGTTGGTTGAGATTCCACTTATTTGAAAAGATGCCTTGTTTTCAAGACAGCTTCCACAGCAAAATGTTAACACATTACAATACTGGAAATACATGTTTGTGTAATAATTTATTGCTCTGTGATTTATATTTTTCTTGTGGCAGACTGTCACTAAAACCTCTCTCTAGCTAACAATACATTCATATTATTTCAAACAGCTTATCAGGATTCGTACAGTACAAATACTTAACTTGGTAATGTTTTATTGTACATTTATTGTAATGTTTTACTGTGTACTCTTTAAGAATACTACCAATTAATTGGAATCAACACTGTCAATGTTTTTCCTATAATGAGTACCAAATTATAAAGTTCTTTCCAGGAAACTTGCAGACCTGTAAAATAACATGTTACTAAAACATCTTATGATTACATCCACAAGCAATCAATATTTATCCATTAAGTCAATCATCCATCATACAGAAAAGTAGTAAATTTGGACCAACCTGACAGCACTGCGGCAGCCGTCCTCAGATACTCATCCTCCTCCTCTTGCCCTTGGCTCCTTTCCCCATGGCCTCGTCCTCCGGGGCTGTCCAGACCTCTGCTCAGGTCGTAGTCATGGTCCCACTCTAACGGGATGGAGTCCACGCTGGCTGGGGTGTCACGTCCCGAGCGGTCTGCCCGAATGAGGGCGGTCGTACCCGAGGCTGGACGGCTGGACGGCCGGGGCAGAGAGGAGTCGCCCCACTGCAGCTCAGAGAGGTCGCCACCTTCCTCCATGTCCAGCTCTCTGTCTGAACCATCGAGCTCATCATCGGCCAGCTGGGAGAGAAGGACAGAAAAATGTTAGCAGAAGGAAGGAAAGCAAGATGCTAGGAGGGACAGAATAAAGCAAGCAAGAGAGAAATTGCTAAATAACACACAGAAATTAAAGAGTCAGACACTGCAAAGGTTATAGAAATGTCCAAGCATGTGTAACTAAGAAGTGCGAGGTGAGCGTGTGCGCTGTACTGACTGTTAACATGCACATTTAACATGAGTGTGCATTCCTTACCAGCTGTCAGCAAGAAACTATGTAGGACACATGTTTTCACTATGTTACGGGTGGTGAAGGAGGACAGTTGAATTTTGTACTGTGTTTACAGAGCACTTTGAGTTCACTTCGAGTGTCACAACAATCTCTGCACACAGTTCACTTCTCTTCACAGTGATACTCAGTCAGCAGTAAATATATGAAGTGGTAACTCATGCTTCACACCTGCTAGTACTTCTGTTTGGGCTGTTCTATTTGCATGTTAAATGTACAGAGAAAGTAGTCCCTAATATGGAGTCAGCACTACTTTAGCAGGAAATCAGATTCCCTTGCCTCTTTGCAAGCATCAGGCATAAATGTCTCTTACTAACTTACTTGAGTTTCAGCGTGCATTTCCACTGGAGGAATATTGTTTTATTGTTAAGACGACACAGAGTATTTTCTGCACGCTAGCTGATGTGTGTCATCTGTGTATCTTTACTCACAGGCAGTCGCGTGAGTTTCTTGTAGTATCTGTCGACTCGTCCGAAGACCTCCTGGCAGTATCTCTGCAGCTCCTCCAGCTCTTCCTCGATGACGGCTGCGTCCAGAGGTTCACTCTTCTCAATCAGAGCTTCACCCTGTCTGAACACCAGCTCAATCTTCCCCGTGTTCAGATAGATCTCCTGCTGGAACGCCTGAGAAACACACATAGCAGAGGTCAGAGAAAAGGTGAACTGCATCAAACAATAATGAGGATTTAATTGATCGTGTACCCAATAAAATGTTTAAATCAGACATTTCCCATCACAGTTCAGCTAAGCTTAAAGTGACGCCTCAAAGTCACTCAGTCAAAACACTTCAAGGTTTTGAATTTACAGTAATGCAAACAGGAGGAAAGGAAACATTATTCAAACATTGTTTCTGTCTTCATTACCCTGAGCTGTTTTATCTTGGCCTGAACGTCACACTCAGAGAAGTGCTCTATGTTGGTCAGCTGGAGGTCCATCTCCGTCAGCCACACCAGGATGCTGTCTCGTGCCGTCTCAAACTCCTCTCTCTGGCTGATGAAGTGCTGAATGACAAAAGGAAACATACAAACAACCATGCTTTATTGTTTTTATTTATCTTTTTATGAATTTAATTTAAGAAATTAATTAATTAAATAAATTTAATTGTGAATGGAGTGAAGTAGTAGGATATTATATTGGATATGGACAGAATGTATTAATACTATCTGTGGCCAAATGGAATGACAGAATAAGTCAGATAATGGAGAGCAAATCAGTTGTTATATTAGACCCAAATGGCCAGGGTTGCATAACTAACTTGCAAACCTCAGTCATTGAGCCAACAATCTAAGACGATGTTACCTTGAGTCTGCGTAGGATGGCGGTCACCCTCTTCTGCAGGTTATCCCATCGCTTGTTCCCATCATGCACCATTTCTCGGAGTCGGCAGGAGGAGTCGGTGCGGTTCTCCCTGGCCAGACGGCGGTACTGTTTGTTTATGAGCTCCAGCTGGGTTAGGCACTCCTGCACCTGACGCTGGAAGGCCTGCGACAAACAAACACACACACACACACACACACAATTTAAAGCTCTGAATAGGACACACTTATTTGGAAACATGCATTATTCTATTTTTCTTAAAACTTTTTTTATGTGCATGCACAAAGAAAACAAACAATTAACAAGGACTACAGACGGCGTGCACAATCGGTAAACCTATTTTCTGTTCTGCAGTGAGACAGAAAATGCAAAAAAAAAGGAACAAAAATAATAAATAAGTGATCATTACATGATAAAGCTTAAAATCCTGAAATATGCAGAGTTTATCTATGTTTAACTAAAACAAACTTTCCGATCAGGCACAAACAGTGCAGATCCCAGTGGCCCAGGCCAGACAGTCAGCTAGCAGGAATGTGCACGTGCTCAGTGATAGACTGCAGCAGCTGAGCAGACCAGTGCAGGCGAGTTTAAGCAACATGACACTGTTTTCTCTTTTTTCTGTCTCTGTCTAGAAATGTATTTAGCTCACATGAAGAAATGTCAGACAGGAAACTTTAAAAACATCAAAGGATGCACATATGAAAACATTAGATTTAAAACAAGACAAGCATCTGGCTCTGTGTTTATTTTGCTACCAGTGCAGCTATGTATATATGCACACACAGTGCAACTGCAGCTGTCTTTTACTCCGCATTCTGATAATAAAAGCGAAATAGACACACCTCAAACTTTTTCAGCTCCTCTTTAGCAACAGTATACAGAACTCCAGAGGAGTTAGGCAGAGCTGCTGTCCTTTCCGAGGTCTTCAGCCAATCCTCAAACCTGGAGTAATCATCCAGAAACTTCTGCCACAACCTCCACGTCTCCTCAATCCTGCACAAACAAATCTTTCAGTAATGTCATGGCTACGTGGCTTTCTTATATATATATACATACATACATACATATGATAGTGGTAGTATAATCAGCAGTATTATAGTACACCATAGAAGGCAATGGGATTTGGTTGGCATCAAGTGAATCTGTATATATATTTATATATGTAAAATACGGGATGGCCCATTCACGTCACAGTTGGCCATCTCAACTATGTATGATTAAATTTAACTTTGCAACTTTGAAAACTCACACAAAAATAAATCACTGACTAATAATGTTTTAATCGTATCATCAGTGCATGCATATGAATGTAGTATGTAAGATTGAATTTATCCAAGAGGCACTGACTTGAGCCTCCTCTCCATGGACATGGCACAGATGTTCCTCCAGCGTCTGTCCAGCCCTCTGGTGGCCTGCTGGATGGAGTCACACTCTGTCTCTGTGGAGCAGGCGTCACAGTCGTGTAGCAGGACTTCACACAGGTTCAACACTGAGGCCACACCCGTGCTGTGTTTCTCTATGTCCCTCTGCAGCTCCTAGAAATCATTCAGAATAATATCTTGATTTTTGCAGCACTTACTGTATTTGTAGCATTTAGCATTTCTCTAAAGGGTGTTAAATGTTGCTTGATGTCTTCTGCCCCTCCTTCCGGACTTTGCTTCACATGTGTTTATCTATATGTTTTATGATAGAAAGCATGCTCCTGTTATGCCATGAATCAATTCAGCAAATGTCTCCCAAAAGTGTACAGAAGGAATACAGTCAGGCTGCTAAACTACAGTAAATGGATGTGTTAGCTAACTCTGCAGCTCAGGGGAGGAAGGTCAGTGGGGTCTCAAAATCCAGTCTACATTTAGAGCAGCATCTTGGCAGCAGGAACAATACTGATCCTGACTGCAGGCTAGCTTAAAACAAACAGTGTGCATGAGTCATGCTGTGATTTCCTCATGTGATTCATTTTCCACCAACTCAGTCTGAGTCATATGGTTCTGCCATTATTTTGTATTTACAAAAGTACATACTCACAAGTACATGTGTGCTTGTTTGTTTGTGTGTGAATGTGCTTGTATGTCTGAGTGTGCATATGTCTTGTGCTATGTGTGCAGGATGTTGGTACCACATATTACTCAAACGCTGCAAACGTTTGTAACTCTTTCACAGAGAATGTGCTAGTTCATTTTGCATTCCTCAAATGCCTGTAAACACATCAGTAAACTATTCTGCTTTGCATTTTTGTAGCCCAGGACTGTTTTGTGTGCAGTCCCACTTGCCTGCTGCTGATTGAGTTTCCTCTGAATCTCCTGGTCGTCACAGGTGTCGTAGACGATTGGCCTGGACAGCTCCGTCTCAATGTGAGCCAGCCATGAACGCAGACTGCTCATGTTTTTATCTAACTGCTGCACCGCCACCAGGGTCTCCCTCAACTTCTTCACCCTGGTAGAAAAACAAAGTCAGAGAGGGAGTCAGAGTCAACACATGGGACAAGTGTAAACACTAAGACAGGCAGTGTGGTAAGGGAGAACTGTGTTGACAGATTCTTGCACAACTTGCTAAGTCAATATTTCAACAAACCATAAAACACGCTGTAAATATAACGGGTAAATCACTAATTTGATTTAAGGATCAAATAATCAAATAAAAGTATATCAGAGGTGACATCAGTTTTAAAGCATTAAAAGTTGTTGAAATACAGTCTATGTCTTGAAATGCATGACAGTATCAAATGAAACATTTTCAGCAAAGTGATTTTCTTAGAAATATTAGTTATTTCTGCTTATTTTTGTAGAGGTGTAGAAACAACATGTAACAAAAAATAATGCAGAACAGGAAAAAAGCTTTAATTCACCAGAGAAACACATTGAACACATTTTTGGATCTGGTTGTGAATTTCAAGTAAGAATGAAAAAAAAAAAACAATCCCACAGAAACTCTTTGGTAGCATCTACATTGTAGACACAAAACAACAAAGAGTTACTGTGTGTTCCATGTTCAGCTAAACAAAGCACAAGAGTAATATGAGTATGAGGAGAATTATTTCACATCTGCGCTGAGATATTTTTGTTGGGAAGTGATGAATCCTTACATGACCTTACACAACAACTGGGAACCATTTTAGATCTGCAAACGCTTGACATTTCTGAACCCTCACAACTGCAATCAATGATATTTGAAACATGTTTAAATTAGCCAACATACAACTCTTACAACAGTTTATCCAGCCAGCTTGACATTCAGCTCCCCACCCTGCAGAGCAATGCAACTCTCACTGTCTCACCAAGACTTGATTAAGAATGAAGGCGGCGGCCATTAAATATTACATAAACAAACTAAGTACCATAATCTGATGACAAGAGACACATTTAGCAGGTCTACTCTACTATCACTTATCATCTTGCAGCTCTAATGTGCAGTGGCTTTATGTGCTGCATGGTGTCAGCTGCACACCACAACTCAAAATTCCTAAATCACTGTCATTTCACAGTGCAACATACTGCAGATACAGTAGTTTGACTGTTTACATTATAGGGCAATATATTGCATAGCCTCACACACAATCCATTGCACACACCGGTGCTTGGTCAAATACAAACTGTAAATAATTAACACTTGTAAGCATTTGCAACTTGTTGTTGTACAAGGTTGCACATAAGGTCAGGTTCATTTTGATGTCAATCAAACAATGATGTCTGTCTGGAACTTATTGTACTGTCCTGTGTGGCAATCTCCTCCCTATGCTGCAAACCCAGACAACACCTGTCAGATATTTTGACACACTAGTTAAACCAGATCTGCACTTAACCATGAAGCTAAAACAAAATAAATAAATATTGCATATAAGAAGCTGGAGCCCTCTAAAACCCTATGTAGAACAGAAACATACTTAACACTCATTCTTATCTTGATGCTGTAGCACTCCACATAAATAATCATAAAAAACATTAGAAATGTGTGTTATTCACAGTATGTGCTAAAAACACAAGGTAACATATAAACATCTAAAGTCCATGAAAAATTAGCTTGGGGGGAGGAAAGCCCATGAGGCTGATTCACTCTTTTTCAAGATCGTAGACTGTTGTTGTGTACAGTGCAATCTTAAAAAACAGCTTCAACATAAATTCTCAAGTTTGTCCTGCCTGTTGACATCGCAGTCGCAATCCGGCAGATCCTCACTCGGGCATCCTGCCATATCATCCGTCCCTAAATCCAAAACCATGGGGGTGCGGAAATCCCAAAGACAACGTTAACGTCAAGAAGCGCTGCGGTGTCAATCCAAACACTCTTCTCGTTCGTCTGCGTGCTCCACATGGGACTTTCTAAACTAAACTAAGGTAGTGGTGGGGTGGCACAACTGTGACTTATCAACTGTTGCTCTCCAAGGTTAAAAAAGAGAGATGAGTGTATATGTATGTGTGTGTGTGTGTGTGTGTGTGTGGGAGAGTGTGAGTGCCTGAGAGTGACAAGTGCTGCTGTTTCTAAAAACAGACTTACAGTCAGAGGCATGTGCCGCAGAGCTGGCCTGTGTCGGAGTATCATACACCAAAGACACACAAAGGGAGTGTGAGCAGAAGCAAAAGCTGGATGCTCCATGCATGTGAGAAAAGTTCGATGGATCGGGCACAATGACAAGAAAAGTTTTCCAACAAAACAGGAGAATAATAATAGATCATCGTTTCCTCAGAAAATAAATACTCCAGAAATAGTCAAGAAATTAATCCACAAGAAAATTCTAAAGACAACATTACATTGTCAGGTACTCTACTCTCTGTGACGCCTACAAACTGTCTCTCCTGCTGTTTTTTAATAAACGACAAATATAAGAGACAAAGAGAGTGCAGCTGTCTGTATGAGGTCAGATACTGCCCCCCCTCCTTTCTTCCCTTGTCCAGTACAGTCCCAGAGGGCAACAGCCAGGGGGGAAGGGTCAGGATGGGGGTAGGTCACTTTCACTTCACAACATACAGAAAGAGGAGTTTATGTTTTCCATATTTTCCATATTAAATCAACACAAAAATGAGAGAGAATACTATATTGCCAAGTGCATTTTGGATTCACTCAGCTAGTACAAGAATGGTTCCAGCTCTGGTAAGCAGAAATGTCCAGAGTGCCAAAAAGGTAGATGGAGACAAAAGAAGAGAGTCGAGGAGGGATGAGGAATGTGACCTCTCTCTGCTTGGTTTGCGGCTCCACTAAGTGGAAGCCCCACTGACACCAGCAAGGAACTCAGGAAATGCCTCAGCAGCATTGTGGGAAAATGAATTCCCCATCACGTGTGTGGAGTGTCATGAAGGATACCATGGTAACGAACCGAGGCCAAGGCATGCCATCACTAATATAAACCCTCCTCCACTAAGAGGAGTGATGCAAGCTTGGGATGTGTAGGGTGAAGAGTAATCATTGTGACAAAGTTACCTCTCTCTTTTCATCCAAATAATGATACTGTGAGGACTCTCTATGTATTTTTTCATTTATCAGAGCATAAACTGAAGCCATGGTTGATGGATGGTGTGTAAATAAACTTGTCACTAGTCATTCTAGTACACACATTTTTACACTTAGACTTTCTTTTCATTACCCTGAATGGTTTGAAGTATAGTTCTGAAACACTTTAGTAGACAATACACATAATATTTGACTTTATATCTTCTCAACTTTTTAGGGAGTCCACTCAAACTCTACTATCAAACAACAACTGGTTCTTGAGAGTACACCCACCTGGCAGCGATGAGGTCCAGCAGGTGTTGCCAGCGCTCGCTGACTTTGCTGAGTTTGTGTTGGATCTCAGCCGCCTTGCTGTCTTGGCTGGCCCTGGCCAGGCGCCCGCCCATAACCTGCAGCTGGTGCTTGTTCTCCTGAGCTACACTGATCTCTTCCTGGTAGTCCTGGGAGAGAGACACCAAGAAGTTTAACACAGGGAGGTATGAGTGTGGTTAGCGTATGTGTGTGTGTGTCTGTGCAACTGTGTATTAGAGCTGCAGATGAGACCACATTAGTTAGTCAAGACCGAGTGTAGCGTCACTTCCAGAGCAATACTCTCACTGGGCAGTAAATACTTATTTTGACAAAATGATACCATTTTGTAAAAATGATGTTTTTATTCACTGTTCCAACCATGCCATTGACAAACAACTATTAACTATTACTCTAACTCTTAACTAGCTAAGATTGAAACTAGTAATTGTTCGTTTTGTTTACTTCTTTTATTCAAATCCCAATGCATGTACCCTAATTTAAAGAAAACTTTAAAAAAGTACACAAGATGATAAGCCTTGTCTACAAGCTATAATAGTCTCAGGTAAATTTCTTACTCGGGTCATTTTAAAATGACTAAACAATACATTTTTAGGTAGGATTTGGACAGTAAATATAGTACATAAGTAAATACATCAATCAGTGCATAGTGGTGGACAAGACCTGGAAATGCTTAAGTCATAATAACAACTGGACTCAACATTACACTTTGAATCTGGTTGTACTAAGTGCACTTCTGCATATAGATGTGTTGTGTTCATTCATTTCTACATATGTGCATTTCAGGTATGTTTTTTGTCAAGATTATGTGCTGAAATCACCTTGCGCAATTTTTCGATCATCTCTTCAATACTGATGTCTCCATTCTGAGAGACCTTGCTCTCCATCTGTGTGAGCCACTCACACAGTTCCTTGTTCTTCTCATTGAACACTGCCCACTCATTCAACTTCTCGCTCACCTGCTGCCTGCGCAGGGAAAGCTGAGGGGACAAAGGAGAGGACAGAGTGGGATTTGTGGGACAGAGAAAAGGGAGAAGGGAGGGTATGAGAGCAAAGACATGGAAAGGAAATTAGAGGGATGATGAGAAAAAGAGTCAAAACATGAAAAAGATGTGACAATTTGGTAGTTTAGTAGAGGGAAAGATTGAGGGAAAGAACAGAATTGTTGGAAGATAAACACAAAGACACAAAATAATCAGGGGTCTGATTGCACAGTGTATGCTAAAATCAACCACCACAAAAAACAAAAACTCACTTAATCAGCAACCAGAATATGCCCAGTCTTGTTAATTCTTCTAATCCTTTCTCAATCTCCCTTCACAGTAACACACAGGTCACAACAACACTGTCGATCCTGTGATGCCTGAAGTGTGCCATGGATATGGAAAGTTAGCCACAGCTGAACTCTTACTCTGTCAATTGAACCACAGCTGTTAACACTGTCTATCTTCAGCAGGAATCAGCACTGCATGAGAATATGTACTGGGTACAGGCCAACATGATTTCATTTCGATATAGTCTCTCTTTATTTTCATGTCCTCTGAATGCTTCAACTAACTGGGTTATGCTAAGGGCACATTTAAGGAGACACTCCAGGATGTAACAACTTAGTCTGAGATTACACAGAGAAAGCAGTTATTGGGAAATAAAATAACATCAGCCTTTTAAACACCCAAGAAAAAACAGAAATTCATGGTCATGTGTAATGTGTGAATCTACCTGGTGGCAGACCTCCCCCCACTGGCACTGTAGCAGCTGGAGGCGTTCCTGTAGGACTGTGATGTCATCTGCACTGACCACGCCTTCCAAGGAGTCCCTCAGCAGGAACAAGGAAGTGAGGTCATCGGTCCAGCCCTCCACACTGCTCTCCAACTCCTGCATCCACATGACATGACAAGAAATGATGTACAACATGCAGAGAGATGATCTATAGCCTTAAATGCAAAGATAAACTCAAACTAGCCTGCACGTAGAGTAGGAAAACCACAGAGCAGAGCTACTAAGCTCAACTGCAGCTGCTGCACCCTCAGAAATAGTGATGAGGAAAAGCAAAACAGCAAACTGACAATGAATATTGCAGCAAGGCATATTGCAAAAAGACACAAAGTTTCTTCTAAATGCAAGAATTTGTTGTTTTTTTGATTAATAGCATAAAAATAACAGTAACATGTTACATTCAATGAAAATAAAACAGCTACATTCAATGTTAAAGGCAGGATATGGTAACAGACCCATCAAACCTTACATCTCCTCCTCCTCCGCTTTTGCTGCCATGTAATCATTTGTGGACCCGGAGAATGTCTCCATCACTCAACACACACAAAAGGAAGCACACACACACAAATACACCCCCACTGGAAACAGGGATGCTCTCGCTCTCTCACTCACTCTCATGCGCATGCACCCTCTCTATCTCTCTCCCCACCCCCTCTCTCTCCTCAGCTAACTATGTGCAGCTACTCTCA
Source organism: Siniperca chuatsi (assembly GCF_020085105.1). Lineage (NCBI taxonomy): Eukaryota > Metazoa > Chordata > Actinopteri > Centrarchiformes > Sinipercidae > Siniperca > Siniperca chuatsi. The sequence continues at coordinate 16,971,572 of NC_058057.1, forward strand.
CAGCCCTCCTCCTCCCTGAGGAGGATGAGTCATACATGAAACATGACTGCATACAGTGTCCAGTGGTTAACACAAACTGCAAATTATCATATGTGAATTTTCACACAAAAATTTGATGATTGCTGTGGAAAGAAAAATAAGAGCATCCCTGTTTGCTCATTCCAGCAGCATCCTGACATCATTTCAGCCTGAGCCATATTAATAATTCTTTACTAAGACAGACTCTTTTTTGAAAAGGGAATACAGAAAACAAATGATATGCAACTACAAAAATAACAAGCATCATTTTTTAAATTAGATAAAGACTCAAAATGCTATGTCCCTGCAGGAGAATAAACAAAATTTCTACCAACAGTCTGAAAACCAAACAAACAAGGTCACATAATGAGACAGCAGCTGATAGATAAAGACGTTTGTTTTTTTTTGTTTTTTTTGCTGCTGGTCTGTCTGTTTATCTGTTTGTCCCTTTAGTGAGATTAAAGGGTAGAGGGAGGACAAGTCTGTGTCTGTGGATGTGTGTGTGTAAAAGAGAGACAGAGAGAACTATCTGAAAATTTGTGTGTTTGTGTATGTGTGTGTGTGTGTGTGACAGTTAATACAATGTGTATTAGATTCTCCTCACCTTGCATCTGATTTGCTCTGAGTGTAGCTCCTCATGGTGGTCAGGCAGTGGCAGAGACAGCTTCCTCTTGAAGGCCCTCAGCTTCTCCAGTGACGCGTTTATGCCCTTCTCACATCGCTCCCAGTTCTACATACACACACAAAAACACACACACACAAACACACACAGTGAGAATTAGAGCATAAAACACACACATACAGTATTATACACTCAAACACACCCACAGACTGCAGATCTTTTTGTAGTTGCTATAAATTCTTCCTCCAGCTGCAGCTGAAGCATCAGTACGGGTAAGCTGCAGAATACACAATCATAAACTGACAGGCATACACAAACACACATTTCAACCCAAGGGCCACATCAATTATCATGCTGTAGACAGCCCACTCGGCTCTGAACCTACCAAGCAACACCATAGAGACAGAGTGATACAGCAAAAACCCAACAGCCAAAGAAAATAATTAATTCAGCTTCATGACAAAAGAGGGAGGTTCTGCTGCAAGGGGCACGGATTACAGCTATTTTTAGAGTCCAATTCAGGATAAAACAGGGCAATATTTGGTAAGAAATGCTGCAGCAAAGTGTCATACCTGAAGCAAGAGTCATGGTAAAAGAACAGCCAGGGTAGAACTGGAATAGCTACAGCAGCTGCTCTATGAGTGCAAGAGTAACTAAGATCGTAGGAGAATAAGATTCAGAGGAAGAGAGGAGAGAACCATGTTGAACAAAAAAGCCAAATTCCCAGATGCATCTTTTAAACTTTGTCACTCGGCCCATTCAAAACTGGGCACGATCACAGTTTGTAAAATCTACCTAGCAGGGTTCGAATCATTACAGCTCACTGCACAGTGTCCACACTCTGCACGTGTGTGTGTTTATGTGGATGTGTGCCCTGGGCTGGCACTTTTTTATCTTTGTGCATTTATGCTATTTTGTAATGCTTGAGTGTGAAAGAGTGTGAGAAGATACTTAGCAATCTATGTGCGGACAGAAGTGAGTGTGCTCCATCTCTGTCCTTCACTTCTTTTCAGGACTCAAGGTGCAGCGTTGCATAATTCATGCAATAACCTGGTTTCGCTGTCCTGCATGTGCAACCGGGCTGCCTCATTAAGGGCTCAGATGCCTTTCAGCTCCCTTCACAGCACCTTTACGCTGCAGCTTGATAGAGACACAGCTTCTAGCTTAGCGTTCAACACAGATTGTGCTCAAATGAGACTTCACATACCTGCATATGTACAAGATGTCCCATAATCCAGCACTGATCAGTAATCTTTTCACCCTTAAAACTGTGGTCTAGTGTTGCATGCCATTGAGTATAGGAACCTAAGCATTGAACAGTGAGTGGAAATAATCAAATAAAAAATGAAATAAAAAAGACACTACAGTCTGTATGTTATGTTGTCATTTGATTTTACTGTAGCTTAGACAGGAGAAAGAAGAGCCAAGAAAGCAACAAACCAAGAAAGAAGTACAAAGAATACTAGTTAGAATTATTCAAAGTGTAGTTTTGTCTGACCTTGAGCAAGCCGTGCAGCTCCCTCCTCTGCTGGTCCAGGCGGTGGTGGGCGTGTCTCCACCTCTCCTGAATCTCCATCAGCTCTGTCTGCAGGGTGGACTCAGCTCTGGTGTCGGCTGACAGCAGCAGACTCCTGCCGGCCTCCACCGTCAGGATGTAGCCTCCCTGTTGCCTCTGGAGCACTCGTTCCCTTAGCTGGAGGAGCAGAGACAGGGACAGTGGGCAGAGGGGGTAGAGGTTAACTGAGGGAGTCTAAGGTTGGAGAAGGGGTGAGGGTTTATTAGTAGGAGGTTTAGATTTACTTAGGTCAATTTAGTGTTTAATTAAAATATGAAATTTGAAGAGTTATAAGATGTAGAGGGAGTGGTTTTTAAATAGGACACGTTTGTAAAGATTGAACATGGCTAATTTGACAAAAATAAGTATTTAAATGAGCTCAAAGTCCTCCTTCAGTGACCTCAGAAATGATGCAAACTTTTTAAACAAGCTTTCTGAGAAAATAATTAGCTCAGGGCGAAGTGGGAGTGTCAGTGAGTGAACCCATCCCCAACCACATCAACCTGCTATATCGTTGAAATTACTTTTAATTAGAAATGTAATTTGCAAAGATAATAAAACAAACTAATTTCACAAAAGATTAGAAGTTTGAATGAGGTGATGAGTGAAGTGAAGAACTTTAAAAGCTCCTCCATAGTGTTGTAACCTACCTGTATCTGATCTAACAGGTTTCTGGCCTGCTGCAGGGCAACTGGTTCTCCTGGCTGATGTACATCTGGATCACGGGTCACTTCTTGAAGCCACTGTAGCAGCTTCTCTGCCATCTCCCGGTAGTTCTGCCACTGGCGGACCAGACTATCAATAATGCCCCTTCGCTGCTGGGCCCGCCTCACTACACACTGCCACTGATTGCTTAGCAAGGCCAGCTTCACACTGAAGTCATCTCTGTTAGGGGGACAAGAGAAATAATAGCATGTATGCTCCTCACAACTGGATACTTTTTTTTCACAAGATAGGTAAAAGTGTTTATAGGATTGTGCATGTCTTTGCGTGTGTTTACCTGTCGTCCACTTGTCCCTGATCCAACATACGATGGCCATCATTGATGATGGAGTAGAGAATCTGTTGCCTGCTAAACATTTCTGCCTGGAACAACTGCATGTACAGATACATATGTTAATAACAGCACTGTACATACAAAGACAGCAATTAGTACACATTTACATTTTATGATTCTCTGACCTCATGGTCTCTCTGCTGCTCCAGCAGACTCTGATAATTGCCTGAGATCTCGCCAGCCAGCTTCTGTTCAGTCTGAGACAGGAAGTCCATCCACGTCTCACACTTCTGGAGGAAACTCTGCTGCTGGAGCAACACTGCCTGCATTTTACTGGAGCGGGACAGAGAGAAGTCATTCAGAACATAAACAATGTTGTCACTACTTTATTTTTCCATATTTTACAGATCAGTAATAAACCATTATATTGCATATATAAAAATAATTTATAAATTGCCAGGTTGTAAGTTCATATTTAAGTGAAGGACACATTTGCATATATCTCCTCCAATGCCAGTGTGTCTTGCTGAGTCTTTTTAGCAACCCCAGGAACTTTTTGACCTTCTACTTTCTGAAAAAGGGCGGAAAATGATCTTGGTAAAAAGACATAACTCAACACCATTTATACCTGCAGGCTTGGTGGCTTATTGTAAAGTTAAAAACATAGAGCCTACACCTGCAAGCAAAACCTTCATTAATCGTTTAATTGTAATATATTCATTAGTGGCTTATTACGAATGTGTAAGCAGTTAATTAATATCTTACTAAATATTAATGATGTTTTTAGTGACAAATTACACACTCTCTTTAACTATGTCATTATACAGTTATTCAATAGAAAAAGAGAAGTAGTCTGCATGTAGAATAAGATCCCAAGCTTGTAAAAAGACAGTTGACCTACTTTTGTTACACTTAAGATGAAAGTTTAATAAATTTTTCTATATTTCAAGAACAAAAAAATTAATTCATGCTATTTCAGAAATACAGTTTCTTATATTTATTTTGGTGGGTGTTTAATTTGCAGTATGGTCACTAACTGCTCAGTGCTACTATAAACAACAAGTGAAATTTGAAGGTTTTAGCTACCTGAAGCGCTCAGTGAGGTGAGCGGAGTGAGCGGCCCAGGCTCTGTTGAGACTTTGCAGCCGTTTAACATCTCTGTCACTGACTGGCAGTCTGTACACCAACTCGTTAATGCGTTCCAAGTCTGGAGACAGACTGCTCAGCTTCAACAGGTGAACCTGGGATCACATTATTATACATTTTCAGTAGGATATGAAAGAAAGAAAAATGTGGATGTAATGAATTTAATTTACTGCAAAGCTTTTTGACAGAATGACATACTACATGATCATTTTACACAGATGCCCAGTCTTTTTGGTGAAAAAGCACCAGATGTTCAAACACAGATAATACAGCAATAACCAAGACAGCACTGTTTTTCATACCTTCAGTTTTTCCATACGTGCCTGGACCACAGTAAGCTCTGGTGAACCCACTGGGTCAGACCCCTTCAGCACCTCCTCAGCCTCCTCAGCTTTACGGATCAGTGTGTCCAACTGCTCTCTGAAACCCTCACAGGCCTGAGACCCAGACTACAAACAGTCAGACAGACACAATGAGAACACAGAAGTGATGGTCCACCAATCATATCCCCTTATTCATATATTGGAGTTGTATATAAGAATCAGTGACGTGTATGTAATTCTGCATATGCCCACCAATCACTGTTATCCTACCTGCACTACTTCCTGTTGCCTGTGAAGGGCGTGCTCCAGTGTTGCTAGGCGATCTGTGAGTGACAGGTGGTCGGACTGGAGGGCTGCCGAGGAGGAGGCGTCAACTTGGCTCTTCAGCTGTTCCCCTAAAGCCTGCAGCTGCTTGAGGGACTGCTGCACTGAGGCCTGGTCACCAAGGCATGCCTGCAACAGTGATGTCATCAGAGAGAGGCAGGTTAGGGACAGAATCACTGAATGTTTAGAGAAGTTAGTTAAAGAATATTTAGTAGTCATGGTATTTACATGTACACTAATGGCAAAGGGACAACAGGACTGCATATTCAATGCAAAGCCAATGAAAGACATAGTGGGCAAAGATGTTTTTATAAGGTATCCCTTAACTTATCCAAAATGTCAGGATTTAAGAAAAAATGTCACATATTTTTATACTTTGGAAAATGGAGTCCTTTCAAAACCCACTGGATAAACACCAAAGTGTGGTAACCCAAAGACAGCCATGTGATCCTTCTGCTGAAGTCAAAATAAAATGTTCATAAATACATTCAGAAAGAGTAAAACAAGGATTTCTTGTTAAAAGCTTTCCAGAAAGGACTGCACATGCACCAACAGCAATTACAGTCCTCAACCACTTAGTGTCAAGCAACTGCATCAGTGATCCTCAGTCAAAATAATAGTCTGCTTACAGTATTAGGACAGTGTGTCTCTAGACATCACCCAGCATGGCCCTACAAGCCCAGCGTGACACCGGGGGACCCCTGTAGTGTAAATCAGGGCCCTGTCTTTTTCTTTCCAGTCTCCTTTTCAAAAGGCTTTTGTTAGATTGTGCTGTGAATTTACATTCAAGCTGACAAAGGCGCAGGGTGCAATTTGGTATTCTGCAGAGGGGATAGAGGCTTTGTGAATCCTCATAGTGAGCTGACAAGCCATTTCAGAGCTTATTCGCAAGATCTTAGAAACCAAAGGAGGCTGAGGGTAAGCAGGAAAAAGTATCCTGGCATATTCTAAGCCACACAAAATGTGGATGTAGAAATAATCTAACACTAGACCTGGGTCCTGGAAGATAACTACAGAAGAAAATGTTTGAAGCATTAACTATTAACCGTTAACTAACTGCTGACTCTAAAAATGTGACGATAATCATATACTGGACCCCTGTGTTACATTGTTCCATCTCTACCCACATTGCAGTCCTTTATCCAGACGCTGCTCTCCTCCTCTGTGATCTCCCTGTCGGTGGCGCTCTTCAGCAGGCGATCAGCACGTTCCTCCTGTTTCTGAACTGCTGACACACACTGGCCATTCGATGACCTGTAGCGTTGCCACAACCCCAGCAGGGCTTTACTGCTCCTCAGCTGCTCTGAGATCTGCTCTAGTAGACGGTTCCACCTATAACAGAGGAGGAGAAACATATTGTTACATATTGATCTCAGCTCAGAAGGTAGTTAATTAAAAGGATTATAGCTGTAATTTGATTTTAAGTCACTCAGAGACGTGCTTTTGTTATCCCTACCTGATGTTGACGTCCTGGAGGGCTCTGTTGAGTGTTTCAGCCACAGATGGGTGGCACTCTGTCAGTAGCTGGTGTGTAACGGAGCCAAACTTCCTCAGGCTGCTCTCCTGTTTATCCATCTCCTCCTGCAGGTTCTTAAAAACACAGACACCCACTAAAAGTTAATTTCCTCTTCAATGTTTGTTAAATTTGTTCAACACATGCTGTTTATGACAGACACATCTCAAGAAGATGTCTTTGACAATTGTCTTTTGAACACTGTAGATTTTCCCGTTCACAATGACCTTCAACAGTTGTTGCAGTGAAATAACTTATGTACTGTGACTTTATGTACTATCAAATGTTACAGGCAGATCATTTTTTGCACTCCTCACCTCCAGACTCTCCACTTGCTGCTGTACTGCCTCTAGAGACCCGTTAAGGAGGCGCAGCCTGGACACAGAGTACCTCCCCTCCATCAAGTAACCGTTAATCTCCTCTGATGCTCGCCTGTACAGCGTCCACTGCTCTAGCACTGACCGCAGGCTCACCTTCATCTGACTTATCTGATAGGAAGGATGGAAGACAAAACGTGTAATCGTCATAAAGCACAATAGGAAAGTTTAGGCAACAACCATGAGGGTAAGGGATTCAAGAAGCTCACTGTGTGGTCCAAATGAGCCCAGGATTGGTTCAGTCCTTTGAGGGTCTCCTTGAGAAAGGAGCAAGCTGCTCCTTTCTTATCCTGGATGAGAGCATTTCCTCGTTCCTCTGCTTTCTCTAGATCCTTCTCTTTTTCCTTCACTAATTCCTCCAACTCCTTTAACAACAAAATACTTTTAATTTTCAGAAATATAGACATAACAAAAACTCAAATTGTGTGTGGCATGCATAGCAATGCTGTATGTATGTGTACCTGACAGTCTTTAAGTGCATTCTGCACCGATGCTACATCCTCTATCCTGTGTCTCTTCTTCAGTTTCTCCTCCTGTAGTGTGAGCCAGGTTTTCAAGGCCTGAACTCCATTTTCATGCTCTAACCAACCTTCCAAAAGTCCTTCCAAAACCTGAATCTAAAACACAAACACAATAAGAACAAAAACTCAAACAGCGAAGTGAAAATATAAGAAGAAAACATTTCAGTTCTAATTTGTGACTGCACTGTGATTAAAACATTACCTTTTCAGCAATGAGCCCCTGTAGTATCTGCCATCGTCTGTTCATAGCTCCCAGCTTTTCTGCAAAGTCTGTTTTGTCACTGCGCTTTCCTTCCACATCCTGACTGCTGATCTGCAGCACTGACTGGTTTACAAAGTCCACAGTCAACTGCTTACAGGTCAGATCTATGCGGAAACCCTGTGAAATACAAATGAGATGTGATGAGAATGTGAGGGAATAAGAGAAAAGAGCGGAGGCTTTTTGACGAATAACATGTCATGTTCTTTTGAAGCTTGACCAGAATGGTACAACTACTGAACTCTTTGGGTGTTAACAGAAAAATATTATTATAATTAAATATTTTGTACCTTATACTTCTGCAAGAAGTTCTGGACCTCCTCTGAGCCTACAGCTCCCAGGATTTTGTCCTGGTCTTCCTCCATGATATTCTCCATGAGAGAGATCCAGCTCATCAGCTCTGTGATGGCGTGCCGTGATGCCAGCTTCTCCATCTGCAACTAAGGCACGAGAGCAGAGGGGTTACAATGTTACAAATAGCCAAAATATAGTATCATTAGCTATGCCATGGTAATGCTAATACCAATTAGCACCATAAGAAATTACTTAAAACATTGTAACTAAATTGGGTGAAAATTGACAACCATTAAAGTGTAAAAGCTGCTTTTCTCAGACCTGGTGTAGCTTCTCTTGTACTACAGGAATACGAGTCAACAGCTCAGCCCACTGAGTGTCGATTTGGCCCAGGGCTGTCCTGAGACCAGCTGTATCTACTCTTTTCAATCGCAGAAGCTGGTTGCCTGTGCTTAGCACAGATGAACGCAAAGACGACTTAGCATCCACCTCTTTGGAAAACTCCTATCAGAAATAAAAATGACAGTGAGAGAAATTGTAATCTAACCATGTATTCATTAATAATATAGATGTTATAATTAGGCGTGTGGTACCCTTTTGATGCTCATATTGTAACCAAACTAACCAAGAAGGCGTAGAGGTGGTCTCTGACAGTCTCCAGCTCCTGAGGCACAGTCACTGACTGGGTTGTCCAGAACTCCAGCCGGTCCAGAGCTGTCTGCAACCAGTGGCTCAACTCTGCTGACTCATTCTGGTACCTGAAATTTATACAGAGGACAAAATATGATATTTAATTTAGTTCTGACAGCTTCTGAAATATTTAGGGGATCATTTTTACTGTATTTAACCTCTGGGTATCACAAACCGTATTACAGACCAAAACAATTTTGCTGACTCACATAGCTGCATAATTGATTTGAGATTTGATTCTTGACACACTGACAAACAAAACAAACTCAGATCATTGTTAGACCCTGACCTGCTCCAATGTTTTAGCGTGGAATCGAGGCGGTGCAGCTCCTTGTTGACCTTGGTGGTGGAGGAGAGCCAGTGTTCTCCCAGCTGGGTCAGCTGGTTCTCCAAGTCTGAACAGCCAACAGACAGAAGAAGCCTCTTGCCCTCCTCCAGGACCTGGTACAGCTGGGGCTGATTCTCTGTCAGTCTGGCCTTCAGACGCTAGAGGACAGTGGAGAGGACAGATGGATAATTGATTAATTAAAAATGTAATATTCTAATAAGCATGCTTGACTACAGCTTTCAGGGTAAGTCAGATTACATCTTGATACTGTATGAATGCATTTATTTGTGCAACATTGTGTGTCCAGTCTGGATAAAGTTCCTTACCTGGTAGAGACTGATCCTTTCAACAAGTCTTTCCTCTGACTCCTCTACCAGGCCTACAGTGGGGATGCTACACTCCACAGCTTCCAGCTGTCTACACAGAGCCTGGTACTCTTCAACAAGCCTGCTCCATGACTGTCAAAGAAGAGCGTGGCAAAGTTATTGTATTCTACATGTTGTTTCATTAAACTGAACTGTACTGCTCCTATTCTCTATCATTCTATTAATCACTCATTCACACCTCCAGTGTTCCCTCCAGCTCCACTCCCCTCCTGTGGGCCTGTTTGAGCACACTGTGGGCTAAGGCCATGGTCTCCTCCAGGGCCTGGCTTTCCCTCTGCGCCACCAGACCAGACACTTTACTGTAGAACGTCTTGGTGAGGATCATATGGCATTCCAGACCCTGGAAAAACTCCTGTAAATTTGAAAGACAATGTTAGAGAAGAAAGAAATTGGTCTATAAATTAACAACAATTATACTGCATTTCAGTGAAATGCCAACCCCGTTTACCACCCTCCTTACTTTGTGTTTGTCCAGTAACATCTGGACCTCTATGACAGAAGCCACTGTCATCTTCTGATCGGCAGCCATCTTGTCCTGGGCGGTGTCCACCAGGTCTGTGAGGTCATGAAGTGCAGCTTCATACTGAGCCTTGAGAGACAAGCCGTGGTTCAGGCTGCTGCGTCTGGAGCCCACCATCAGCACCAGCTCCTCATATGCATCCTACACAAAACCATTAACATGTCAGTCATTCAGTATTATAGTGCTGGGAGGTTATGACCCTAGGGGGTAAGAGAAGAACGAAATGAGCTCCACAGAGAATTTGATATTACCTGTAGTTTGAGAAGTTCCTGGTTGGAGATTTGGTCAGACTGAAGTCCCTCTGCTCTGGTCTTCAGCTCAGTCACTCTCTGCTCAGACTCTCTCAGACTGTCCTCCACCTCTGATAATGTCTACAAAAGATGCAACATATTTAATGAAAATGTCTTCTCAGAAGCTACTGACAATTCACTGCACCTGTGGGATTTCTATATTTTGTATCTTTTGTGCATCTGCCCTTGGTCGGGTATCATACCTCTATCTGTTTGGATGCAGGCCTATCCACAGTTCCAGCCAGCTTCTGTAGCAACTGGTGTTTACTTTCACTGAGAGATGTGAACAGCATCCTCAGTTCATTCTGGCAAGAACAACAGAAACAACATTCACACTAAGTAAGGCAAGTTTCCAAATCACTAAAAAGATGCTTCATACTCCAAGTTCAATCATAATCAGACTGGTGGTTCGACAGTCTTGCCATTGTACCTGGAAGGTTGAGTGTTCCTGCAGCCTGTCCCTCATGCTGTCACAGTGTTGTTCCAGGGTGGAATCCAGCAGCCCCATCCTTTCCTGCAGGCCCTCCAGTGTGTCCTCCATCAGGGCTCGCTCCTCTCCTCCACACAGCCGGCCCGCTCCTCCACCCAGAAGGTCTCTGCACTGGTTTACCTCCCTGGTCATCGCCTTAAGCTGTTTATTCAGACCCTGAACAGAAGAGGTCAGGTCAGTAATATAGCTAGTATATTTCATCCAGAGTTTTAATTGTGTTATTTATTCATGTCAACCTATTGTGTAACAATCTCTGTTAGCTGTGTTTACTACAACACAAGTGTCTTTAGTACCTCTAGATTTGTAAGTTGTGTGTCTGTATCTTCAGACAGCAGCATAGGACCAGAGAGCAGCTGATTCTCAGCAGTATCCAACCAGGAGGAGGCGGCTGAAACTGCAGCATACAGATTCTGCTGGACTGTTGTCACTTCTACTAGTTTACTGTCACCACTCGCTACCTGAGGAAGAACAAAAAATATTTAATCAGTACATTGAAAGCTGTCGGTAAGAACATTTTTGTTCTTTATTAAAAGACACAGAAATCCCCAGGAAAACCATAAGCAATGAGAGATTAAAATGAGGTAGAAAATCTGTGCTTCACCTCTTGTGTGATTCTTTCCAGAGTCTGGCTGCAGGCCTCAAACAAAGCTCTGGGAGAGCGAGAGTCCTGGTTGACAGACTGGCCTCTAAACACCCCACTGGTACTGGACAGACGGGATCGGTGGAGGACCTGCACACAAGAGTGACAAATGAGATATAAAAAACATATGAAGGTCAGACTGGCAGCAAACATAACAATGAAGATGAGAAGTTATACGAGAGGAAGAAAAAGTACCAACAGAATGCACAATGAGTTTAAGACAACTCAAAACATAGGTCAAATTAAACACAAAGCAATGTTTATCAAAAAACATAGAACTTTGAAAAACAAAATTGAATACAAAACATGCACAATGTATGGCATATGTACTGGGCTAAGCTGGTCCTGTTCCAGGGAGTTGAGGGAGAGCTGCAGCTTTGTGCTCTGATCTTTATTCAGGTTTTCCCAGCGCTGTTTCATCTGGTCCAAAGGAGACAAGATCTCTGTCTCCAGCAACACTCCTCCTGGGATGGACACCTCACTGTGGGAGGGAGAAGGGTGTGTTGTCATAAGAGATTAATATCTAATCACATCCCTAGAGTGTTGTTTTAACAGCAAGTTCCAATGTAATTAAATGTTTACCCAGCTTTAAAAAAAACAAAACATAAATAAATAAAATCACACCAAAACTCAAATCACAGAAGCTCCTCTTTACAGAATTAATGTGTGACAGAGAAATGTTTGTTCATTCAGAGGAAAGGATAACAAAGTGTGAGAAGAATAAAGAGAGGAGGAAAAAGTACCTGTCCCCATTGGTTGTGGTCTGTTGGCTGAGTAACTCTTCTCCAACACTGGCTACAGACTGGAGCAGCCTCCTCTGTTCAGCTACTTGCTCCTGCAGCTCCTAGGGAGTCATCATATAGAATTTAGGCCATAAAATGTAAGAGTTATATAAGATTTATCTAAATAAGTATAAACTTCCTCTCTGAAATGGATTAAATGAGTCATTTGGCACTCCAGGTTGTCAAAAGAGTAGTCAAAGGAGAGAATTAAATATACAATCCAAAAGTTCAGCTTCCTCTTACCCTCTGTCGACGAAGGTTGTCGTGGTGCTGCTGTGTGCGTGTGGATCTGGCCTGGGAAAGCCAATCCTGGACATTAGGACTCTGGGACAGAGATGAGTCTGGCTCACTGTCCTCCTGCTCCTGCAATGAACCCTGGGAAAAAGACAAGGGGACTTCAACACTTAATTCAATTCCTTAAAAACTGTAACAGGAGAGAAAAGGACAGGAGAAATTATTATCTTTCTGAGGAAGGGGCGATAAAGTTTGTGAAGAACAGAAAAGGGAATACAGCCCCCGTTCCCACTGAGTTTGGTAAATATACATACAGTACATAAACTTAAAAGATGAGGTATGCGATTCTAATCCAATACGTCTTTTTGTCAAATTCAGCAAACATCTCCGTTAGCTGTCTGTTCAGTGTGTGTATTGAAAAAAAGTGGCTCGGACTGAGCTACACAACACTATTCCAGCCATGATTTGTGTGTCAGGTAACGTTAAATGACTTGCCCACGGTCATTCAGCTTACTTTCTAGTTTGCCAAGATATGCTGTTGTTGTGATGTTAGCTATAGCAGCAGGAGAGTTGTGAGTATCACTGTGTGGAGCTGGTTTTCTGGCTCTGGGAAACTGTCTCGTCCTCTCTGGCTGTTAGCTTCGCAGCAGCAACTGTAGCAACAGTTTACTAACCCACAACCTAGCTAATGTTAGTTATATTACTTGGTGTGTCGTTGTTTGCTTTATATCATGGTATTTGTTATGGTATTGGATTTCTCCAGAATCGCATCCCCCACCTTTAAGTTACATCTAAAGTCCAGCTGAGATGCCAACTCTGCTAGAAAGTATTAAAATTAATTTCTTTTAGTCCAACAAAAACACACACACACACACACACACACACACACACACATACCCTGGTATATAAAAATTAGATTTCTGCCCGCATTTGAAATAGACAAATAAGCTGTTGTAGAGTTATTTTGAGAATGACTGAATGTCATTATTTACTAAAAGAGCACATTGGGGAGGCCAGCAACAAGGGATTTCTTTTTAGGGAAAATAATTTTCAGCAGAAATTGAGAGATTTAAGAAGGAAATTGAGAAGGAAATAAAAGCAAAAAGGCCAAAATGTTGCATCATCAGAAACATACCTGATGCAGTACATTTAGTGTTAGCATGTGATGAGGTAGCATCCTTTTGTCAGTTGTTTGAGGCCCATTGTGAGACACACACAGGCTCTTGTTGTTCCATCGTGGAAAACAGTGGACTTTTATGAAGGAGTATGACACGGCCTTTAGTATTTGCACAATACTACCATTGATACTGTTACACAGCATCACAAAATGCAGCACAGCACAACAAAAATGACACAGAGGCAGGGAGGAAGGAAAAGCTGGGAAATGGAAAAATATGTGGGAATGCGTAGGGGGAAGGGAACTGAAGGCATGGGACAGGAGAGGACATGAACATAGATGGTGGGGAAACAAAACACACATGACCTCTGATCTCACCTGTATGTCAACTTGTTTGTCCTGCAGCATCTGTTGCAGCTCCAGCAGGCTTTCTTTGAGGGAGCGCAGTTTGAAGGTGAGTTGCTCCGCCTCTCCCTTGGTCTCGGCCCGACCCTCCAACAGCAGGCTCTCGCTGTGGACGGACAGCTCTGACAGGTACGACACCTTCTGCTCGATCTCAAACAGCATATTCTGGAAAGGCAAGAGTTACAGTTGATAATAAATTACAACTACAACCTAAAATCTTAAGTATCCATCTCATAATCCTGACTGTTTGCAGTAACCTGCCTAAAAAGTCACTCATTCGTTTGTGTATTTACGTGGAATATGGCTACGTCATTAAACAGCTATTAACTACGCTACAGATTCTACATGCCAAATTGATCTACTGTACCACTCTACTGGTGTGCCTCTATATTTCAGAGAGCCTAACAAAATGGATTATCTCTGCACCAAGAAGTGTAATCACACCATGTACAGTGAAAGCAAATATATTTTATAACATTAAGAGCTTTTCTTGGATGTTTAAATCAGTGGTTCCCAACCCTTTTGGCTTGTGACCCGCTAAAATGAAGCAATGTTTACTTGTGACCACTCATCACTCAGGTAAAACCAAAGGGTGATGTTTTTCTTTATTTTATTTTTAGATGTCACAAAATGTGAAATTATAGAGTAATTCACCAGAAACACATCAAAGATTAGAGAAAACCCTGAAAAAATAAACATCACTTTGTGTACATCACTTTACTCCGTTTCCCTTCAAATCCTTTTCAACATATCCCATTCAGTCTCCTCTCACAATTCTTAACAAGAGAAATAAAAGGAAGGGAGACCCTCCCATTCCCGTGTCCAGACTGTGTGTGTGAAAAGTGGTACAATTGTATGGAGGTGGAAAAGAGGGGGATTAAGGGTGTATCCCCTTTTTTCACTCAAGGATACAAGGGCCCTTGGCAGAGATGGGGAGGTAATTCTCCACAGAGAATTTTTCCTGACAATACAGAGTGCGGCCATATAATCTCTGTTCTCTCTACACTTTCTTACCACAAAAAGACTCCTTATGGTATTCTAACTCAAATTCCAAAATGTCACCTCTCTTTTGGCCCAGGATCAAATGGCATTTGCAAAACTTATTCTGTTTTGCTTTGACTGACAACTACAAGACAGGTGGCATTTGTTATATAGGGCCAGAAAGTTTAGACTCAGTAAAGTACTTGATTGAAGCACTGACCTGTGAGAGGCTTCACTTGAGTGTTTTTTTTAGCTGCTTACTGTGTGTTGATTTTCTTGTAGTGTTTAAATGAACAGACTGTAGTTGTTTAGTAAATAGTTTAAACAGCTAACAAAGTTAAATCTGCCAAACAAAAGTGAGGTGCAAAAATAACTTAACAATATGTAACTATCCTAATTCAGAAACCCGATTCAACAGATAAAACCATTTAAAAGACAAATTATTTTTAACCATTATTTAACCAAATCCTTTTATATTTCACACTCTCCCTCTTCTCACTCCCTGCCTGAATTGCTCCACTTCAATTTCTTCCCTTTCTCCTGCCACTAATTCTCACTTCATCTCTCATAACCTCATATCTTTTGTCACATCTGGCCCAAACCATTGGATCTATACTGTAATAATCTACGCTTGCAGACAGATTTTACCCCCTGGAGATGAGGATCTGCATGGGCCGGACCTTTAGACCTGAGCTCCACAGGAGCCATATGTGAGCTATAATCAGCTTACTGTCTCTCAGCTGCTACAAACACACCCACACTTTAAACACTGATTTAATTTGCCTGAGCCACAGAACTAACATTATTACTGCTGAGAAGCCATTTATGGTGCATCATAGGATGACTGTTTAAATATTTATTTATATCAGTTTTGGTATTGAAGGGTTCGTTATATGATTCCACAAAAAAGCTGCAAAAACACCAGTTTTGTTTTTTAGGTAGTGTAAGACCTTAACTAACTAATTTAAAATAATATTTCAGTGCAGTATCAGTCAAGGTTAGTTAGGCACTCCAATGAAAGGCAGCGGTACTGGTTTAGAAAGCCCTGAACTTTTTCTGATTGCACTGCACAAGTTAAATAAAGATGATGTTACCATAGAAACAGGATGAGTGGGGGAACAAAACTTACACCAGTGGAAGAATGTTTGAGGACTAGTGAGGAGGGTAAATCAGAGAGAGATACATTGCCCCTAATGGCCCTAATCCCAATGTCATAATCCTAAACAAAGTGTCAATTTATGGGACAATAGAGGGCCTATTCTGTTCTGTTTTGAAATAGTCCCTTATTCAGTGTAAATTCTGTGTATTTCTTCTGGTTTTTGAGGATGAACTGAACAGTTTATGCGTGACTAAAATAGTAACAGTAATATAATACCAAGGGAATAAAACCAAGGATAGGCACTATTTCTGGAACAGTGAAGCAGCCAGATACTTCACTTTAGCCATTGATAGGTCACTCTTAATAAAACAGTAGCATACAAACTTTTGTACTGGGCCTACTGTGCCTCTGTCAGTTGAGGAAAACTTAAAAAATCTGCACATATAAGGAGAGCAGAAAACACACACTATCTACGATGGGCAAGATTGTCATGCTTGGGAATCTTAACAAACCAAGCTCAAAACCTTTCAGCACACAGTCAATCACTTAGTCCAGCCTTTGATGATCACCTGACAGTCAATGAGCTGCTCCTCCATGTCCATGTCTTCGTTTTGGGGCTGAAGGGCAGAACTTAGAGTGGCACGAGTGCTGAGCAACCAGTGGTCGAGTTCCTCGACCTCGCTGTGGTAACGCTGCAACGCCTGTTCCTGTCGCTGCTCTTCTAGCTGTTCACTTAGTCTCTCCTGTAGTGGTCAGTATGACAGACATGTTAGATTCCAGAAGTGAGACAATTCTGACGCTATATTGAAACTCTGTAAATTAATATCATCTTTGAGCGCTTCACCTCCAGCAGCTGCCTTTTCCCAGAAGCTTTCATTCGAATGGTGGCCATCCTCTCTCCCAGCACAGTGAGAGTAGACTGGAGAGCCAGTTGGTCACCAGCCTCTCCATTACTGTCGTTGTCTGCCAGCTCCTCAGAGAAACACGTCTGTAACTCACCAGTCTCATCCTGCAGCATCAGGATCTCATCCATCAGAGCCTAGACAGACATAGATCAGAAAAGTGTGAGAGGTGAAAAGAAAGAATGGTCTGAAAAAAAGAGAGATTTGAAAAAATGAAAATGTTGAAGGAAAGGATGAAGAGACTGACAAGAAGATGGCGGGAGACAGCACTAAAAGAGGGTTTGTCCAAATTGCCTTACAGTAACGTTATAAAACGGAACTGTATCTGCCATCGCTGTGAAGTTGGCATAGCAACGGAGAGCAGTGCCATGCAGTCTGTGCAACCATTGCATGGGCTAGGGCAATATTAAACCCCTCAATCATTCTCTGGTTTCTTGAAGCAGGCTGGTCTTTCGCCAGCTTTGTCTTTTCCCCATGAGATGTCTTCTGTCTGCCTTTCAATTTACACTTAACATGTACTACTACTTTCAATGTTATTATCTGTACTGCCCTCCACACTCTCTTTCTCTATCACACACACAAACACAACTTCCCCAATATCTCCAGACCTCTCCGTTCCCTCCCCCTCCCTCTCACCTGGTGTGCAGCCATCTGGCTCTCGGGGCTCTTGTTAGGCTCCAGGCCCTCATTGAGCGCTCCCTCGATGGACTCCATCTTAGTGGAAATGGACTGGAGGGACTCCTGATAATGCTGCTGCCGCTCCAGAGCCTCATACAGACTCTTCTGCTTCTCGCTGATCTGTGGTAGGAGAGAAGGGGTGGAACGAAAAAGAAAGAAACGAATGATGGCAAAATCAAGACGGCAGCTGGAGAGGAAGAGTTGGGGAAAAAGTCCACTGTACCATGTTGTCTACTAGCCCAGTCATACCATTACATTTGTTGCAGGAAATGTCCTAGCTGTGGGATATGGGAACATAACATAGTGGGGTTTTTATATGTGAATTAATTTGGTTCGTTATAGCTGATGGTGTGACATACCACATTCTTGAGTGTTTCCCAGGATCTCTGCAGGTCATCCAGGTTAGCAGCACTGGTTTCCATAGACGGGTCGTACAGCTCCTGGAGGGGTGCTCGACTTAGCGCACCGCGACCCTGTGGCCCAACAACACAGTGACTGTAGGTTTCAATAGTGTGTGAGAGCGATGTACAATATATGCTTGCTTACAGTGTTTCTGACGTTCACTGCAGATGGTGTGCTGGTTCTGACGTGTCCTCAAACATAATGTCAACAATGAATTTGAATTGGCACATTTGGGGGAAATATGCCCTGTTGTACATACCTTACTGAACATACAGTATGTGCTACTTTGTAATGCATTATGCTCTTTAAGATATAAACTAATATAGACAGTTGAAATGAAAATGTCTTCTATCTGTATTAGTTCTCTTATTGAAAATGGGCCTCACATTTCCTTTGGAGTTTAAAGAGAAATTGCAATTAAACTCCATATGCTTTGGGTTAATGGTTAAGGTAGTTCTCGGTTATGTTAAATCAGGCCACCCACAAGCTCACATACTTACACAGAAAGCGTATGGATCAAAATGTAAGAGTAGTAAGCACTATCTAAGACCTGTGAGTTAGATCTGTGTTGTTTGTTGTGGGACGTTTTCTCAGAAGCATTTGGCTGAAGTCCCATGAGATTAGTTTAAACTCTCTCCCATGATACTTTCCATCCGTCACTTAAACAGATAGGCTCACTGACACATCACAAGACAGATATACTGCATTTATATTTCACAATAATAGCTAAAAAAAACCCAACTATGACCATTGCTGTTTCTCCCAGAACAACAAAGCGCTGCTGTTTCACTGCTGCATCATTCTAAGTCATACATTACACAAAAGGCTACTTTATGCTATACTTAGCTATGTTTAGAAAATCACTTCTCTTTCTTATCTCAGCGAAAAAACAAGTGGCAAATAAATGTTTTTCAGCAAAGAAAATGTGCAAACATAATGCTGATAAACAGGGAAAGCAGAGGCAGCATAGCAACTCTCCAGCTGTTTCAAACATCCATTTGTTGATAGTGGTGATGATGGGAGGGTCATTGTTTGGTGGTGATGGGATGGGATGGGGTGCAGAGTTAGCATGCCCATCTTAACAAGTCACATATTCAATATTCAGTCTTACAATCTTATATTTATTGAAACAAATGAAAAACTCTGACAAGAGGGTATCATTAATTCCAATAATAATAATAATTCCATAATTCCAATGCAAGATACTTGATGCGATAATCTTCAATATCTTGAAAACTGCACTAACACATTGTATTCAGCAATGTCATTGGATACAAAAACATCTTTGAGACATCTGCATTGGAAAAGAGTCAAATAATCTCATCCCAGTGGCAAATTGTTTTCAGTCATTTTAAACAGATGATATTAAGACTAAACATTTGGTTCGTGATTCATTAAGATGGATTTGTTTTGTTGCACAGGTTAAGGTGTTGGTTTCTTATGATTTAGACTGAGAATTTGAGGTGTAAAATGTAAAACGGACGGTGGTAGTATGGAAGCTGGGCAGGTCAGGTAATGCTGGAGGGCTTTGGAGGTAACCAGGGTGGGGTTTGCAGTACCTGGTTAAGAGGAGCGTCAGTGTTAGCTCCCGGGGAGGGGGAACGGCAGGCAGGGGGAGAGGAAACCTCGCTGTTGGTGCCCTCCTCCCCTGACTCCTCCGTCACAGGGGAGAGGAGTGTGTGGCAGCGGCCGGCTGTCATCTAACCACACATACACGCCACACATCAAACACACACATCAAAAGAAGCAGGTGGAGGAAAAGGGAGGGGGGCCAAAAAGAAAACGCCCAGATCAAAGGAGTGAGGAGACAGAGACAGAAAAATGACGAGAGAAAAGAAGAGAGAAGAAGAGAGAGCATACAAATTAATGGGGGAGTGCAGGTTAGGCAGATTGCAGTGAGCATATTGCTGATTAATTAGACAGTGAGTAATCAAATACCATTGAGAGGAGACCAGATCACATAACTGCTACTGACATCAAACACTGCAACGCTTTTGCCATAGCACAGCATTAAAGAGACATCATTTACTGTAGCATTGCTCTGTGCTAGCAAATGGACAAACACTGGATTACACTGGCAATGAATGAACCACTAGGATTTTTACATGGATACATCAGGGGAAAGGAATGGCCATTACCAGGAAGTTGAAAATCACACATACAGTAAGTACACACATAAACTCACACTGCTAACACCACACACACATATTCATACATACTGTAGAGTTGCAAATTCAGAACCACAGTTATTTCTTTTCCATCACAGACACATTACCCTTACAAGTGGCAGACATGATCCATATTACAGACAAGTTTTAATGTTTTCTTGGATATTTAAGCTATAATTTACCAGGAATATATCTCTTTAAGAACTATAAAAGAACCACTCATACAGTGACGCATAAGCACAATAAAAAAAAATAAAAAGACATTACAGGTATGGTTAAAGTGAAAAAACCCCCACTATGTTAAAACAGTAAGAAGAAGAAGTCCTGGGAAATCCACAGGAAGATCAAGGCCCAAACCTAAACAAAGCAGAGCTAAAGCGTGGCATAGCTAACAGAGACTGGACTAGTTAATACAGCAGCTGTCCTACAAGTAGCACAGTTGTCTGTGTGCCTGCATGCTTCAGTAGAGAGGCCGAGCTGAAATGTGAGCTAAGCCCTACTGGGCTGCATTTTGGCAGTTAATGCAGAACTTGGCCGACTAACTCAGGACCTTGTTATAGTCACAGGACCTTTTCCCGGGCTTTATGATGCAATGCAATGCAACGCAACGACAAGCATCAGCACACCGGCAACTACATAGTGAGATTAGTTAGAACCTGAGCAGTTCTGTCACAGCACTGTGGTAACAATGACGCAGTACTAAATATGTTAAACAACAGCAAATCAAGGCTATCAGCAGTCCTAGTAACCGGCCATACACACAAACGTATCATGCTCTGCTCACACACAAACACACACATATGCAGTAATATCCTGTTTCCTGGCCTTTGAGAACCAAACACACCACAAACAGCAGTAACAGAGCAAGGAAGTGAAGACATTTGAATCAGAATGAAAGACACAGAGGAAGAGGTCGGTTTCTTATGTGCAAACACATAAGAAAAAGGATCAAGCTGAGGATGACATACTGTAGTAGCAGGCAGACAGATTCAGGCTAATATGAAGCAAAGTGAAATGACACAGCACATTATCAGCGCAGTAATACACAAGAGGAGACAGCCAGAATAGTAACACTTGAGGTGTAGGGAAAATAAGATGAGACACAGAAAGAAAGAGAACGGAGGAACAGGATAATAATAGAGAGAAAAAGCCTATTCTGAACCAGAAGTCTTTTTATATTTACCTGTCAGGGACCACTGAATAGATGCACATGAGGCCCTGCAGCCCAATTTAAGATTAAATGTCATCCCAAGGGCCCACATTTTGGAGAAAGTTTATATTGTTGTTGGAATTGAATTACACAGAAATACATTTGTACACTGGTACAGAGAAAATAAGAGCACTTAGAGTTAACCATGTGATCATAACTGTCATCCTCAGACATCCTCTAATTTGGGATAACTTTAAGATAATTACATTACTGTGTAATGAACTGTAAACACCCTCTAGAAACCCCAAAAGCACCCCTGGGATTCCCTGTATTACACTTTGAGTGTTCTGAACAGAAAAGGGATAGAGGCTACACATGCAAGCACACACATAAACATGGGTCTTGACAGGCATACAGCCATGCAGTATGTACATGTGTGACTCTCTGGGTGTTTGTGTATATGTCCAAAAAAGGCTTTGCCACTCACCATGACGACAGAGGGGTGTGCTGGAAGTTGCTTGGTGGCGCCGACGCTTGCCACGGCACTGGGCAGCTCCTCATCACTCAGCTCGTCCATGCCATCCGAAAGGCCCTCTACCTCGCTGACCGTCAGCAGCATGGTGGCGTGTTTGGCCTTCACTGTCAGCATCTTACACTTGGAGTGGAGCGAGGCGATCTGCTCCTGGTAGCCACGTATCTTCTGGGCCAGCTCCTGTCAAAACATCCCCCCCAAACAGAAACACCACCACCCCCAGGGTCAGGAGAGTGTGGTTCAGTCCACAATGGAAGATCAATAGTTCCTGGTTAAATACAATCCTGAAAAAAGGGGGTGGTTGAGTTGTTTCAGCGTTGAATGTGGTGCCGGTACGAGAGGAGTAAGTGGAGTGGACGCATTCTCTGCTCTGCCCGGTCTCTTTTGGCTTCACAGTGTGTAAGCGTAGAAAGAGAATAGCACTGCCTCACTCTCTTTTTTCTCTGTTTCTCTCTCTCTTCTATATCTCTGAGCCAATCAGAGCAGCACAGAGGCGGGAGACTCAGAGCAGTGGTGAAGCCAACAGACAGGATGTTTGGTTGAGAGAACCTCGCAGAAATAGTTCAAAATCCCTCAGACACTCCCTCTCATACAGAAACACAAATGGCACGGAAAAACAGGAAGTGATCTCACTGCCTGCACCCCCCTTCCTCTGCCTGCTGCTTCCCTCCTCCACCAATCCTAGGGGCAGATTCCTTTCAACAAAAGAGAGTCGTAAGGAGAGAGGGAGTGTTTAAGGACGAAGAATGACATAGATGGTGTCAAATTACAGCTATGGTATGAGCCGGGTCCAGCTCCTCCTTCCCTCCTTCTTCTACTCCCTCTGTCCCACAGATGGTCAGTGCACTGATAATCAGGTCATGTGACTAACTGGGCCAGTGGAGTTGCAGCTATCTGCTCAGCTTAAAGATCAAACTCAGACATAAACACACTGCCATTCCAAGCCACTCAGTAACAAGAAAATATCTACAAACACCTCGATTCATATATTCCCTGTCAAGTATTGGAAGTAGATCAAATCTACTAGAAGTACGCAGGAAAAGTTAAAATGTAATAAAAAAATGCGTTGCCTCTGGGAAGATTTGATCTGTTTCTCTGCAGGCCTTTGCCTCTCTCAGTCTGCCACCCCCCTCCTTTTCGATCTCACTCTCTGCATGGGAGATCAAACACCCTTACTCAGCAAAGTAAAACTGCAACCGAAAGCACAGGGCTTAGGTAACACAGGTGAAAACCATCTAACCATCTACACTGCATCAAACAGGAATCTATGCAGATTAGATTTACATGTACCATCAGATAAAGGAGGAATGTGCGTGAGTTGGGCTTGTAGAGGCACAACACAATATTGTCCCAGAATTGCTGTATGTGGTGGCACTGCTATAATAACACAATGATAAAGGGGGATTATAGTACTAGTTTTATAGAAATAACAATTAATTGCGCGTTGTTTGCATTAGATATTAGCAAAAAAATCCACAGTGATCAATCAGTCTCCTAAAGCTCTTCAGGTCATTGTTGCGTTGCTGTTATTTCACAGCCTGTTTTGTCGTGACAAGCTGTATATTCAGTGAATAAAGACTATTTCAGCGAATAAAGACTAATCTTAAAGTGCACTATATGGCCAAAAGTATACTTTGGGTCTGAGGCTGTTTTTCATGGTTCAGGCTAGGCCCCTTAACTTACATTCAAAGGAAATCTTCATGCTTCAGCATACAATGATATTTTAGACAATAGTTGCTTCCAACTTTGTGGCAACATTTTAGGGAAGGCCCTTTCCTGTTTCACCATGACAAAGCCTTCAAGTACAATGCTAGGTCCATAAAGAAATGGTTTTCTGAGTTTGGTGTGGAGGAACTTGACTGGCCTGCACAAAGCCTTGACCTCAACCCCATCCAACACCTTTGGAATGAACTGCAACGCTGACTGTGAGCCAGGCCTTATCACCAACATCAGTGCCCAAATTCACTAATACTATTCATGTCTGAATGGGGTAAAATCCCTGCAACTAGGTTCCAAAATCTTATTAAAAAAAGCCTTCTCAGAAGAATTATGCTGTTATAGCAGTACATTAATGCCCATAGTTTTAGAATGATATGTTCAAAAATCACATATGGGTGTAATGCTCAAGTATCCACATACTTATATTTGAATAAATATATGAGAGACAAAGTGTGTCTTTTCTCTCACCTCATGGTGGTGTATTTGAGCCTGAAGTTCCTGTATGTTATTGGTGGAGACAGGCCGGTCCTGAATGATGCGGTGAGCCTCTTCTATTAATCTCTGGAGGTTCTTCACTTCCTGTTCATACTGCTCATACTGCACCACAGCCTCCTGGAAAAGAGGAAACATAACAAGGTAAGGCTGAAGCTGCATCTTTTGTAAAACAATCATAAAGCATTATATATTATTGATCTCTGAGGGGAAATAATCATTTTGCTTGCCTCCCCCTCTAGGGAGAGATGAGTGTCACTTACAGATGTCATCTGAGTGGAGTTACTTCTTTCACTCTCTATGTCACAATGCTACCATCGTACCGATTCCTACATGCACTGTATCTCTCACTGAGTGTGTTAACATGCATATTCTAGTGTGATATTTTCAAATATATAAAATCCTAAAACATGTCATCTTAGATCTGTTGATATTGGAGCAATGAGGAAAGTTAAACACCTCTTCTATTCATTGTGGGCTTCTAAAGTCTGTGTAAAGCAAAATTTCTATGATAAGATTCATAATATTGTGGTTATTCTGTTTAGATATGAATACGTATATAAGCAGTTGATCTGACTCAGGGTCATATTTGAGATTAGACAGACAAATTCATTGTTTCAAATCTTAGTGTGCTTGGTTAAAATGGTGGTGCTTTAGGAGTTTGTCCTCCAGACAGTCTCAGAAGGTCACTTGTTTCTTCCTCTAAAGGCTAATCTTTACTACAATGAGCTTAAAAGCAAAATCAGCCCAGAACCAAAGGACTGCAGGATAATACTGATCTGATGGGGGCTCAAAGAAAACACAGACATTCTTGAGAAGGCCTGTTAGGACACT